>NC_071501.1:73218090-73529281 GCF_028408465.1 Anastrepha ludens
TGCACCAGCTAAGCAAGCGCGTATGTTCCGCAAAGTGCGACCCTCACAGATTGTCACAAGACGAGCTAATGAGTTACTGTGCGCAAGCGTCAACGGCTTAGAGTGGCTAGATCAGAACGAAGTTGAAGGAGCAGACGATTTTACTGAAAATCATATGGACATGTTGGTCCCAATAGTCTCTCTTGAAACCGCGCATGATTCTCCATGGACTGAATTAGAGTAGATATTCTTTTTTTAATCGCAGTAGTTACGATTTAAGTCTTCTATTGTTAACTTTTTATTACGCTTATAACTCTCAGCAATATTGATTACTAGTCTTAACTAATTGTAAATAAAAGCACGAAGCAAATTTTTTTTTCTCTTTTTACAATAACAATCAATGCGTTTACATAATAAACCCACATTTTGAAAAATCTCACGTGAGATTGGGGGATGGGGGAGGGGGTTGAATAAAATCTCACGACATCTCACCAGGGGGGGAGGGAGGTGTAGAAAATGAATGGGGCATGGAGCTATCTATATTCCTCGAAGTTTTCTAAAGTTGCTGATTAAAAAGTTGGAAATTTTCATAAATTTTTCTTTTTAATTTAAAAAGTTGGAAATTTTCAGATTTTTTTTTTTAATTTGTTACATTTTTGTGAATTTGGTACAATGTTTTGAGTTAAATAATTTTTATTGTAGACCGACCTTTTATGCAAATACCAAAAATTTGCTAATTCGTCGCGCTCCTATTATTTCGAACACAGGTGTACCGAACCATATAGTGGCACAGACGCCACTTTAACACAAAAGAATTCACACACACGCACGCTAGAGGATAGCTGGGCATTGAAAACCGGGAACAATGCATAATAAAAAAAAATGGAAAATAAAAATCTAGATGGAAATGTGGAGTGAATACGAACAGTTACTTACCAATGCACTGGATACATGCAAATTAAATTGAAAATGGTGTGGAAGCTGAAGAATGCTAAAGAATATGGAAAACAACGTCGTTGTAGAGGTACAGCCATATGCACGCTCATTTACATATGTATGTGTGTACGTGTGTGCGTTCATACATGTACTATATGAACGAAGACTCTACAAATTTCCGGTCAGTTTATTTTCTATTACAGTGAAATTTCCATGCTTGTGCGATTTGTAAATTTGCACGCAGAAAATAAAATTGGAAAAAATGGAAATAAGAATGAAAAGTAAACTAGAAATAATGCCCTAAAAGCATATATGTATGTGTGTGTGTGTATTGCAAATAAGCATAAGAAACGTAGTAGTGAGTCTTTTAAAAAGTTTGCCCTGCTTACGCTGACGGTGTGCACAAAATCAGCATAATAACTGCACAACACAAGAATGAGTAGCAGCAGCAGCAGTACAGGTAGTGCCGAAAAAGGGTGCAATGGGTGGGCGGTGAAATTGCAAAAGCGTTTATATGTATACGAAGAGTACGAGTTTCAATAACTTTCTCAAGTGAAATTGTGTTTGAATTTAAATAAAAACTGAATTACCCCTTTGAATAACTTATTTAAACAGCAAAGTTTTTTGAAAGTATGCGGGGAGAAACTGAGGACAAGAGATCAAGAAAGGGAACAGATCAAACAAGTAGGAAAAGTAAAAGCCAGAAACAAGGCTCGGCGTCGAAAAAGTATTAAATAAGCTGGGAGTTTTGAAGAAAAAATTCAACTTTAACCAATGATATGGTAGCAAAAC
This sequence comes from Anastrepha ludens, assembly GCF_028408465.1. Lineage (NCBI taxonomy): Eukaryota > Metazoa > Arthropoda > Insecta > Diptera > Tephritidae > Anastrepha > Anastrepha ludens. Next base: position 73,219,798 of record NC_071501.1, read on the forward strand.
ACACAAAAACAAACAAACCGAAAGAGTGCTACGCCGCCAAAAAAATATTAAATAAGCTGGGAAATCTGGAGAAAAACTTTAACTGAAAGCGAAGATCTGGTAGCACAAAAAAAAAACATAAATAAATAAAACGAATAAAAAAAAACCAAAGTCAGCAAATAAACATTAGATGTGGTTTTTGCAAGAATTGCGGGAAAGGGTGAAATTAGATGAACTTTTCACAATATTGCACTGTTTAACCCCTGTGGGCGCAGCAATAAATTTTGTCTAATAAATATTCAATCGAAACATTTTAGAGGGAAAAGTTCCTTTTATATTTTGAAAGAAACTCTGGAGTTTGGTCAACGTTAACTTTGGTTGCGATTAATTTTTTTTTCTTCTTCTTCTTAATTGGCGCGATAACCGCTTACGCGTTTTTGGCCTAGTTTAACAAAGCGCGCCAGTCGTTTCTTTCTCGTGCTAACCGGTGCAATTGGACACACCAAGTGAAGCCAAGTCCTTCTCCACCTGATCTTTCCAACGCAGAGGAGGCCTTCCTCTTCCTCTACTACCACCAGCTGGTACCGCATCGAATACTTTCAGTGCCGGAGCGTTTGCATCCATTCGGACGACATGACCCAGCCAACGTAGCCGCTGGATCTTTATTCGCTGTGCTATGTATATGTCGCCGTAAAGCTCATACAGCTCATCGTTCCATCGTCTGCGATATTCGCCGTTGCCAACGTGCAAAGGTCCAAAAATCTTGCGCAGAATCTTTCTCTCAAACACTCCAAGCGTCGCTTCATCGGATGTTGTCATCGTCCAAGCTTCTGCGCCATACGTTAGGACGGGCATGATGAGAGTCTTGTAGAGTGTTAGTTTTGTTCGTCGAGAGAGGACTTTACTACTCAATTGCCTACTTAGTCCAAAGTAACACTTGTTTTTTTTTTACATCATTCAAATTTATGCGAAAGAAGAGAACTACAGTCCGCGAAAAATCTATACTACCCCAATTTTTGAAAAGTTTTGACGACCTTTTTCAGTTTCTTTATATGTATATTCATAAATTTATATTATATATAATAATACAACATACATCATATAAATGAAAGTTTCAAACTTTAATTCAGATTCAAAAAAAAACAAAATTCAAAAAATATTCACTATAATTTCAATATTTCCAATACTTTGATCATAACTAAAACACAACTGACCACGCTCAAAATTAATCACCCTATCGGAAGATTTATAATCTTTGCAAATGCCGTCCTACGTCAATCAAATTTGACACTTGTGGCTAAAAACAACGTTCCGAACTTCCTAAAGTTCGCACAATAGCTCTCAAATTCACCAGACGCGCATCCGATGGATTATTCTCTTTGGACCATTTTGGAGAGCAAGGTCCAAACTAACAGATTCACCAGTCTCAAGGCACTGAAAAAAGCCATGGTCGGTGTGTGGGCCAAAATACCTGCAACTCACATTCGGGCAGCTTGCGATTCATTTCTGGACCGTCTCAAGGCCATAGTCAAGGCAAAATGTGGTCATATCGAATAAAAGTAATTTTCCAAACCAAATTTATGTCATTTTTTATTGGTTACACTTCGAATGCCGGACCCTGCATAGTACCTTCAGTAATGCATCGTCTGGCGTCTCCTTTGGCAAAAGTACTATCGGGTTTTTGCCAGTGCTTATCGGGCGCAACCGCTTCTAAAAGTAACCAATAAATTTTATATAGGAAAGTGTAAGTTTGCAGTGGCTCAAAGTTCTCATTGATTTTTGATAATTTTGTTGTTTTTTGTTCAATGTATTCAAGATGGATGTCTTCTAAAAACATCGTGCCTCGAGTAGAAACTTTTATATACATTGCAGCAAACCATAGATATTTTCAGTGCATGGAATTCAATGGAAATTAATATTTTATTACCATGATATGACTCCTCATATCATCAACGAATCCCCGCTCATCTGTTGACGATTTTAGAATGCATTTTCTATCTCCTCATCATGTCTACCGAAGTTGACCTCTGTTCGTCGTTGAAGGCAACTGATTTGTCGTTTTAGAAGGTCTTTCCAGAGACAAGCCTAGATATAGAAGTAAAACATGTAAAAATTAATTATTCATGTTTCACTATTTTTAGTCAAAGTACGGCTCTTAACAATTATATGTGAAACATTACATCATTTAAATGTCACCATGAACGCGCCTACAAATAAAATCTGTCAAACAGTCGATTCATGAAATTGTTGAGATCTTGCAGATATCGATGTTGAAGGATATTCAGCAATACTTTGCGCTACACCCGCTCTTTTCTCAACGGAACGCTAGTTTCCTGAAATGGGAACGTAGACTATAATGTCCCGTTTATTATTGAGTCAGAGTTCCTAAGTCCTCTCTACCCAGGTAAAGGAGTTTATTTAATGATCTTCTATAATGTACTATAAACTGTTTTGCCTGCCTCTATCCTGGAACGTAATTGCTTATTGGTTAATTTTTCTTACAATTTCATAAGAAAATATATTCGAAAATGACGGAACTATTGAGCCAATCAAAGGGTCATATATGAAATTTTTAAGATTTCCTTTATTTTATTACTAAATTTTTTTTTTTTTGTTTTGTCAATCTCAGATGCCTCACTCTTTATTGGGTAACACAGTTTTTTCATTAGCTTGCCACCTCACACCTTTCGTTAGTAAAAATCTCGTTATAAGTTTATTATATTTCCTGTCATGAAACATCATCTTCATGCGACATCTTTTAAGATGGTGAATACCGATTTCACAGGAAAAATAATAAATTAGTTTTGACACTATTTTCCAAGTTTTCGGATATTTTGCCTTCGCTTATAACCAAATTACAAACTTATATAATTTGTTTTAGGCTACCGAAACAAGGTTTCCAAACGAAAGCGAAAAAGGCAAGGAAGTACAATCTCATGTCACAGTTTGTGGGCACCTCAAATATGCTTTTCATTTGCCACTAAACGGGAAAGAATAAGAATCATATTGTGGCGAACAAAGTAAATATGCGTAGATTAGAATTTGCCAACTCAATATGTAGGTCATAAAAGGATCTACCCAACATGAGCGGGCGCGCACATTTACATACAAAAAATAAACCCAATTTCCTATTCGCCCATATGTTTGTACATTCTCGTATTTACATGTATACTTTTCCCTCTTCCAGTGCGTTATTTTTTATGAGAATTTTTTTTTTTTTTGTAGTCGCACATATTTCTCTAGTTAACCCAAAATTTGCATATCTTCACAAAAAGGTCAACAGATTTTCGCATAAATATTGTAGCAAACTTCGGATGCGGAGTCCATTGTATGTCCACTGAAACGGTGGGGAGGTAATGCGTTAGTCGGCCGAACTTGAGCCTTAACCACAAAATTTATCGCTTACACATTAGCATATGCGAGTGAACATGCAACTTTTATTCACTTTTCTTCCTTTGCGAGATTTCTCTAATTTGGGATTAGCAGGCGCACGTAAAGGATAGGCAAAAACACAGACAATCTTTGCGGAATCCAATAAGAGTCTGGCAAATTTATAAGCTTTTAGGTTCTATTTACTTGCAATAAAAATAATTATATTAAATAATTTAGATCATTATTTTTGGGATTTGAAATTAACTCTGTTTTTTTTTTTGTGTGTTGCAAAGCCTCCATTTACTACAGTTTGATGGCAAAGTAACACTATAGTGCCTGGATGTGTATGGGTTTTTGGAATAGTGCAATTCCACGTCAAGTGGTTCAAGTACTATTGGTATAGTTGTAAATTTCGCTGAAAATTGGTTTAGTTGTAGGTTGGTGTATAAGAAGAAGTAATCTTAAATAAATAATAAAGAAAGAAAACAAATGTAATAATTGTGAGATTTCGAAAACCATTTTTTAATGCCTTGTCTCTGCTTATTAATGTGAAGGGTTTTTCAATAGGGGCGGGTAGATGTGTGAATAAAACAAGCTGTGTGTGAGTTATTGACAAAATTATTTTTTTATTTGAAAGGCGCATATATGCCATTAACGGAATGGAACGGATCCGAGTGGTCCAATTTTCAATGACTCTTCCGCATAGATCCAGCTGAATTTGAGCGATGGCCTGTGTTATGTTCACTTTAGAGCATCGGTCGATTGTGGTTTATTTGCATAGACCTGAGACTTCAAGAAACCCCACAGGAAAAAGTCTAGCGGGGTCAAATCGCATGACCTTGGTGGCCAATTCACATCACCCCTGCGAGAGATAACCTTACCCTCAAATCGTTCATGCAGAATGTCAATCGTGGCGTTTGCTGTGTGGCACGTAGCGCCGTCCTGCTGGAACCACATGTCGTCTAGGTCCATATGGTTCAATATGGGCCATAAGAAATTGGTTATCATCGTTGTGTAGCGCTCGCTGTTGACGGTGACCGCCTCACCAACGTCGTTTTCAAAAAAGTACCCCAAAACTGGGGTTCCCTTCCAAACGATTCGAAGCCCAGTCAGCGAACAAACGGCGTTGTCTATGGTCATCAACTTTGAGCTCCTGGGTCAACTGGATCTTGTACGGGTGTAGGCCCAAGTCCCTACGCAAAATTCGCCAAGTTGAAGTCTGCGAAAGGCCAAGTTCTTGTGCACGGCGAGGAATAGACTGCCTCGGGTTCTGCTGTACACTTTCACGGACCGCGGCAATGTTCTCGGCTGATCTTGCGTTCCTTGAACGTACGGGTGTTGGCTAAACAGTAGACAACCCGGTCGTCTCAAATTTGGCCACCAAACGTTGAAGAGTCGACTTTGAAGGGCCACCACGTCTACCGAAAAATGGGCGCAATGCGCGCAACGCTTGCGTTAATGAACACTCATTTTGATAATAAAGTTTTATCATTTGAACGTGCTGTTCAATCGTGTAACTTGCCATGATGATTTGGCATAAACAACTGAATAATAAACAAAAGATTCGACAGATGTCACCAGAACAAAATGGCTGCCACAGAGCGCCAAAATCGGCTCGCGCCAATTGAAAACCCCTTTATTTGGCGGCGCTTCGCTTGATCTGCAAACGGGCGTAGTGCACATATCCGCGCACGTAAGCTAGCGCTTCGATAGGACAGTATTTTGGCCAGATTTTTCAAGGGCCCCCTGTACTTATTTGAATATAAGTCAAAAGTGTGAAAATCGTGCTAACAAATATTGATCTAGTCTGAGCTATTAATGAAAAAATAAGAAAAAAATTAAGAGAAGATATGTTTAACAAAAAAAATATCTTTCGGAAAATTTTTTAATATAATTTTTTAATATAAAAGATATCTTAATTTTTTTTTTTTTAATTTTTTCAGCTTGCTTCTAATTATATTGTAAAATTTATTATACTTCAAAATACTTGGATCACTTGATCTGTAATCAAAAATCATTATCATCCTTATTACCATTTAGCCGTTTGAGTTGAACATAGGCCTCGTCATTGTCTATCTTGTTTTCTGTTTATATCCAATTTATCGTTATTCTTTTGATGTCAGCACTCCATCATGTGGGCGGTCTTCCAATTTCCCTCTTGTCTTCTCCATCTGGTATCCGCAAAACGCGCTATGTCGCCAGCCCATGTGGCTGTTTACTCCCAGTATCGATATTTCCATTGCTCTTCGAGAAACGCGCAATTCCTGAACAGTACTTTCCGTAAGAGTAGACACTTCGCAGCCATAGGGTATAGCGAGCAGAGCTCTTTAAAGGCATACGAGCTCGTATAGGTAAATTACTTTTAAAATTATATTTGAGCTTTCCAAACACCACCCATCCTAGACCAACTCTTTATGAGATTTTCTGAGTTTGGTTATCTTTGCCGATTGTGATTTCATATCCGAAATATTTATATTCAAAACCTGATCCAATTCAACACCTTCATATATTATAAGATTACCACCTGTTACTAAATTTGTCATAAATTGTGTTTTTTGCACGTTCATGCTGAAACCAACGCTGTCTGCAGCTTCTTTCAACTCTTTATGCATTTCTCAGTGAATAATAAACGGGGCACTATAGTCTACGTTACCATTTCCGGAGACTAAGAATCGTAGAAATAAGCGTCTGTCGGTTTTCCCGACCTAGTCGATGAAGAGCCACATCCTCAAAAAGTGTGAAAGTCTCGCAAGACGAGAACTCTTACTCTTAGATGATTCTAAATTCTTTGATTATGCTGAACAAAAAACTTCAGGAAGTGCACAAATTCGTTAGAAGCTTTCAGTTATAAGTCCAATATTTACAATTTACGCGCACCACCTTAATCTTTCAAACTTATACGCCTTTTCCAAGCAGAGAAAACGAAGAATTATTTCTATAAGTAAATTTGTTTCCATTTTTCGAAATTAAATATATTTATTTTTCTACTAAGTTAAGAAATAAGATTTCAGATAATTGACTAAATCTTTGACACTAAATCTTTTAACCCGATTTTCATTATGAAAAACTCGTAATTGAAAAGTATTTTCAGCAAAATGGCGCGATATGTGTTCTTAAACTCTATGGAAAATGCATAAATGAAGGTTCTTTCAAAAGTGCCGCCTAGATGTCAATAGTGAAAATTTCTTAGACGGTGCGGCTATTTATGTCATCTTTGACATTTGTGAGGTAGACAGATGTACAGTTTTACCCAATAGAACAACGCGTTAACACTATTGAAACTTATTATGAAAATGGTCGATCTTTCAAAACAACATATCGCAATTTGTTTGATGGAAATGATCGTCCGAATGTGTTGACAATTCAAAGGTTGGGGCCATTTTTTTAACCTGTCCAAAAATAGAATTTGTCGAACGTTCCAAAATACGCCTCTGTCGCGATGATGACTTTCTCGTTTGAACTAAATTTTTTTCCCCGCAATCCATTTCTTCTTATTAGGGACCAAACAAAAGTCGCAAGGAGTCGAATCAGGCTTAATTCCTGCAGTTTGGCAGCAACAACTCCGAGTGAATGTGCTGGTGCGTTATTGTGGTGAAACAGCAGCTTTTTCTTCGCCAAATGCGGCCGTGTCTCCTTCAACTTTTTGCGAAAGCGGTCCAATAATTTACTGTAGTATTGGTCGATGATCGTTCTTTATTTTTCTAAAAAATCCATGAGAATGACGTCGTTCGCATCCGAAAAAGTCGTCGCCATGACCTCTCCGGCCGATGAGACTGTTTTCGCCTTATTTTGAGCAGATTCACCTTGAGAAATTGTTTTGATTAATACTTGGTTTCTGGTGTGTAATGATGAATCCAGGTTTCATCAACGGTGGCAACTCAACGCAAAATTCCTTCGGCTCGCGCTTAAGTTGCTCCCACACTGCTTTGATGTTAATTGCAGCATGTTGTTCACGTGTGAAAATTAAGTGATTTTCAAAAATTTTGTTTTTATAAGTAGGGATGATTATTTGAAGATCGGACAACTTATAATTTATTTAATATATAATAAACTATACTGACACAAATTTTTATTAAATAATATTAAAAATTACAATTGTTATTAATATTAATGCAATGACGTCATAAAAAACTGATGCACCCTGGTGGCCAGTAAGTAAAAAACTAAAAAAAATCTTAATCTATACATCAATGGCTACCGTCATACGTGGCGTTTTTTTTATTTAATTTTTTTTTGAGAAAATGGTGCAGGTTTGGAAAATGAGTTTGTGTTTTTACCCCTTTTTAGTTTCCGAAAGGCTTGAAAAAATATTAATTTTTGGAATTATAAAAAACGGCTGTGTACGACTGTAGCCAATACATGTACAAAAATTAAAAAAAAAATTAAATCGGTTCATAAATTTTCGAGAAATCAAGGACACCGTGTTCAGAAAAGTCGTTTTGAGAAAAACGCGTTTAAAGTTTTCACTGGCCGTTGTAACTCACTACCTGCACTTATTTTATTTGGTGTAACTTCGTCAATTTTCAAGATTGTACGTTAAAAATTTGTTTACATATCTTTGAATATATCTACTTTAAGAAAACGCAAAAAAAAAACAAATCACAGTGGTGTTCTCCCTTAGCTGTCACCATGAGCGCGCCTAGAAATAAAATATTTGCCTTAAAACAAGAATATTCTTCTTCCTCTTGAAATTGAACGAAATGAAAAAAAATCGATTTTTTTGAAAAATCACAGTTGTGTTCCCCCTTAAGTCCTCTAACAACTTTCCAAGTATGTTTTTTTTTGGTGTTTATTAAAGTAAGGTTCAAAAAGTTACTTCTAAAATTTTCATAACAAATACAATATTTTCTAGAACATTTTACTTTTCTAATGACTTCCCAATTGTGTTTTTTTGCATCTTTCTTGAAATAAGAGTTAGAACAACACAATTAGTTAGAAGCTAATGGGGTTAAAATGCTGTACGAAAATAGTTTCTGTGAAATTTTACTTCAAACATCTTAAGCTTCCACTTCGCTAAGCCATATATTCTAAATCCTCTCCTGTAGTTGAAAAAAATCGACTTTGAAATCACAAATCTAACTTTTGTAAATCCATCGAGTACTTTGTTACTGGGCAGGTATACTTTCAGAAAATATTACAAAAGTCTGTGCTGCTTTGAGTTGTCATAAAATTGTGGCACACTGTTATTGCATGCAACATATTGATTTAAGCATTTTGTTCTATACGCCAAGTAAATAAAACATGTAAGCATCTATTGTCAATTAAATTCAATAGATATTTTTACTCTCACATTTTAATTAATTAATTCTTGCCAACCCAACAATTTTTCATTTCAGACCTCCGAGAATTGCCCATATGGCGGTACAGACTGTTCACCATTATTGGTCTCCTGGGAAGGTGAAGCTGAAATACAGTCGGGCGATATTTTAATAGTGGAAATAAATGATGCTTTATTGAATTTGAATGAGCATAACAACACACACACAAGTCTGTAAGTATTGGAGAGTACGCAACATGCGTGAGGCATAAAATAAAATGACATTTTACGAAAGATATTAAGTAGATATTAAATGAGTGTGCGCCTATTCTATTGATAAATATTGAATGCTTCATAGGCCGTGGCAAGGGAAGACTGCCCCAGTATATTTACGACAACACTTGACAACATTGTTTTGAGAAATGTAAGGCGCTGGCTGGATTGGCCCCCTAACAAGGAGGAGTGCTTGCTGATATGAGCATATGCACGTACATGTTCCTGTATAAAAATGGGAATATGTTTTCTGATGCACAAACATATAAACATTTCTCCAGGAAAATCATCACTCCTTCTTTGTATACCTGCGAGCAAATAGCTATTTTGCTTAGCAACCTGTCTAGTGCTTCGAGCGTACCTTGATGGCCATTAGAGCAAAATGGAACTTTTGTTTTTCAAGCTACAGCTCTTACAAGCAACTTTTGCGCTGTGTCACATTATGTTTGCTCTAATTCTGTGCACAACTTTTTTCTTTAGAATTTTGTATTATTCAACTTCCATCCTACCGGACACTCTACAAATGCAAGCAAATATGTGTGTAGGTGCTTACACGTTTTGGGTGTTCACAAACTTTGACGAAGCGCAACAAAGGTAGCTTGAAATTGTATAGTTGCACACCTTAAATACTTCCGAAAATTGTATGTTGCATTTAACAGTTCTCCTTCAGGCATCCTACAAATTTATCGGTAATTTAAATTTCGTTTATCTATTTTAGATTATTTCCCAGTGTAATTTTCTTCTATACTCCGATGATATGAGAATTTTTTATGAAATTAAATTTCCAGCAGACTCATTCATTCTCCAACGTAATTTGAATAAGTTATAAAGCTGGTGTTTATTATTTTATATATTTTTTTTTTGTTGTGGAGGTGGCACAAAGCATTGAAACCCGAAGCGTGAGATTTGCCTCGGCTCGCCGCACAGCCCCTGCTGCGTTTCCATTTGTCCGTGGAACTACCGTTAGGTATTACTTTGGGGCGGGGAAAGGCGTATTTTCTTTCTACGAACATTTGCGGAGACGCCCCGCACAACGCAACTTTGGGATGATTTTATTTGCTATATTGCAAAGGCGGTCGCCGTAACCGAATGGGTTGGGGCGTGACTACCATTCGGAATTCACAGAGAGAACTTAGGTTTGAATCTCGGTGAAACAGCAAAATTAAGAAAAACATTTTTTCTAATAGCGGTAGCCCCTCGCCAGGCAATGGCAAACCTCCGAGTGTATTTCTGCCATGAAAAAGCTCCTCTTAAAATATATCTGCCGTTCGGAATCGACTTAAAACTGGGGGTACCTCCATTTGTGAAACAACATCAAGACGCACCCCACAAATAGGAAAAGGAGTTCGGCCAAACACCCGAAAAGGGTGTACGCGCCAATTACATATATATATATTATATATACATATATTGCAAAGAGCGGACTACTTTTCTTTTAACTCAAGCATAATATCTACCAGGCTTCTTCACCTTATTCCATACAAAAGAGAATACTTGAATTAAAATCTAGGAGTGACAATACATACTTATTTCCTCTTATTTGTGAATACCCTTAGTGTCAGCAGATCGCAATCATCTACCAGTTATTCTCCACATACAATGCGATTAGAACCATTCTTGTGACAGCCTACTCATCGTAACTCGACAGAACGACAGTTTCTTGTTTGTTAGCACTTGTCTGCTAATCGCATTACAACATCCATTTAGTATGTTTATTGATTTCTTACTCCTATAATGCGATTGCCAGCATCACACCGGTTTCATACTCCCACAGAAAAGCGCATTGAGGTTGAAGCTCTTGGGACAGCCTGAGTAAGGCAAGAAATAGACGCATTCGAGCAGAAGTGTGCAAAAATTCTCGTGTTATGACCACAAGAAAAAGTAGTGAAGGTAGCGATTGCGCACGTCTCCCAGTAGTGGCCCCCTTCAATTGTTTTTGCTTGTGTTCGGCTATGTAGTATTTTCGTCGTTACTTCTTAACTGCCTCAAGTGGCTCAACAGCTATCGACAACATTTAGGTACTGGCTCAGCTTTTCACTCTGCAATATCACTATTTCCCCCAATTCTTACTTTTCTACTTGCCATGCTTTCAACAGTCTGTTAATTTTTTTTTATTGTATTTTTTATTCCACGTATATGTGCCGCTCACATTTCAGACGTACAATTGTTTTCCCTGCCATTTTTATTATTGTTTGCCCGTTTTCTGCCACTGCAGCAATTCTACTGCAATGCTGGTGGATCCGGCCAAGGGAAATCTTTTCCAACTGTGCGCATAAATTTCATTTTATGTGATATTTGTTCGCCGTTTTTTTCTTCTTCTTTATTTTCTTCTTTTGCTAGCTCATACATGCATAGACACATATATACACAACTTCTGCTCGCTCCAGGTGTCGGTGTGTATAGAAGAATTCTGCATGCGACATTTACACATGCAAGAATTCACCGGTGTTTTGGTACAGGTGCACTTGTACGCACATTAGTATTTACTCATATGTACGCGACGATATGTTACGGCAGTAATACAATTGGCCTAGTGTATCTGATGTAAGTGTGGAGGTACGTATGTGCACATATATGTATTTTACCTAATATTCGCTGGAGTATTCGTCGTGGTTATACGCACTTACTGTACTTTCGCTCCGTCCACCATTATTCCCCTCTCTCTCGCTCTTGCTCTCAGCATGCACCCCGCCTTCTCTGTTGCTCTGGCATCTCCGCGCACCTCGTTAATTGTGCACATCATCAGCACACGTCTCAGCACTTTTAAGTGGATCGTAAATGGAACATTTTCGCCATAAGTGGAACAAGTAGCGGCATCTTGAGTATACCCACTTAGGTGCCTAAGCCAACGCCGCACACATATGTATAATATACGTTCCCAGCAACATAAATACGCTCTACTGTATTTATTGTTTTGTTAAAGTTTCGTGTTTCGCAAATTTATAGCCCAAAATTTTCGCTTATGATATGTGTTTCGGAACTAAGTAAATGACATAGTACTCGTGCAATGAACAGCAGGGTACCTACTTTTGGCGTCGAAAAGTGCTTGAAGTGTTGCTTTAGAAACTTTTGCAGAAAGTCTTAGTATGATTTGAGATCAAAGAAGCTGTAAATGTATTTGAATACGTCTTAAAAAAGTTTTGGAAATAAAGTTTATGTAGACAAGAAATAAATGGAATTACTGACAAGTGGATTCGTTGAAATATTTAAAGAATAAAATTTATGTAAATAATTTAAATATGAAATTAAGACCTTAACAGCAATTGCAACTGTCAAAAAGTCATGATTTGAGAAGAGGGTAAAACGTGGTATATTTGACGCTACGGAAAATTTACCCTTACGTTGGTTTGTAATGAACCGATAAGTAAATTAAAGAAAGCCAAATTTTTACTCAGAGCAATAGACCATTTCATTCAAGCAGCTTTGACTTATGTGGAATTTGACTCGCCGCATAATAAACACAAATTTGCTAAATTAGCAAATAAAAAGGATTTCAAAACGACTGATATATTTGCATAAAGCTCGACTTAGATTTTGGCTTCAATGTGCAGACGAAACCTTTTAAATAGCAACAAGAGCAGCTACTGATGAAAGAGGCTGAAGTGTGTATTTTATACCGGAAACTTTTTATCAATACCCTATTTGTGTGAGTGAATGTAATTGATGCACCCATTCTCCTTCGATAGTTAAAAAGGGGGCTAGGCAGATTTTAACAATTTTCAAAGCTGCAAAAAATGTATAATTTTGAATCTGATATATAAATCAGATTGCAAATGCCAACTTAGAATTCTAGTGATACGAGTATTCTTCTGGGCTATTTAACGATTTGCAAAAGGGAATAAAGCAATAGAAGCTCAATAAATTGTTTAAAATGAGAATAATAATCGATTATTCGTATACTGTCGTATATTGTCACCATTAAGGTAGTGTCGGTTCTGTTTATCCATCTGCTGTTGAAAAACGTGACGTGCGTGAAAAGCGTGAGCTTAGAAGCCTGACTTTCACTAAAGTTGAAGAAGATGAAGGCATCTCATATTGAAATACAACTCAGAGCGTATCACTAACATCCATAGCAAATGAAATTTCAGCAAAGAGACTGCATTAATACAGTAAACAAAAAGGTTGGATATGATCTCGCAAGGACACAAACTGTCAAATGGTCCGTCCATGTAATCCTTTTTTCTTTACTCTTCGCTGCTTTCAGAAATTAAGTTCAAACCACCATGATTCGTTACTTGAAATAAAGTAGAATATTATTAGGATGCCAGTGTGTGAAAAAAAGTTGCTTCTAATAGCAGTCGCTCCTCGACAGGCAATGTCAAGCCTCTGAGTGTATTTCTGTCAGGAAAAAGCTCCTCACAAAAAACTATTTGCCGTTCAGAATCGGCTTCAATGGAGTCAGCTTAGATGGAACTGCCATCTGGCAACCTACAAAGTCCCAATATTAGAGACTGAAATTAACTTGGCTTAGACCCGAGTATTCCAATTACTCAAACCATGCTTTACACCGTGTCACTAACTCGAGATCAGGCGTCAGAAGCAAAAGCTAATTGCAAATTTGCTGTTCACTATGGTTAGGGCGGCGGCCGTAGCCGCATGGGTTGGTGCGTGATGGGACGCATTCAGGGGTGTGTAGACTTGAATTTCCGTGCATGAAAGAGCAAAATCAAGAAAAAAAGTATTTTCTAAAAGCGGTCGCTCTTCGGCATGAATAAGCTCGTCATAAAGACCATTTTCCGTTCGGAGTCAGCTTAAAACTATAGATCCCTCCATTTTTGGCGGTCAAGCACTCAAGCAACAGAAAGGTGTAAGCGCTTTTGAAATTGCGATCAGCGATTTACAAATTGGGTAGTAATTTCTTAAAATTTCCAAATGCTGCTCGTGCCCCAAATTCACTGCGACGGAAAATTATGAAACTATTTTTTAGCATTTCTGATTATGAAACAAATTTATTTGAGGTTGAATCTGTAAAAATAAATTTCTTAATATACAAAAAATACCAAGTAAGAGAGACATTTACATTTAAGCAATTAGGAACTCTTTCCATGTACTTACCATGGCGATTTCTCAATTTTTCGATTTTTGCTTACCTAAATACAGCTGCTCAAATATTTGATTAACTTTTCAATATAAAATCGTTTTTTTCTTTCCTTTTTATCCCAGTACATATTCGCATTTATTTTTATGTGAAATTAATTACAGGATGGTTGCTATTTCAACTTATATTTTGATGGTTTGAAATTCAGTAAAACAGCACGAGACTACTGACGTGTAAAGTGTGGATATTTGAAAGTATTTTTAAAGAAATGAAAATGCTTTCAAATGTAAAATCATAATAAAAGTATATGTATGTACTTTACATGGACACACACATACATATATGTATTTGTCAATAAATTTTTCATTAAGGTACAAGCGCTCTTATGTTTTTCGAAAGAATTTTATTTTAATAATGGAAAATACGATATAGAATTAAAAGGTAATTTATGTGCATTAGGGTGCGTCACCCTCCATACAAAACACATCGGTAAAGTTTTTGCATTGGAATTATAATCTTTACTGTATATATTTTAAAACTTCCGCCAAAATATTTCGAAAAAATATTAAGAATTACGTGAGCGTGACCGATTTGAAAATGTCATCAAATATCGGGTGTTTTATAAATAAAATAAATTTTTTTAAATAGCGATCCGAGAAGAATTTAAGATTCAAAGGTTTGACTGAAAACGTTTGCAACTTTCATCAGCGAATAAAAAAAAAAACTGATATTTTTGGAGGTACAGGTATCCCTCGTATAACGCGATAGTTACGTTCCAGAAGAATTGCGCGTTATGTAATTCCGCGTTATCTAAAACATAGTTTTCATATAAATTTGGGGGTTATGTTCCAATAGGTTTTTTTTAAATCAAATACATACAAAATAACAGATGCACATATATTTCAACTCAATACTAAAGTTCAGACTTTCTTATACAAGTAAAAACACAAGATATGAATAATAATATTGTATATGTACATACATATTTCAAAATTCAAAAAACAAAATTTAAATAATTATGTGCACATTAAAAAATTTAAAAACAAACTAAAACAAATTAAAGGTTTATTAAAAACTTTATTGTTATTCTTCAAACTTCTTATGGTAATATAATTACTCTGTTTCACTGTCTTCAAAGATCTTTGCACGTGAGCGTTTTGGGGGAGCAATAGCTTCATCAGAAGATATTTCTTCAACCTAGTTTTCGCTATTGGATAAGAAACTAGTTGTGGGACCTTGTGGTTCTTCTACTGGTTTTATAATTGCAAAATCTGTTATCAGTTTTTGGTGGGTGGTTTTTTTAAGCTCCTTTTCTGGTATACTCACACATGTTGTGAAGGCAAAAAAGTATAATTCCCGGTTTACATTAAAAATACATTACATATTATATATATGTACCAGATTTTATAATTATGTATTTTCCCCTTCGCGTTATATAAGCCTAAATTTCGCGTTGTACTGAAACCTAATTTTTCCAAATCGCGTTATATCGAAAACGCGTTGTATAAGACCGCGTTATACAAGGGATACCTGTACTTTCAAATCAGTTCCGATCACTTAAATCATAAAATTTTTCCGAAATATTAATGCCGAAGAATTCAAATATGGTAAATTTTATAATACACATTGAAAATGGCTACCGATTTTTTTTTTAGTTTTTTTTTTTGTGAAAAGTGATGCACCTTAAAGTATAAAAATGACTGGAAAATTCTTTAAATTTTTCAAAAATATTTTGATGGGCGTCTTTAAATAAACGAATCTTATAATTCGGATGGGAAAATGATGACCGATTGTTTTTTTTTTTTTTGTGGAAAATGATGCACCCTAACGTACATAAACGTCTCTCTCGACTTGAAGCCTTACATTTTTTCACACATTTTTTGGGCGAAATATGTGAAATTTTTTAATTCGGCTTGAAAATGAGTACCGATTTCTAAATAAGTATATAAATTACTTGACAATTCTTGAAATACTTCTAAATATTTTGAAATTTTTTTTTTTTGTAATAAACGGTCATGCGCCCTCTTCTGTAAAATAGTGCAAAATATTTTGGCGGATGTCTTAAAGCATAGTAAATTTTATAACTTGGATGGAAAACTAGTACCGATTTTTTTTTGTTTTATGAAAAGTGGTGCAACCTAATATACACAAATTAGTTTTTCCTGTTGAATTCTTAAAATTTTTCCAAAATATTTTGGCGGGATTTTAAGATATAATAAATTTTATAATTCACACAGATTTTTTGCTTTTTTTTGAAATACGCTTTCCTATTGAAATTTTAGTTTTTAAAATATGCCACATTTTATTATTCGGATGGAAAATGAGTACGGATTTTTTTGTGTTTACATAAAGAAATGTAGCCCAGCCCCTGCGGCTCACAACGGACCCATTTTGTGGTCTAAGTGGCATAGTTATCTCTATGTGCGATGCGGCTGCCAAACCTAACCTAACAAACCTACCCTACATAAGGAATGATGTAGCCTAACGTACATAAATTACTTTTCCCTCTCAAAATCTTCAAATTTTTACAAATATTCTGGAGAATGTCTTAATATATACTACTTTTCATAATTCTGATTAAAAATTAGTACCGATTTTTTTTCTCATGCAAATGGACGCACCCTAATGTGTATAAATTACTTTTCTTCTATAGCAACACATTTTTCATTATTAATACAAAATTCTATTGAAAAAGAAAAATTTATAAATGTGCCAACAAGAAGTCTTCTAAGAAACTTTTAATAAAACTTTCTAATTTTTTTTTTCAACTTAACATATCAATTTGATTGTATGGTCTTACTCATACATATATAAATATATCCAAGTATTGTAACACAAGTATTGTAACACAAGCATTGCACTTTTTAAGAGCTCTTACCTTCATAAGCATCCCCCATTCAAACAGCCGCAATCAAACCGAGCTCAATGATTTACTTTTAGAAAAAAGTAATGAAAGGAACAAATGATGTGTAATATGAAAGTTTGCACACAACTGAAAAGAATATGTAAAATAAAAAAGCAAAAAGCACAAACCAAATTAAGGATGAATTTGTTTCCAAGCAGAAAAAGATTGAAAGTGAAAATTGTGAGGAGGAGAAAAAGTGGAGCTACTAACTTTTGATCTTGTAAATGTGAAAAGTCAATGTGACCACTTGTGTTGGAAAGTAAAAAGTCGCTCGCGGAATATTCAATCGGTGGCAAGTAGGATGAGAGAGCCTTTTTGAGGGCAAAATAAAAAATGCAAAACTTTTCACAATGTCGGAATGATAAGGTAGAAAACTTTTTATTATCGATTAAATGTACACCAATAAGTACGAGCAGTAAGCTGTTGCCAGGGTTTTTGTCCTTTTTCATCTCCGTTGTAATTGATGGGTACTTGAAGCGTACAAATGGCCGCAAATGACGGAGATGATATAAAACACATTACGAGTATGCTGTGATTTGACGGATGGACAGGAAATTAAAATCGAGCGCATATGTTGGGCATACAAATATGATTATGCTGTAGTATGTCATTAAGAGTTTTATATGAACAAAGTTTTAAATAAAGTTCGGAAACCATATCAGGGCTAATTAATTTTTAATATTTTTTTTTTTAAAAAAAAAAGAGCATTACAAATAACAGCCAAGAGTTGCTTCAATTGTAGGGCAATATTAAGTCAAGTTGATTTCTGCAATCCTCTATTAAGTATTTGATGAGCTTAATAGGAATTGCAGATACGTATTAAGTTAACAAAATTATAATCATTTATAGGTATATTAAAATATAACTGTATCTGCCTTGCTTATCTATGTTGGTTGGATTCTAGTAAATATCGAAGGTCTACCCCAATTTATATAAAGCTGTTCTAAAATTCATAGATGCCTGGAAAGTTACTTCTATCACGCCTATATTCAAAGCTGGGAATAAAAACGAGACCGCGATATACAGGCCTATTTCCAAATGTTCAACGGTTTCAAGGCTTTTTCAGTATGTCACAATATTTTCAGTATTAATAATATTTCTATAAATCGGCATGGTTTAATAGCTGGTAGGTCAACTGTAACTAATCGTCCTGCTTTTTCTAAATTTTTGTATTTCGGCTTTCAATAAAGTTTTCAAGCTGATGCTGTTCAAGGCTTTTTTTAAAGACTGCCATTCAAGTATAATAAGTTTTGGGTTTGCCTCTATTTTCCTTAAAGGCATAAAGTCGTACTTTTGCAATCATGAGTGTGTAATCATTATCGACAGCGTATCTTCCTATTTTTTTATTGCCTCTTCTGATGCCCCTCAGGTCAGCATTTGAGCCGTTTCTTATTTTTAATTTTTATTAATGACATACCTGAATGAAGCCCATTTCCCTAAGTTTCTTTTATATACAAACGACTTAAAAATTTGTAAAACTGTACAAAGCTAGTCTCACGACCTTCACTCAGACTTCAACAACGACGTGGCATGATGTGGTAGGAGCTTCATTTAATATAGGGTGGGCCATGTAAAATTTGATTTTTGAATCTGCTATAAAAAAAAACTAATCAATATTTTTTCAAACTTTTTTTTTATTTTGAAGATTGAACATTGCCATTTATGAATAAAAAATAATATTGTTCAAATGACTGTCACAACGGGCAATTTCATGAATGGCAACTTCGATTTCGTGTTTTAAAGCGTCAATCGTCTCTGGATGGTTCGCATAGCATTTGTCCTTAACGGCTCTCCACAAAAAATAGTCCAACGGGCTTAAATCACAGCTGCGAGGCGGCCAATTGATATCGGAATTCAAAAACGGTAGCCAGAAGTTCGAGTGTAACTTTGACAGTGTGACAAGTTGCACCGTCCTCTTGAAACCAAATGTCGTCCATGTCATCCCTTTCAATTTTTGGAAACAAAAACTCGTTGAGCATGTCACGGTAACGCTCGCCATTTACTGTAACCGCGGAAGAAAAGAAGACTCACCACTTTGGAAATAGGTTTTCAATATTTCCCAATTTTGTTCAAGCGTATAGCGTCCCATTTCGTAAATGTCAATCCTTTAATTAAATTATGAACATATTTGACACGTCATTTGTGTTACCATTCTGAAAAAATAGGTGGTTCAAAAAGCAAACGCTATATGGCCCACCCTGTATTAAGAAATGTTCTCATGTGTCATTTTCCAAGTCACAGCTTTTAATCTCTACCTCAGATTTTATAAAGAACTCGCTTCTGCATACTCTTAGGGAAGTTACTGATTTGGAAGTAATCTTTGATTCCACATTCAGTTTCTTAGTTATTTAAATTTGGTCGTCGCCGAATCGTATTCTACCCTTGTCTTCATTCGGCGTTTTGTTTCCGAACTGCAACGATCCATGCTCTTTAAAGTCACTATTTACTTCGCTCGTATGGTCTAAGCTAGGGTATGCCGTCTGTATTTGGAGGTCATGTCAACAGTGCCACATCAAAAGACTTGAACTCATTCAAAAGAAATTTCTTCACTTTGCACTCAGATCTTTGAAATCCACTGATTCGATTACTCCATATAATGCAAGGTGCGCATTACTACCATACATTTAAAATCCTTACCAAGCAGAATAAATATACTTTCACTCTGTTTTAATTTCGATATTATAACTGACAATTAGAGCGCATTCACTTTCACATACCTTAAAAAAATTTTTACCTTAAAAGTAATGATTTATTCTCGCTTAATCGGTTAGAAACGTGTATATCTCGAAGGTACCTTTGAATAAAACATTGCATGAATTTAACCATATTTCAAGCTATTTGGTTTTTGATTTACCGCTATCTATTATATAATTTAAAATTATTACTGAATGAATCTTTTGAATAATAGCGAAATATGCACAATACGTACCAGGTGGTTCAATACGATTTGGGGTTCGATAAGAAAAACATAATTTAATAGGTTGAAATACACTTTATTATTTTCCCTGAACATCGGGACACTTGTTTCCACGAGATTCCATTTTATGTACCCCATCTCTGAAGTGAGAATCTGGAAGGGCTGTAAAATATGCTTCCACAGCTGTTATGAGCTCACCATTTGATGAAAAATGCTTTCCTCGCATGCATTTTTTTTTGGTCTGGAAACAGATAGAAGTCACTAGTGTCCAAATCTGATGAATGCGGCGGATGCTTCAACAGATCGAACTTTAATTCATGGATTTTAGCCATTGGCAAAATGCTTTGTGGCACGTTGCGTTGTCTTGATGAAAAACATTTTTTCTTTTGCGAACTAGGTCTTTTTCACGAATCTTTTCCTTCAACTGGTCTAAAAGGTTACAAGAATTTATTGTTTTACCCGTTTGCAAGTAATCCACAAACAAAATTCCTTCCCCAACCCAAACAACTGATGCTTACACCTTCTTGGTCGATTTCTGGACACGAACTCGTTTCGGAACCGAAGAACCAGGTTCACACCACTCTTTAGCCTCTTGTTTAGCCTCATGGTGATAGACCCAAATCTCATTCATAGTAATGAATCAATGCACAAAATCTGGTTTATCCTTCCGAAAATGCTCTAAATGTTGCTGAAAAAGTCACTTTCTTATGTGTTTTGTTCCATTGTTAGCGAATGCGGCACCTATTGTGAACACAGCTTTCTGAAGCCCAATAACCCAAAGCTTCAGTCAAAATATTGCTTACACTGTCCACTGACATGCCTAAGGCCTCTACTAAACCTTAATCAGTCACTCGACGATTTTCCAGTTCGATTTACTGTCTTTTTTCTAGGAGTTCTGGTGTTGTTGCTGTTTTTGGACGTTCTTGACGTCGTTCAAGGCTTGTACGACTACGTTTAAATCCAGCAACTCATCTTTCCACTGTACTAATTGATGGCGAGAAGTCCTTATACGCTTTGAACATTCGTTCATAAATTTCCATTGCTTTTAAACCTTTCAAAAATAAAAATGCAATCCCTGCACGATACTTAATTTTTCTATTTAGAAAGTACTCTGCCACGTCAATCCTATAGTAAAGTAAAAGCTTGTAACCAAGTAATGATGTTGACTTATTGTCTGCAAGAAACCTTGTATTTCCAGACGTACAAATTGAATAAATGAAAATGCTTTGGTGATTGAGTATATCAGGCCTTGTGGCAACTCCCAGCTGCTTTATAAACAACTTCATTACAATCTTAAACAAAAATCTAGGATAATAGTACAAATATATTACGGATAGCTAAATAGCAATGGTAGTTCTCCCAATTGTTCAAATGATTTTTGCCGAATGAGTGGAAAATTTTCAAAAATATTATCGACATTCTGCCTCAGTTATAAAACCTAAACTGAAATTTGGCCTTGAAGTCGGTCATTGCCATTTCATCAGTGCGCAGGCAATTCGTTGCACAATGGAATACTATACCCGCCGTTGGGGTGAATAGCAAAGTGGACCCAGAAATGTGGCTTCAGCGCCAATCATCTGAATTGAACATCGATAGAGAGTTAACGCGGCGTATGATGCTGTTGGATTTGGACCCACAATCGTACACGATTGTGCTGGAAATAGGGGCAGAAATTCCAGGTTTTGGTCAAAAATAATTTTCTCCAGCGAGACCCATTTTTGGCTAAGCGACTATTTCAACAGGCGAAATTGCCTTTATTGGAGTGAACACAATCCAAAGATTATTCAGCTAAGCATCAAGGCGTTTTTCTGCCGGTTCTGTATGTTTAATTGCATGTGAATATTCATTTTTTTTTTCTAAATTTATACAAAGCTTTAAACTTGGATTTATATAGTACTTTGAGGGAATGAACTATATTTTCATAAAACAATTATGAAAATTAGATAAGAAACAAATAAATTGTCAAAATTTGGCGATAAATCTATTTGTGTAGTTATTCAACGCAATAAATACAGGACTCGCCATCTATCGTTACGGATTTGAACTAGGTACTATTTGAAGAATGGTAACACTTCGCTGTCATCTGATTTGACAGAAAATTAGTTGTATTCTTCCGCTCAACGAAAATAGTTTGTTCCGAGAAATTGAAGAGGAGGATATTGGTTGCATTTGGTTCCAACAAGATGGCGCTACTTGCCACACAGCGAATCCTACGATCAATCTTTTGCGCACTGTCTTCGAAGAACGCATTATCAGCCGAAATTCTGATATCGGTTGGCCGCCTCGGAGCTGCGATTTGACCCCGTTGGATTATTATCTTTGGGGTGCCGCCAAAGAACAGTGTTATGCCAACAAACCAGTAACAATTGATGCACTGAAGACCAACATACGCGATGTCATAGCTGAAATACAGCCGCATACAATCGAAAATGTGTTGTAAAATTGGACCGATCGTATGGGATGGTGCATGGCTAGCCGAGGCAGCCATATGAATGAAGTTGTGTTCCATCATTAACCGGAAGGATTGTACTTCAAAATAAAAAAGAACAGTTCCGAAAAAT
Organism: Anastrepha ludens; assembly: GCF_028408465.1. NCBI lineage: Eukaryota > Metazoa > Arthropoda > Insecta > Diptera > Tephritidae > Anastrepha > Anastrepha ludens. The sequence continues at coordinate 73,242,100 of NC_071501.1, forward strand.
ATTGAGTAGTTTCTTTTTTATAGCATTTTTAATTCCGTGAAGTTATATGGAGGACCCTTTATATGACTCCTTTTGTTTTTGTAATATATTATTATTTCCCATTTATTCTTTCCATTTGTTATTTCTCATATATTATTTATTATTTAAAATTTATTAATTCGCATTTTTTATTTATTATTTCCTATTTACTATTTATTGTTTATTTTAAAATGTATTATTATTATTTTTCTTTTTAATTTATTAATTAGGCATTTCACATAGCCGAAGGCCATAGTAGCCAGTGCTTTAGCTCTTTACGTGGAATAATTATTTATAATTGTTACTCTTTTAATAAATAAATAAATAAAAATAAATAATTATGTACTATTTCCTATTTCTTATTTATTATTTAAAATTTATTATTTATTTTTTACTATTTTTTATTTTTTATTTAAAAATATTCTTTTCTATTTATTATTTATTGTTTTATTCCAAAATTTATTATTTACTGTCTATTATTTCCCATTTATTGACTTAGCCTTCGTTTTCAACTCACACAAAATTACACTTGTAATGATTAGAAAGTAAAAAACATAAATTTGTTTTCTCCATCTATTAACTCGTAGCTTGAAATGCATTACGAAAAGTTTTCCTCCAATCAGTTTACGATACCGAATTGAGTCCAAATATTTTGTATAATTTTATTTAATCTCCACACAAAAGCAAGGTCAGAAGGGTAACACAACCTTCACGCATACATAGGTAGCTATCACAAATCGCCATAACTGGAGCAAAATAAAAACTTCATTACACAAAATTTCGAAAACACAAAACTTTTAGTAAATACTACCGCCCCTGATATCATTCTCACATTTTCCAACGTCCATATATGAACAAATCTTTATACATTCATTCACATGCGAACACACTCACATCTAACCACCATCTACCCACATAGTATAATCTCATAAAATTAGTAAAACAATTCTAAATAAAGCTTAACGCTGAGCGCTCAAACAGTGTGCACCATATTTTGTACGATACGAACTATTAAAACTGGTAAAACGAGTAGTACTAATTAAGCAAAATTTACCGTACACAACTTCCGCCATTGCAACTTCCGTTAGTTGGTTTTTGGTAGTTGCTCCTCGCACTCAGCATGTGGCATTGCCTTTGAGAAAATTCAAAATGGAAAAAAGCTCATGCATATACTTACCTATATGCTCTTTGTAAACACATACAGGTGACCCTCATATAAAATGGGAGTTGCATTTAAAAAACGAAGGAGAGATCTTACTAGTACGAAAAGGGAGTGGCTAGTTTCTAAAAATTAGAGAAAATGATTTTAGTAAGGATTTTTGATTAATAATTTTTCATAGTGATGGTTCCTGGTACTCGGAAATAACTTTTTTAAAACTTTGCTTATGTTCAAAGTATGTGAAGTTAAGAATTTTTATCAACACTTTCTGGGGAAAACCTATTTGAACCCAGACAAAATTTCGCAGAAGAAATATCAAAATTTCGTTATTATTTTCTAAAACCAATTTAATGGAACGAAAAAATCATTGAAAATCGATTTTATTTTATTAGAAATTAATGCCGTCCTCGTGAGAAGACTCTAGGTTCAAACAGTACCGAAATTTTCTTCCTGTTTACAACAGAAATATATGTTGCTATATTCAATTCATTTCATCTTAGAAAATGAGAACATCAATTGGTAAAGTTGCAAATAAAAAAGGCTTTGGTGGTCAGTGCTTCCTATCCACAAGTGGAATAATTATTTAACTATAATTATTGGTCCTTTAAATAAATAAATAAATAAACTATAAAGAGATATTTTTTTATTTAACAAAATACACTATAAAATCCCATTAAAATATTTTTTATATTTTTAATTTATGTAAATAAATAAAAACCAAATTGTATACAATACTTTTTTGAGCATTTCTATATGAGTCCACGTTTGGCCAGGGCGAGTATGTGTGGGTTAATATACAATACAAAAAAAGTGTTTTATTCATCAGCGCTCAGTGCTATTAATCGCCTTGTTTTCTTTTTGGCAAGATCTCTTCACGTTCCCATAATTTTTTTGCATTATCTTTAGTTTCTTTGCAAAAATCTGCTATTTAGTGAAATGAATTTAATTTATTTACTTATTTATTTTATTTTCATTTAAATATATATGTATATCATTATATAATTATAATTGGTTATATTACACAAGTAAGGCAACTAGCAGTAAAGGCTATCGGTCTTTGCATTATATAAATTTCCTTATGATGCTAAGCACCATTGCTGCAATAAGAAACATACAAGAAATGCTTAGGCTCCAGTCTGACCTTAATGAACTCACTCTTTAGCGTACATGTTCATGTATCTCATTAAATTAAAAAAAATGCTTAGAAGTCACGTATTCTAAATCTACAATCGTTATATTAAATCTCTAATTATGTTCTAAAATTCAAGGACGTTGAGGTGATTTTTGATCGAAATTTTTCATTCTCAAGTCATGTTACTTATATTATCCCAAAATCATATTCGATCGGCGCTTCGTTAGACGTAATAGTTCAAACTTCTCAGACCCTTACTCGATGAAATTACTATTATTCGATATAGTTTGGAATATACTTAATTTATTTGGAGACCATATCAGCTATTTCCTATCACAAGAATAGAAAGGGTGCAAAATAGGCTTCTTAAACATGACCTAAGATCTTTAAATTTTTATATCCCATTTCCCTCGTGTAGTTCATCCTCGTGATTGTTTGGATAAAAGTCGCTTGAGCGCAAAAGGCCGGTTCTTTCACTTTCCTTTGTGTTTAATTTAATTCAAGGTTCCTTTATTGCGCGTTTCTTTTGCAACTCATTAACTATCTTATTCGGGCAAGAACTTTACGGACTAATGCACCTATTGCTCGGACTCTTTGCAAATTTAGTGAGATCTCGAACTCCATATCATTAGATTTTTCAATTACTATAAATCAATTCTATTCTTTGTTGAATGCATCATTTAATTCGCTAATATAATTGTTAATGTTTTGGCCCAGTTGTATTTCAGTTAAGCTAGTTTTATTTGTCATTTTTATTAACAAATGGTTTTTATTTACATTAAGACAGTAGTCAGTAAGAAATTTTGTATTTTTTTGACTCAAATTAAATAAATAAGCAGTTATATAGTTCATTTTGAAACATTATTTTCCTTCCACTATGAGGATAGAAAACAAGAATGCAATCTCATCAAAATAACTACAAATAGCGGATTGTAAATGAAAAGATTAGACGACATGCAAAGTCAGCAGAACGTTATGGCCCCCCTACAAACAAACCTCAACATTGACATATATACAGGGTCGTCGGGGTAAATCCGGAATGTTGAACTTAAAAACAAAACTATTGGATATTTACTCAAAAATAATTTTATTTGCACTTAACTTTGTATAATGTGGGTACACATAACATAGTTGAAAATTATACAATGTAATCTCCATCTCGTGCAATTACCTGCTCCAGCCGGGACCTGAAGCGCCCACATGCGCGTGCTATCTCCCCTTTGTCCACTGTAGTCATCACTTCCTCGATGGTTGTCTTCAGAGCGTCCTTAGTGTTATGAGGCTTCGCGTTAACTTTTGCTTCAACTGTGCCCCACACGTAATACTCAAGGGGATTCCAGTCTGGGCTTGAAGGTGGCCAAAAATCTGGTAACCAGTGGTAGGGTAGGTTGTTCTGGAGCCAAGCCTGAGTCTTCTTTGCCATGTGAGCAGGTGCGGAAACACATATTCTCTTCCAGCAGCCACGAGGTCCACCACGGATGCGTTTTTTTGTAGCCAAACCACTCAATTATCTCTTTAGGTCTTTTTCCGGCGTGAAGTGACTCTAGTATCGCAGCTCTTCTGTCCTGCTCTCGACTCGTCGTTTCACTAGCACTTACTCCGGCACTCCAATGTCAATCAGGAAACAATACACTAAAAATATGTCCCTTTATCAGCGGGTTTAGACTTAACGCTACTGCTCCAGAGCTTTCGAAATGTTTTCCGGATTTACCCCGACGGCCCTGTATATAGGTATATAATATACTATATATATTTGATCCTTTTATTCCTTTATGGAACATAGGGCCTCAACAAATTGTTTCCACTGGTCCCGATTTTGCGCCAGTTATTTAATTTCGTTCCATGTTTTACTCGTCTTTTCCATCTGCATCTCTATCATCCGCCTCGATGTGTTTGATGGTCTTCCTTTGCAGTGGGTGCCCTGTGTGTTCCACTCAATTGCATTTCTGGTGATGTCATTGCAACAAGTTCTAGGTTTCGCAGGCGTAAAGGAGGACCGACTTTACGCTGGCCTCAAATATCCGTAGTTTGGTATTTCTACTTAGGGCTTAGTTTACTGAACACTGTTTGTGCTTTCCTTATTCGCTCTTTAATATCTGCACTGGATCCTACGTTCGCCACGATAACACTGCCGAGGTAAGTGAAAGAATTAACTTTCTCTATCGCATATCCGTTTATGGTGAAGTTTACAGTGTTATGTACTATAACTTTCAAAGCCTTGGTTTTTGCATATTGAGTGACTGCGTCAAGATTCGCTTGCATGTCAGTATGATTATGCGCCAGTAACCAGATATCGTCTGGAAAATCTAAGACTTCTAGACGATCTGCGAATACATCTTTTCATTTTGAGGGCCGACGTCAGTATCACAACAGAACTATGTTAAACAGTAGGGGAGAAAGTACGCATCCCTGGTGTCATGCTCTACCCTATGGAAGGCAAGAATGTTAACCCTTGGCAAACCACTTTTTGAGAACCTAGAGGAGATGTAGGAATAACCCATACAACTTGTTTCTAGCAAGGATGTGGCAACAAAATGGTGCAGAAACGTTAATTGGATTCTTAGAGAACCACCACTTCAACTAACCAACCAAACCAACCACTTGAGAATCTTCATTTAAAAAATGGTTGAGCGGATAGTCTCTGCTGCTAGTTGCCTTGACTTTGTAATATGATTACTTATAATTTTACTCCAAGTAAATAAGTAACTAAAATAAATGAAGAATTACTATTTGGCCAAGCCTCTTCTCATACTTTGTACAGTCATTTTTTACCAGTAACTTCTACGTTTCGAGTTAAGCCATCACCTTCTCAGTTATCAGCAATTGCAGTTATCGCTGCTGCCAAACCTAATTCACCAATTTATTTTTCCAACAGTAATTCCATTTATAATTTTCTGCACTGTATCTTTCAAATTTTCGTTGTTAATTTATATAATATTTTATATTTTTGCCAAAAACCATTTATCTTCGTACATTTTTTAAAACAGACATTTTCACCTAAAATACCTGTACTTACATATTTCATGTTTTGTGAGAGCGTCAACCAAATCGCGCACCTTGTCAGAGTGAGTCTAAGCTATATCAGTTTAATGTTACTGGGGTTACCTGTACACAACTAGTTGGCAGGGTTATTTTAGTATACAAACAAGTAAACTTAGCAAAAGTGTTTGCAACGTAAAATGTTGTTATATATACGAATATACTCGTATCTACGATATATGTAAATACTAGTTGGTTGTTATTATGGACGAGATGTGCACTAACTATGTACAAAATAATTACTTGCGGAGAATTAGTTCCCACAAAAAATGTGTAAAATATATTGTACATATGGAGAAAACATGAGTTTTTTTATATTTTTTTTAAATAATATATGTTAATTATTCTTTACCTCGTTAGTCTAAAGTTATATAAGGTGGATTACTTATATTTCCCACAAAGGCCGCGATATGTATTTGGTACAAGCTTCAGTGCTAATCTCTCTCTCATAAAATGGAATTCGGGTGCCCTCTAATGGCAAAGGAAAAATTCTGGATGGCTGTAGATTATGTATAAGTTTGCCAGACATCCAATAAAGTTCGAGTTTAAGAAGCGATGTCGGCAAATGAAGTGTTGAACGCTGAATACCTCCTCCTCGTTCCTTTAGCTACGGCAATATTCATTAAAGGGAAACCCCATACGTTTCCCATGTGTTACCATTAGGCAGTTCCCGGTGGTAATACTCGTATAAACTACTGTACCAATGAAATGTCGGTTTAGATTCATGAGGGACCTAGTTCTGTCTTCATTCCAGAATTCTTCAGTTATTGCTAGGTTGCGCGTAAAACGACCTGATCCGAAACTTGCTTGATAATAAAGGGATACCTAAATACATACCCCTTTATACCCATTGTTAGGTGTTTAGCTGAGCTCACCGAGACCTCGGGGCTTACAGTTTGAAGTATACTCTGAACGAGAACGACATATGACTTTGATGGATCAGGAGCTTTTTCGTGGCAGAAATACATTCGGAGGTTTGCCATTTTCTACCGAGGAGCGACCGCTAGAAAAACCGTTTTCTACCATTTGCTGTTTCATGTCCGTAAACTCCAATCTGGCCAGTTCACACATACTGGACAGAATTGGCTGTCATCTCTTAGCCACCTCATCCGTGATTAGGTGTCCAGCAAAGTTTCTATATCCAAGGACCCAGACAACACTCGTAGCACACCGCATTGGCAGTTCATTTAAAATAGTTCCAAGTTCAATTGAGAATTTTAATATCTGCCTGATTGTCAGAATAGCGATCAGTTGTGCTCCAACAGACGTGTCTCTCACCATAACACAGCCTATTTTATAGCTATTAACTCAGTAGTGAGGTATTCGTAGTCTATACCACTGTAGAATCTTTATCCAGAACTGCGAAACTTACTCTGGCACCTTAAGTATGTGTTGAAAGAAATGTTAAGAATACATTTCGCTTTCATTTTTTCTTCCAAGCTAAGTTGCACGCAGAGGCAGTAATTTTCTGACCGCTGTATTACTCTACTCGTAAATAAATGTAGAGTGCTTATATTATAAAATAACCTGGAAATGAAACATCTGGCCACCTGCCACAGCAGGCTTTGATCAGGCTTCCATAGCCTTGTTAACACACTTTCAGTAATTGAAGTCACGGTCAGTAATTGGGGCAATATTTCGCTCTGTATTAACTGGAGGTCAACGAGAGTCTGCAAATGAGACAAACTCATATTGCCTTCTATCCAGAGTGTCCAAATATGTGGCATATGGGATTGCTACCGATTTGTCGAGCTCATTATTCAACTACCTGAATGAGATCGGCATGCATGGATTTAATTATCGCCTGCTTGTCTTGAGGAGTATTAAACATAAAGGATGTCGCTTTTCTAGCATTTAAGCTGGGTTCATTAGGATTTTATATGAAACTTTTGAAAAATATGCGTTGACAGATAAACAAAGGCTCTTTGGTGTTATTTTTAAAATTTCGTGTCTAAGGTTTTAAAAATTTAACCTGTCTTTCACTGTTAAATTCTATATTTTTCATTAAATTAAGTATAAGTCTCTTTGGTTCCTATATAATTATAATTTCTCCTAAGCCAAGTCATTAAAGTAGTTAGTTTTACAGACATGTGAGCACTTATTCCATTGCCCAGAGAAAAAGATTAGCCATACTGAAAGTTTATCCAAATCAGATATTACTCACTAATTTCAGTTTAAATTTAACCCTTTTAAAAGAGTTTAGACACAAACTATTTTCAAAATTAATCGACAAATTTTCAAGTTAAACTAAACCATTTCCATGGTACTTAAACGATAGTAATAAGTATCACTATGCTATGGGGGGAATGGCAACTGTTTTCCAAACAGAAGTTTTTGCCATCCTAAAAGTAGCCGAATGGATAATCGAGAGGAGATGGAACGGGAAACAGATTGGAGTCTTCAGTGATAGTCAGGCTGCATTGAAGGCCCTGGAGAACGCGAAGCAAACCTCAAAGATTGTTCAAGAATGTAAGAAGAAGCTTAATTCTGTCGCAAGACAAAACAGGATTGTACTTATATGGGTTCCGGGACACTCCGGTGTTCAAGGAACGAAATTGCCGACGAATTGGCCAACCGTGGATCAGCGGTGCCCCCACAGGGGCCAGAGCCAATAATCGGAATCAGTCCCGCAGGAATCCAGAATTGGATCAGCGATTATGTAGGCAATCTACATAAAGAGCGATGGTCCGGTCTAGAACGCTGCAGAACTGCAAAGTGTTTTGTGACAAGTCCGAACAGAAAACTGTCAAACTTTCTACTTAAACTTAGAAGGAAAGACATTCGGTTGATGGTCGGCATCATTACAGAACACAACCCATGGGGTCAGCATATGACCACCATTGGAATCATCGAGAACCCGGTATGCCTGTCATGCTTGGAGGAGGCGGATAGCACTGAGCACTTTCTCTGTGAGTGTCCTGCCTTTGCTAGAGCAAGGCTACGAGTATTGGGTTCCGATGTCATGAGAATGAGTAATATTCGTTCTCTAAAACTGGAGGATATTTACAGATTTGCCAAAGAATCTGGAAAATTCCCACAGGACTAACAATCTCTATCTCTGTCTATATTCTTTCCTATCTCTTTCTCTGATACTTTTCTCCTTCCCTCCTTGACTATCTACCCCCCTTTCCAGAGCTATAAATACAATGGGCTCTTTAGCCTGAGTGTTTTAGGAGTCACCAAATCTCCTGGTACTCCTTGGCTCGACCTTTTCAAATTTGAATTTTCAATTTCAAACCATTTCCAAATTCAGTGAAACTTTATTCAAATTAGATTAAGCCATTTTTGTAATTTATTAAATAAAATTTAAAATGTCCCATAGTTTCAAAATTTATTTTCAATTTAATTTCAAAACTTTTAATTTATCCTTGAAAATGGCAAATGCAATTTTCCTCATCGGAAAAAATAGAAAATACTCAGAACCTTTCATTTCGTCTAATTTTAAAGAATTATATTTAATTGTAATTGCAAATTTCTTTATTTCTCTTTCAAAAATTTTAATTTATCCTGAAAAATGCCAAATACTAATTTCCTCATCGGAAAAAGTGAAAAATACTCAGAACCTTCTATTTCGCTTAATTTTAAAGAATTCTATTTTATTGTATTTGCAAAGTCCTTCATTTCCCTTTCAAAATAAAAATATTTAAATTAAATAAAAAATCTAAATATGCACGTACATACGAATTAAGCAGCTCGTAACCAACACCAAATTAGTTTCGAAAAAACATCTAACACTGGCAAACTCTGTCCTCAATGCATTCCCAATTTGCTTAGCACTCTCAATACTAATTGAGTGCTCGTTGGTTGGGGGGCATTGAAGCGCAAAAACATACAGTTCTTCTTTGCTCTTATTTTCTATTTGCTTCTTTTTTTTAAGTCCCCTCAATGAGAGAGCTACTCTGGTGTTGCAATAAAATTCAACTTATTTTTCTCTCCACTTAATGCATCAAAGCATCAGTTTCTGCTGTGATGTCAAATGGATTTCCTTTTGCATATTTATGTGTGTGTGTGTAAATGTTCCTACCTGATTATAAATATATACCTATAGGGTCTTTCACGTTCGAGGGTATATATTACCGGTACTTTGTTTTAGTCATAGGCCAATGGCGACATATGTTACTAGAAAGTCTACAATTTACTAAAGTAATTAAGATAATAAAATAAAAATATAAATAATAAAAAATAAAATAATTAAAAATAATTAGAGCCTACTATGGAATATGTAGATGGGCGAAAATTTGCAATTTTAAAGAACTTTTGGCATTTTTCGCCTTTAAAATTTTCCAAGAGCGCATCCAATTTAAACTTAAATGAAAAAGTCGACTATGGTCGATATGGTTATATGGTTGAATATTTTATGTAGGTCTTGTACATAAAATATTCAAGTGCCTGCTCGTGCTGTCCATTCAATTGAAAATTTAACTGCTGTAAGAAAAAGCAGTAAAAATATCAAATTTTTTAACTGAATAACTCGATTTAGCTTGAATTTCGCTCGGCTTTTTCTGTGAGGGCATCTCAAGGAAAGGACTAAGCTTAATAATACTATAGGCATATGTAAATTTTCCGATTGTAGACTTGACCATTTCACTAATTCACTTACAGTTGTATGCTAGCGAATCGCTAGAGCTGCATTTTATACTAATTTGCTGTACCTATTTGAATGTAGCTCGAAAAGTTATGGCGATCCCATTATAAAACTTACTGGGATTACCGAGCATAGTCCCAGCTATTTATATTAAATAAGTAAAAAAAATCTGTGTTTTTGAAAAGTAAACAAAAAATAATTTCACAAAAAAAGTTTTACAAAAAATATATAATTTTTCCAATAAGAAAATGTCTTCAATTATATTATATCCTCGAAATATAAAAGAGGTAAAAAAGGAAAAGATTTCACTTAAAATATTTTAAGCTAAAACTTCCATTTTCACTTGAAGGGAATGGTTTTCAAAAATATTGTGGAAAAAAATATTCAAAAATATCTTTTTTAAAAAATTTGTTTCATCCTAGAATACTAAAAAAGAGTGCACTATAAACATGTTGACAGGAATCGAAAGTATTTCTCTTTAAGAACTTTGTGTTAACATTGAATAAATCTCAAAATATAACCTTTTTTTTTTAAATTTTTCAGCTTATTTCTTATTATACTCAATCCTACCAAATAACAAATTTCGAGAAGAACTGACTACAATATTTAAAATACTTGTTTGAAGAACAAAATTAAAAAAATATTTTCAGAAAATGTTTTTTTAAGATTGTATATTTTATTTTAAAAATGAAAAAAGATTATAAAAAAGTTAAAATGCACTAAAGAAATTTTATTTAAGTAACTCGATACCAAAATTTTCCTTGAATCGGGGGTGTCCTTCAAAAATTACGAAAGGAATGTTTTCATTAAAATTTTGTACAAAAAAACATCGAAAATAATATATTTTTAAATATATATAGTCTCCTAAAACGCAAAAAAAATTATTATAAAAATGTTAAAAAGAACCGAAGAGATTTCAGTTCAAAAAATTCTATACCAAAATTTTCGTTTTCATTCCAGGAGATTGTTTTTCAAAAATTAAAAAAAAATGTTTTTATAAGAATTTTGTAACAAAAAAATCCAAAAAAATAATTTTTAAATCACTTTCTACTCTAAAGCTCTAAAAAATGAGTTATAAAAAACAAGAATCGAAAATATTTCACTTTAAAGAACTCTATGCGAAAATTTTCAATACCCAATAAATCCCAAAATCTTAAATTTTTTTGAAAATGTTTTACATTTGGTCAACTTTTAGATGAATATTCATAATGCTTCGAATCTCGAAATCTTACATTTTTTTTTTTTTAAACTGTTTCAGTTTACATTAAGAAGTAGTACCCAAGCCTACAACTAAACAATTTTTTAGACGCATTGACTACTACATCCAAAATACTTGTATTTCAAAACTGAAAAAAAAACTCAAAAATTGTTTCAAAAAATATTTTCAGAAAATATTTCCAGAAAATATTTTTTTAAGTATATTTTATTTTGAAAACTAAAACAAGGTTGTGAAAACGATCTAAATAACCGCAGATATTTCGCTTTAAGTAACCTACACAAAATTCTTCAACCTTAATTGGGAGGGTGTTTTTAAAATATTATATTATGAAAAAAAATATTTTCATAAAAATTTTTTAGACAAAAATATCGAAAAAAAATATTTTTTAAATATATGTTGTACCCTAAAACAAAAATAAAAAAAATTATAAAATGTTAACAAAATTCGAAGATATTTCACTTTAAAGAAATCTGCGAAAATTTTCAATACCCAATAAATCCCAAAATCTTAAATTTTTTTGAAGATTTTTACGTTTAGTCAATTTTTAGATGAATATTAATATTGCTTGTACTTAAAGAGTGACCAAAAAATTTTCAAAAATTTTTCAGAAAACATTTGTTTTAGTTTTTGAAAAGTATAATTTATTTTAAAACTAAAACAAAGTTATAAAACCATTAAAGAGAACCAAAGATATTTCTCTCTAAAAAACTCTGCTCCATAATTTAAGGGGTGTACCCTTTTTCCAACAAAAAGTTTTTTCTAAATACTTGCATATTTGATCGTAGAAAACAAAGAAAAATTAAAAAAAAGTTTTAAAATAAAAAGAGAGAACAACATTTTGGTTTAAAAGCTCTATATTCAAATTTGCAAAAATTACAAGGGCATAATGTAATAGGAAAATTCCACCAAAAAGTTTCATGAGAATAACACAAAAAACCTTTTATATATATTTACATTTTGCCCTAAGAAGCTAAAAAAATATTTATAAAAACATTAAACAGCACCGAAGACATTTTATTTTATAAACGCTATACCAAAATTTTAAGATGAATAAATCTAAAAACTTGTTACATTTTTTTCAAAATTACCCCTTTTACTTCTTGTTATACTCATGCCTATAAATAAAGCTATTTTTAGAAGAATTAACGACAATGTCCAAACAGCTTGTATCACTTAACATGGAATCGCTCATTTGGAAATTATTATTTATCATTCATAAATTGGCACAAATTCAGATGGCATATATTTTTAAAGAAAAAATGAATTCCCATTGATTTAAAATACAAACACTCGAATCCAAAAGACCCTTTAGAAATATTCATTTTTAAACAAGTGTGTGCATAAGTGCACCGCGAACTTTTCCCTGTCAACCCTATTTATTTTTCTCAAAGCAAACGCCAAACAACTAACCAACTAAAAATTTCTACTCTTTTCTACATTTATTTCAACTGATTCGCATAACACACACCAATGCACACATACATTCATATATTCGCACATAAATGCAAACAAATTGTATGCTAACAAACACACAGTGCCCACAACACCCAGGTATATCAGGTGACACGTTCGGGCCATGAGCATTGCGACGTTACAGAGGGTATACTATTGGATATAACGCCGCTATTTGTCGATGGCAGAAAGCTGGTGACACTCTATGATAAGGACCTCACCGAGGGAGTCAACTTGCTAATTGGTGAGTACCACTACGGATATATCAAATGCATGTATGTATGTATGTATGTACCAAATGCTTGTATTTATTGTCCCATGCTGTTCTGTACGCCGTTGAGTTGCGTTGAGCTGGTGGCTTTACTGTTATTTGCTGTGTTTTACTGTTTCTTATATCTACTTATTTTTGCTTGTATTGCTACACTTAGTTGTTGCTGTTGTTGTCATTAGCTGCTTGCATGCTTTGCAATACCGTTGGGGTCGCTGTGCGGAAATCGCTCATACAGCAAACTGGCGTGTTTCCGGTCGAATCAAACTAAGAGCGACACCTCTGCCTCATTCGTCAAGGGGATATTAGTGGCGGTGAGTGCTTCGCATGATCGAGTGCTGACAGCAAACGTATGTTGCTACGTAGGCATGCACGCACACACTCGTTTATATAAAAGGCTTAATGTACACATATGCTGATGTGCGTGTGTGACTGTTTATTAGTCGAACCATCAGTTGTACGCCGAGGCTAATATTAAGTTAGCTACGTACATATGGATGTATATGCACTTGTTGGCCATTATACAGTTTTAAATGCTAAAACGCTTTTATGTTGCTTTTTGTAGTGCTCGTGCACTTAATGCGTATTTGTGCACGCATGCAGGCTGCCTGGTTGCTGCCTGGTTGGCACAAATATCAAGCCAGTCTAAGCCCAACGAGCAAAACGCGGGATGGTGAAGTCGTGTGGGACTCATCCTGGTTCAATCTGCAGCTGGCAAAGCGTTCGTGGCTGAGTTGTATCAGTTAGAAACTCCAATTAGAACAGCTTAGCCATTTGGGTCTTCGAACAACAACGCTTCCTCGGTATACTTATATACTAAGTAGCAAAATTATAAAAGCGCCACGGATTGATCAGTTTTAAATATTTATGTATTTATTTATGTTTTGACTTGAATTGTTTTTGTTTTTATATAAAAATATATTATAGTTTATTCTACAAGACTATGTAAATAAGTTGCTTATTCTTTTATAAAAATAATCGAATTTAAGCAAATGTGTATATTATTGGATTTTAAATAATTCATAATATTAATAGCAAAAAAATAAAGATATATAATGAATTTTATTATTATATATTCTTAAAAAAAAAAAGTTTATTCTACAACGGAGTCCTTAATCCACCCAGTCTCAAATATTGCACAAGATTTACAGAAAGTCGACGAATTTCAATCACAACTTTAAAATTTTTAATCCGAATAAGAAAAATGGTTACGCAGTTTTGCAGTCCACAAAATTGTAATGAATTTATTTGATTATTTATAATTTTTTTCCTGACGTGTTTCGTATTTTCCTACATTAAACAAAGCTTCGTTTATCCATTGCATGGAAGAAAATGCATACCACCGTCAGTAAAAAAAAAAATTCAAAAACTAATGTGAATTTGAAGCTACTTTAGACTTCCATAAAACTATAAAAGGTGGCGCAAAATTATTTATCGGAATGCGTTATAAATTTTGCAATTGTCCCCATATTTGACACTTGTGAACTAGACAGCTGCAGTATACAAAGTGGCAAGCAACGGAGCGCTATACTCCGCAAAAGCGTGGAATAATTTTTGATCAATGATCGGCCGGTGGTGACCAATGATCGGCCGCAGCGTGAATATCGATTTCGATTTCGTAATCGTGTCGCGCCTACTCAGCGAATATTCCGGCGCTTAGGCAGTTTACTCGAACAGATTAGAACCACATGATACCTTCCAGGGCGTGGCCGCCACCGGACTAGTCGTTCGGTAGAAAATATCACTGGGAACGAAGAAGCATCAACCAGACGAAAGTCACTCAATTGGGCATCGCCAGTCGGGCCCCTACACCTACAGCGAATTTTGTCAAAAGACTTAAAAATGTTCCCGAACAAAGTGCAAACAGTGCATCAGTTATTGCCTGCTGACCGTCAGGCGTGTATGAATTACTGTCAAGATATTCTCAATCTACACAAATAAGAGAACGATTTTGTGACGAAAAACAGTATGAACACCGAGGCGCATTTCCACTTAAACGGTTACGTCAATAAGGAAACTCTTCAGTTTTTGGGGCACTGAAGCTCCATGTGTGATACACGAAGAGCCATTACATCTACTCAAAGCCACTATGTAATGCAGCGTTCACCAGTATGAAAGGAGTGATTGGACCGTATTTTTTCAGAACGTCGTCCGTTCACTATTACTAACGAACGCCAAAAGCCGTGATAAACGACTTTTTACTGCCAAAATTGGATGAGCGAGACTTACTAAATACATACATGGTTGGAACAAGACGATGCAATCGCACACACAGCACAAGCCACAATGGATATTGTGAAGGAAGTGCTTCCTGGTCGCGTAGTCTCCCGTTTCGGGGATTTGGCATGACTAACAAGATTGTCAACAGTTCTAGAATGTTTTAAACTACTAGATGACGTATCTAAGTGCTACAAGGTGCACCTTATCTGGGTACCAGGCCACAGGGACATTCCAGGAAATTGTAAGGCGGATGAACTTGCTAGAGCCGGTACAACGCTCGATCTCGAACCGGATAAGGCGCTGATACCCATGCCTATAGCCACTTGTGAATTACTTATAGACAGGGAAACCATCAAAAAGGTAAATACAATCTGGCAAAACCTCACAACATGCGAACTAAGCAGACAGACATGGCCGAACTGGAACAGCGGTCGATCGAAGATCTTGCTAAGATTCAACAGGGAATCTATAAGAAAAATGATAGGTGTACTAACAGGTCATTGTTTAATAGACAGCCACGCTAGAAGGTTAGGACTACCTTACTTCGATTTCTGTAGAAGCTGTCTAAATACAGAAGAAGAGGAAACAGTCAGACACCTTTTATGTGAGTGCGAAAGCCTAGCTAGGAGAAGGCTGCGCACCCTCGATACAGCATTTCTAACCGATGTAGCGGATATAGTGCATCTAAAACTAACGAAGCTCTGCTCGTTTATTAAAGCAACCGGATGGTTTGAAAGGGAACACGTAGAGTAAGGATAAGCTCCAGTGGTATCACAATGGACCTGCCGAAGGTCTAAGTGGGTCTTACGACAACCACCCTACCTTCAAGATTGTCCAATTTAACCATCCGAGACTTTCTTCTCTGGGCCTATTTGAAGGCGCCGGCTCAGGAAATCGCAGCTTTAGGGAGAATATTCGACAGAAATGCGAACAGTTATCACCGGAAGTCCTGATAATTCGATGAATGGCCGGAAATGTGTATCAACACCTATCAACGGGTTGATAGTTGACTGATATCATCTTTTCCACTTGACAGAAAAAATGAGAAGCTGCAAATATAGATTTGCATCTCCCGAAATATTGTTTATTCGGAAAGTTATTAAAAATTAAAGGGATTTATTACTTTTGAGCCACCTTGTACTAAAATTTAATGGACCATACAACTGAATCACAAGAAATTTTCTAATGGTTCTTTATAGATTCTGTATTTTGATGGAAATTTGATGAATACTTAAAAGTTTTGCTCAAAGTTAGACGCTTGGGTTTTTTGATTTCTATTATAGAATGATATGTATGTATATACTAATTATTATAAAAAAAATCGTGATTAAAATTAATTTAATTTGATAAATAAAATATAGTCAAAACTTTTCAATATATGGTGGCCTAATTATTATATGAGTCACTTAATTAAAACAAAATCAGCAGAAACTACAATCGAATCTTTTGAAGGGCTGGAGCTTTGGTCGTATTCGATTGTCATAACTTACCTAGGCTTAGGCTCGAAACTCCAAACTGCAGTCTTGCCATCACCAGCGTATATCTGCCATGAATCTGCCGTAAAACATGTCTATGAAATACTTCAAAAACCGATTTATCGGACTATTTCTTTCATGAAGCTGCATGGTTTTCTCACTTTCAGATCGAACTTCCATTAAACCCCAAAATAGTAATTTTCACAATTTCCTACAACAACTACAAAAATTTCTCTTTAAACTATGTATCCCGTTGATAGGTTTAAAACAAGCCGAATCAGCGGCAGACGGAACCTGCCGTTTGGCTCACGTGACAGTCTACATATTTGATTAGCAGCTGCAAAGCCACCAACAACTTAGCAATTTTTGCGCATATTTACCGCGTAGCTACTATGAACTCTATACTTGCAAACGAACACTCAAAGACACTAACAAAATCAACATACATATTTACAGTTGCATCTATGCATTAGGCGAGCACTCTAATTTCATGCAACTCGTTCACATATGGCGCAGAAAATCTTAATGAAGTTGTCATGGCAAAATTTCTTTATATGTGTATCGTAATTTATATAGGGTTTTCCAAAGAGAGTGAGACGATTTTTTATTTGATTTTATTTTTATTTTTTTCACAAAATGGTTTCCTGCAGTTTTATGCCACAGTTATGCCACGAACAGCTGGTCATTTTTTTAGGACTTTTTCATGGCAGAAATACACTCCGAGGCTTACCATTGTCCGCCGAAGGGTGAACGCTATTAGAAAGACTTTTTCCGTCATTTAATGTTCATGCCCGGGGTTTCGAAGCTGGGCACTACCGAATGGTAGTCACATACCAACCCACCCATTCAGCTACGGCGGCCGTAGATCAATAGGTAGGAATAACACATCGATCAAATGTCCAACGCGAACTCTGTGGCGCAGATTCGAGGCATCCAATTTTCAATGACTCTGCTGCTTAAGATAGTAGTCTGGTAACTTACACGTTTTTTGAGGCCATGTTTGGGACATTTTTTGGAAGGGAAAATAAAATTCAATCGGTTTGATTTTCTGATATGTTATTAAAGGTATCAGAAGGTGTACAAAAAAAAATTTTTTTTTTTAATGTTTCGATACTATTTTTGTACACTGCAGCAAGCGGCAAAAAAGAGAGGTACTGTGGCTGGCCGCCGTGATTTCGTCACTTGTGGTCATTTGAAACAGAAAAACCAAATTGCTTATTAATCAGTGTGCTTGTCGTTCTGGCGGGTAGTAAGATCAAATGACAAAAAATAACAAAATGGCGGACTTCGTAAGAAAATTGCCTTTCTTTAAAGTGGAAATCGAACTAAAAAATGGAAAGTTAGGGACGAAATAAATTAAATCTACTATCCGCCAGAACTATTAATGTGTAGAAAAACATATCTAAATTTCAGTTCAATCCGTTAGATAGAAAATTTGTTTTCACGACGGCCATCCGGAAAAACGTTGTTTTGAGAAAAACGCGTTTAAAGTTTTAGCGGCTTAGCGCGCGCAAGTACGAGCCGCTCTCATGTATGTGCTATAATTTCGTCAATATTTCGAATTTCGGTCTAAAATTTGTACAGTATATTGCCAATATATCGCACTTTCAAAATATGTAAAAAACCGAAATTCGAAATTTTCAAAATAAGTTACCAGACTACTACCTTAAATCTGCTTTTACATCTGAGCAACGACCTAGGCTATATTGGAAAATCTTATGATGAAAGAGTTTACCAGATTCTAATCGAACGTTCTTCGTGGCACATTTACTTCACTTGCGTCTGCGTTAACCATAATTTATTTAATATATACAATGAGTCAAAAAAATTTAGACTTTTGTACAATATTCGCATGGTTTTTCATGCCCATTTTTTCGTTAGTTTTGTATAAAAATATAGTTTCTAACTACATATATACAATATTAAAAAAAAATAATCACATTTTGAACAAAATTTCGAACTTTTTTCTCAGAATTTTCAATTTTTTTCTGGTATGCAGAATGGGTTATGGTGGCATCATATTTTAAATCAGTAGGATACGCCAGTGACTTAGTTCTGTTAGTATCAGCACCGTTTCCCTCATTCATGTACTCAGTCGCCGGGCTGCCACTTGCAGCCTCCGAGTCAACTCTGATAAAACGGAGCTGGTGCTAATTACCAAAAAATATAAACCTCCACACTTTGGACGTCAAATTAAACAACCGGAGCATGTAAAACTTGCCCCACAACTGCCCTGAATTTCGTTTTGCCCATACTTCCCATCGACTTTTACGTTATTTCCATCGCAGTTCAAACTGCAATCAGGTTAAAGGAGGTTGACCTCTGAGGGCAATTTATCAAGGGACATGGTAGTACTTTCATCCAACTTCGGACAGATCTCTCTATCCGTAAACTGGAATATAAGATTTGTTTTATTTCAATTAAGTGCATACCAAAAAATTTTGGAATTCTGAGTAAACAGTTGGAAATTCTGAGAAAATTTAATGCATTTTTTTATAATTTTTTTAAATTTGTTTTTCTTTTTTTTTTAATAATGCGACACTTTGGTTTGATCTTGATGTTGTTCTACAAATGGAGGGACCTACAGTTTCAAGTCGATTCCGAACGCCAGATAATTTTTATGAGGAACTTTTCCATGGCATAATACACTTGGAGGCCATTGCCTGCCGAGGAGCGACCGCTATTAGAAAAAACTTTTCCGTATTGTTCAATATTCCCAAAACTTTATCAATTGTTCCATGAAAAATACTGGGAGTATTGAAAAAAACGGTCACTGTGACGAAACTTTTCTGACTGACTGTATAGGTATATGTATATATGCATATATATTATATGTAATAAGGTTTTATCATTCGACACGCTGCTCAAATGTGTAACTTGCCATAGTGATTTGGCATTAATGCCTGAACAGAAAACAACCGCAAGAGCAACATGGCCGTCTCAGCCTTTCCCTATTAGAAAACCCTCATTGCCAGATAAATGCATGCTTAACTAGCAGATTTGAAGCAACATATGTACATATGTAGGTGCATGTGCTAAAATGTGAAATTATTATTATATTTTAATAACATAGCAGCGAATGTTTTCACCACTGCAACGCACATTTCAATTCTTTTATTTGTTCGTTTTGCACACTTTTTTTCAATTTGCTTGCAAACATTTACCTCAGCTACCCCACTTTTTACTCACTTTTAAGTACTCGCACATTTTCTAACAAGTATTCTATTGCAAAGCTTGCTTACCATATCCATTTGCTTTACTCTTATTTCGTTATTTAGTGGTTTCCGAGTTGTGGGGCTCTCAGTGCGTTCGTCTGAAGGTTACCACAAAAACCGACAATTGTGGCGAAAGTGCTGAATGCTCTGGCAAAGGTGTATGTTACTCCAATCCCGCCATGGAGGAGTATGAGTGTCAGTGTTGCAGCGGTTTTGCTGGTCCCCACTGTGAGGAAATTGATGCTTGCACACCGAGTCCGTGCACAAATAATGGTATCTGCGTGGACCTCTCACAGGGGCATGAGGGAAATTCATATCAATGTTTATGTCCGTATGGTAAGTACTGCAACACTTTTACTATTTCTTATACAAACACACTTGCACTTCCATACAAATACTCGTATGAGGGAGTGCGCTCATGCAGATAATCAAGTCAATTAGAACTAAGATATTTTTTCGTATAATAGAAGACGAATTGTTGCTGAGAAGAATTTAAACTGTTCATATATAAAAGTTGGTTTGTTTTTTGTTATTCTCTAAAACCTGCTGGGTGCTCGTTTATAGTTATGTCCGGCCAGACAAATATGGGTACTGCTGTGAACGAATTCACAGGTGATCCTGGTGGGTGTTAAATTATTAACCCTTTCGCTACAAATTTAACGGGAAGCTTTAAAAATCCAATTCTTTCAATTCTTACTCGTATTGCTTCTAGAAATATCAGTTACTATTCGATGTATTTTATAGAATGTATTGATATGGAAAGGAAAAATGTAGAATTTTTTTTGTTTTATTTTGTTATACGAGTATATATAATTTACCTTAACTTAAACATAACTTAATTTAACTTGAACGTAACTTCATTTACAGTAACTTAAACCTAACTTAACTCAATTTAAACGTAACTTCACTTGAATTGAACATAACTTAACTTAACTTGAACGTAACTTCACTCAACTTAAACGTAACCTAACTCAACTTGAACGTAACTTAACTTAGCTTAACTCAAACGTAATTTAACTTAACTTAAACGCAACTTAACTTAGCTTAACTTTAACGTAACTTAACTTAAACGTAACTTAACTTAACTTGAAAGCAATTTAACTTAACTTGACTCAGCTTAAGCGTAACTTGATTTAAATATAAATGCAGCCTGCGAAATGGGAAACATGAATAATAGGTCTCTCCAGCCGTAAAGAACTTAGAGAGTAGACTGAATACTAAAGTTACTTAAATTAGGTAAATTAAGAGCGGTGAGATAACCACGTTAAGTGATTAACTCCCTTTAAATTCAATAAATCTTCAAAAATATTTAAGCAATATTAATTAGTTATCAACGAAATGTACACCTTTTAAAAGTTTGTTCAGCTGAGGGAGAGCAAAAGACTAAGTCTAGAGTTTATATCGAGTTATTTGAAGTAGAGACTATTTAACGAGTTCAACGAAACTGATAATAAAAATGTATGAAAAAATTGTGTGATCTTACTTATTTCCAATGAGGCGGTAGACGCACGCTAATTTGATAGTTTGGGTAAACATTTTTAAGTTCTTACGTAACTTAAGTTAAGTTTACATCTGGAGTAACTACATTATAATTCTCAAATTCTAAGAACCTTGAAAGAGTTTAATTTACTTTCAAACTCTTCTGCAAACGACATTTCTTTATTGAAATCTAAATTTAAACTTTTATTGAATGAATTGTTGAAGCGCTTTATTAATTACATTGCTTTCCAATTAGGCTGTAAGAAAGTTTAAATTTTCTAGGTTAAATAAATAAAAAATAAAAAAACAGAGAAACCTGGAGTGCTAAGCCGTCTCCGCAAGAGGGATAGTTTCCATGGAAAGATTTTTCATGGCAGAAATGCGCCCAGAAAATTCACATCAACTAAAGAAAAGCGACTGCTAATAAAACTACAAAAATGGTTAATATCCAAAGTGGGTACTGGACTCGCGATTATACTTCTACCGACAATAATATCCACGAAAATAAGGCATGTCATAGACTTAGTATTGCCACAAGTGTGGTCGTCCTCGCATGGTTCGAACCAGTGAAGCCATAAAGCCGTTTGAGAAATAATTCGTAGAAATCCTCTTAGAAAGAAGAAAACAATGTCCGCGGAAACGAGTGTATCCACCACATCTACATCAAGACTAATTAGAAATGATCTCCACATCAAAACCTTCCGTCGCTCAAATGGTCAAATTTTGAAAACGCGCTTGAAGAAAATTGGACTCGACAGATGCAAGCAGCTTCTTCGGTGGCACCTGGTCAATGACCATGAAAACATTATTTTTACAGATGAGAAAATGTTCACTGTTGAAGAAGTTTCTACTAAGCAAAACAACAAAATCTATGCTAAAACTTCTAAAGACGCAAAATATGTTGTTCCAAGTGCTCAGCGTGGCCACCATCCAGCCTCCGTAATGGTTTGGTGGGGAGTGTCCTGTAACGGCGTTACATCTCTTCAATTCTGCAAGAAAGTGGTTGCGACCGGTTCGAAAGTGTACCAGGAATATATTTTAGAAGACGTGATGAAGCAATTGAGCAGTACTCTCTTCAATGGAGAGAGTTGAATCTTCCAGCAAGATTCCGCTCCCGCCCTTAAGACAAAATCCACACAGATGTGGCTAAAAAACAAAATTCCTGGGTTCATAGCCCCAGAAGATTGACTGTCTGGAAGTCCAGATCTGAATCCATTGCACTACAGTTTGTGGTGAGAATTCGAAAACATGGCCTGTCGCAGCACTCATAAATTTGGGTAGTCTCAAAAAATCTTTGGTTCGAGCAGCGACGTTAATATCCATGGAAACCATGCGTGCTGCAATAACTGAGCGGCCTAACCGTTTGAAGGCTTGTATAAAAAATTGGTGACCATTTCGAATGAAAATTTTAATTTTTTTTAATATTGTCATTATTAAATAAAACTAACTTCATTAAAGAAAGTATTATAATTTCAAATCTATAATGGACTTAACATGTAACAGAACTTTTGGCAGGAATAAATATATCAAATAGATTTAAGCCTAGTAATTAGTATTTTTATGATAGTCATTTAAATTTTAAATTATCGACAAACGAAAAATCTTGCAGTTTCGTTCCACCTCTTTGCGTGAAGCTTAAGCGGTAATTTCACTAATCTATCACCGTTAACTAAATCTAAGTATATTTGCAACCTCTACAGCTTAATTCTACGCTAATTCACATATCCATCGACTTACTAATTTCACGACAAAGTGTTCGAAATTACTTTTTTGCTCCATCATTTACTCAGTTTTTTCATTAATCCCATCTAATTTTGCTCTACAAAATTGTGTAAATGCAAACTTCTAGTCTTCATGTGAAATAGACTGAAGTGGATGGAAAAATCACAATTATCAGTTAAAATAATCCACCATTTTTACGTTTTCTAGCAAAGCTTTCATAGCCAAAAAGCAATATTATATAAGCAGAGAAAGTCAATTACACTAAACTCACTTCCATCCGTTGAGGTACTCAGCCAGCTCAAATTTAATGTGGTTTTATAATAACAAGCTTTATTATTACTATTTTATCATTCTCCATCTGCCCTGACCACACTCACTCAGTGAGCATTACAATTTAGCCAACCAGCTAAAGGCAAGCCTACCCAACCCATCAACCATTCAATTCAATTTTACCCGACTCTACCCAATCCAGCCGACGCACAGTGAATGAGTTTGCCAATGCGAGGGAACTTAATTGAATTTCCGACGCAGATTGAGAGAAATTGATTTGAAATTTGTTATGTAAGGTTTAATATGCCATCTAATAAAAACTACTCATCCTCTTGTACAAATATCCCTTTTTTCTGGTTTTAAGGTTAATAAAACTTTTCTTCTTTAATGATATGTTTTCATAGTAATTATTGTTTTATTAAAAATGCCGGATGTAATTGCAGAGAAAATATGTTTTGTTGATTTTTCCAGGGTTGCATTTACTAATCAATGAGATAAAAATGAAAAACCCTCCATTTTTGAGCAACGTTTTTGCTAATTAAAAAAAATGATTTCGAGTAATGTAAATAAATCTTTACTATTCGCGCTTCATTGCTTATCTATTCGTATAATTCAGCTGTCTAGTTCACAAGTGTCAAATATGATTGACGTATGACGCCATTTGCAAAAATTATAAATATTTCGATTGCTGATTGATGGCTGATTAATTTTGCAAATGCATTTCAAATTCAATCAATTTAATGTGAATCAGAATGATCTTTAAAAATGTGACAATCCAAAAATAATACCACCGCTTTCATATACCAAGCTCCCTGCTTGTTAAACTACCTTTGTATGAAAGTATGAGATAATAACCCATTATGGCATACAATTTCCGCATGTTGAATTATGAATATAACAGCAAATAAATTTCTTCTTACACGAGGGAGTATTATGAGAACCCTTTTCTTAATTTTGTATTTATTTTATTTCACACATGCAGTAGATAAAAGCTAGAAAAATATAGGATGTAGATAATTTACAGTTTGAAGTCGAAGTTTTTCTAAGCAAAAAAAGTCTAGCGGAAATTCTAGTCAAAATTCCTGAAACTGCAAGAAGGAATTTAACTAGAATTTCAGCTAGACTTTTTTTACCTAACCAAAAACTTCGACTTCGTAGGAGCTTAACGTGGGTAAACATTTCGATGACTCCCTTGCAGAACATTAAAACTTATCCTCTCAAGTAAAATTGAGCAAACAATTACGCCGGTAATTATATGACAAGTAAACCATTTGAGGAACAACATCAAGATGCACGCGATAAATAGAAGAAAGAGATCGGCCAAACACCTACAAAAATGTGTAAGCGCCAATTATACGAGTATATACATAAACGATAACGAAGGAGCAGTTCTTCCTTTTTCTAATGTTCTTAAGTTGATCAGTACCAGAGACCTGCATGGCTCACTGTTTTCTTGAGTTGTCCATACGCTAAATTTCTTGCTCACATTCAGTCAATTGAACCAAAATATTTGGTCAAGTGCAGTCAGCTCATGCAGGCGAAAGCGTAGTTCAGGTCAGTCAACACGTATGATCTAATGTCTTCGGCTCAAATCTAATCATTGAACAAAAAGCAGCATTGAATGAAATTAGCATCGGCCTTTGCGTTCAAACGATCAAACTTGTTCAAAGAAGTAATTGTCATTATTGTAAATAGCACATGTTCGAGGCCTCGAGCGTTGGCGTACAATGTACGCTGTAAATTGCGTTTCGTATTTGAAAGGATTAGTTGGTTTCAGCCGTTGTAAAACAATGTCAAACGATTATTATAAGTTTTAAGAAAAAAAAACAAATATGAAAATATAGTGTTTTTGCTTTAAAATTTTGCTTTTACTTTGCTATCGTTACATGCAAAAACTCATGCGGGATCATACGTGTTCAAACCGGCTCGTTTGGCTCTATAGCCCTTTTATTCTTGCTCAATAAAATGAATGTACACCCGAACGAGCAAATACATCGGAGAGCTAAAACGCAGCACATGATTTGATTGAGCTGAAATAAACAATGACAATAACTTATTTGAACAAGTTCGATCGTTTGAACGCAAAGGCCTGTTTTTTTGTTCAAGCGAAGCGTATGAATGTTTTACACTCAACCGGTGCAGTTCTCTGATCAGTACTAACTTCAGACAATTGCTCATATGGTCTCCAAATTATAGTTGCATAGTCTAAATCAGAACAAACCAGAGCTGTGAAAAAGATTTCGAATGTCTTCAGGCCAGAAAACTCGTAGGTGTTACTCGTAGGTATAAAGCTAAGAAATAAATACAATCTCGAAAAAAAAATAAAATTCAAATTATTATTGAGGCATACCTTTGAGAGAACTACGACTCCAAGACCCTCAATTTCCATAACACTTTGTAGCGCACAACCAGCGATAGTAGAAAGTGTTGAATAAGCATTCTGGCGCCTCGAGAATGTTAAGTGAAAGAATTGTTTAATATTCGGAGAAAGACCGGACTTCAAGCACCATAAGTGCAGTTCATGCAAGCCCCCTTCAATATTTATTGCTGACCACTTGATAATTTAAAAGCCCGTTGACGTAAATCAAATAATTTGAAAAAAAACAGAAACCATTACTAATTAGCTTTAACCCGCGGCCCCGCTCGCGTAGGAGTAGTTTTGAGGAGTTTAGGATATGAAAGAATTAAAAACAATGATTTCATAGAAATTATTTTTTTATTAATAACCATAATATTACAATACCAGGCATCCGTTGCTATGCCTCGTTGAATAAAATCAAAACAACCAATCAGAAAAATATCAAGCAAAATTATTTTTATTAATTTTTCATCTCAAACCCTTTTTGAACTTTGCATTTGGGTCATAGTTGAACAGCTTATGCGGATTATGCAGCCTAGAGTGTGCTATAAATAGCAAATTTAAGCAAATATTCGATTATTAGTGACGAATGAGAGTGGTGGCGCGGCCTGGGGGCTGTGGGAAGGGAGTTCCATCATAAAAACATGCCTATAACCTTCATTGGGTGAAAATATGAATGTATAAAAATGTTTACGTCATTTGGTGACCTGAAATAGATCCAAAAGGGCCGTAAGCATACCATAAACAGTTATCATAGAACATCCATACGCTAAATACGATTTAATCCATTTGCCTTTACATACACAAGTCTTCAAACGATTAGGCCGTTCAGTTATTGCAGCACGCACGGCTTCCTTGGATATTGACGTCGCTGCTCGAACCAAAGATTATTTGAGACTCTCCAAATTTATGTGAGGTCTTCGTCAAGACATATTCTCCAACTATGACCACAAACTGTAGTCCAATTGATTCAGATCTAGACTTCCAGACGGTCAATCTTCTGCGGCTATGAACCCAGGAATATTGTTTTTTAGCCGCTCCTGTGTGTGGTCTATAAAAGAGAGAACTGCTCAACTGCTTCACCACGACTTCTAAGATATCCTCCTGGTACACTTTTGCACCGGTCTTAACCCCTTTTTCGCAGAAATGAGGAGATGTAGGAGTAACGCCTTTACAAGACACTCCCCACCAAATCATTACGGAGCCTGGACAACAATAACATTTTTTGCGTCTTTAGAAGTTTTAGCATAGTCATTTGTCATTTGCTAATTAAAACCGAAGAAGCTGCTTGCTTCTGTCGAGTCTAATTTTCTGCAGCGCGTTGTCAAAAGATGTTCATTTCAGCGACGGCAGGCTTTCATGTGGAGATCATCTCTAATAAGTCTTACATAAATTTGGTCGATACACTCATTTCCCTCTACATGATTTTCTTCTTTCTAAGAGAATTTATGCGAATTCTTTCTCGAAGGGCGGCTGCACTGTTAACAAGCGAAATTTGCCACGAGACTGAGTATCATTTATGAGTAGACAATGCATAAGAACAAAAGCAAAAATAACATAACTTTTTTCTACAAGTTCGTTTTCGACGTATGCATTGTAAATTTGTTACAAAATTTATGCCAACACTTTATGCAATTACTCGTTCGCTGTAGCACAAGCGATCAATATCTAGTCTAACAATCAGAGCAGTAATATCTGTGGTGCAGCACGAATATTATCTGGATCGTTGGATTCAGAGATATTCTTGGAAATTGCTTCGCAGCTGAGCTGACTAGCAAGAGAATGAACTTAAAATAATCAACTCTGTTCAGGAAATGGGCATTCATTTATTATCAAGCAGGTCGATCTATATCACGCAGACCAACAATAGATGTACCGCGAAGCCCACTTGTAAAGTAACGAGATCTGGCCTAGAATAAATGAAAACATACCGAACTTAAATGAGTGTAGTGGTTGGTATCATCAATGGGAAGACATGACTTCTGGCAGAGCAGTAAAGCGAGGAAGAGCCGAAGGCTATTGAACGCATTCTTTGTCACTGTCCTGCTCTTCAAGAAACACGACTTCACTCCCTTGTTGTTCAGCAAAACTTTGCACTACAGCAGAATTATTCTCAACCGAATATACAGTTTGTCCAGTTTTTGATCTGCCAGTGTGTTTTCTGTCCTCGACAAAAGCAGTTTATTGAAATTTTTTCACCAACCTTTAAATTGTCGACTCATTTGGACGTCATAAACGACGACGTAAAGATGGCATGCAAAAAAGCTACCGTATAGGAATTATTCACTACTGGCATTTAAGTGTCACCTTTGAAAGAGGCTTCATATAAATATAATTGAGATTTACACCCTCTATTGCGTATTTGGTATCTTTATATTTTCCACAAATGGGGAGATTAAAAGTTTTATGCCGCTTCCGATCTGCAGATGGTTTTTATGAGAAACTTTTTCAAGGCAAAAATGTAATCAGATGTTTTTCATTGCGTGCTGAGCAGCCACCGGCTATTTTCTATAATTTTTGGCTCCTTTCCAGGGGGTTTCGAACCTGAGCACTACCGAATGGTCCTCCCGCACCTATCCATTCGGCTACGGTGGCCACCGGGAATTTCAAACAACTGCAATCACAATGGGACTCAAGGCCTAGGTAGGTCTCTTTACAAACTCATGGAGAATGTCAACCACCGTAATCTAATCTAAGCGAAAACTACATGATTGAGGTTTAGAAAACTAAACACTCAGCCTTTTTTCACGTTGTTTTGTGTTTATTTTCGTGGTATTTCTACTTTTATTATTATTTTTTTTTTTTGTGCATTAAATCCCCCAAAGTCTGGCAAAATTTTACACTGTACGTTGACGAACTAAACAAGCCACCAACATTGTAAGCTGCCACTGCTGGTCACTCGTACTAATTAAACTCAATTAGGGTCACTGGAAAAAAAAGTTAAAATTTGCAGAACAATATACTTTTACAAGCAAAGCAACACAAGAAGTAGAAGAAGAATAAGGGGAAAAAGGGAAACTAAAACCATGAATGAATGGACGGATGAACGACGAAAGGACACGCAACCAACCGACGGAGCGAACGCAACCGTGAAGCGCACTTTGTAAACATACGCTTGGCCAAAGGAGGATTTAACAAATTGAAGGTTGTTTGTTTGCAGGATATTGCTGGGAAAAGGATTTTATTGCAGACGAAAAATTATGAAATTAAATGAAAAATCTCACTCCTACCAAAAATTTACCTACACCCATCCTATATACATACATACAAATGTCTGTATGTATGGAACGAGCACAATTGACCGTTTGGTAACTAAAGGGTGATTTTTTAGCTATTATCTTTTTAAACAGTTGGTTTAAACAGCTGACGCACGTTTCGTGTTTTGTTTCACTGTCAAACATCTTCAGTTTGGTCTATAATTGAACCATGAATCGTCTTACTAACGAACAACGCTCGCAAATCATTGAATTTTATTATAAAAATGCGTGTTCGGTTAAGAAAGTTTATCGCGCGCTTCTTCCATTTTATGGTCAGTTTAATCGACCAACTGAAGCGGCTATGGTGTTAAAATTTAGAAACGGTGACTAAATTTAGAACCAAATTTTCATTATTGGGCATCAAACCACCAAAAGGCTTACGAAAAGTGCGAACTGAAGAACATATCGCAGCTGTATCGGCCAGTGTTAATGGTGACCATCAATTATCGATTCGTCGCCGTTCGCAGCAATTGGGCCTCTGTTACTCAACAACGTGGAAAATTTTGCGAAAGGATTTAGGTGTGAAGCCTTTCCAAATACAGCTGGTGCAAGAACTGAAGGCCAACGACCTACCGCAACGCAGAATTTTTGGTGAATGGGCTCTTGGAAAGTTGGCCGAAGATCCACTTTTTTATCGAAAAATTGTGTTCAGCGACGAAGCTTATTTTTGGATCAATGGGTACGTAAATAAGCAGAATTGTCGATTTTGGAGTGAAGATCAGCCAGAAGAATTGCAAAAGCTACCAATGTATCCAGAAAAGGTCACACTTTGGTGCGGTTTATGGGCTGGAGGTATCATTGGACCGTACTTTTTCAAAGATGCTGCGAATCGTAACGTAACTGTGAATGGTGAGCGTTACCGTGAAATGATATCCAACTTTTTTTTGCCCAAAATGTAAGAGCTTGACTTACATGGCATGTGGTTTCAGCAAGACGGAGCCACATGCCACGCAGCACGCGTAACAATGGACTTGCTGAGAGGCGACTTCGGTGAACATTTTATTTCACGTTCGGGACCGGGCAAATGGCCACCAAGATCGTGCGATATAACGCCATTAGATTATTTTTTGTGGGGCTATGTTAAAGCTCATGTCTATTCAGGCAAGGCTGCTTCAAGTAACGCATTGGAAGACTTCATTAAAGCGAGATACCGGCCGAAACTTTGGAAAGAGTATGCCAAAATTGGACTAAGCGGATGGACCATTTGAAGCGCAGTCGCGGTCAACATTTGCATGAAATCATCTTCAAACATTAAATTATATGGTTTGTACTATCGATTTAAATACAAATTTCATGTATTTTTCTGAGTTTTACGTGTGTTTTTTTTTTTGAAAAGCTTTCCTATAGCTCTTAAAAAGTCACCCTTTATGTATCTGCCAACAACGCGTACCTGAGCCACATTTATGAGTATATTGCTGTGGAAAGAAGAAGAAAATCTGCGCAAACAATATAAAATTTGCAAAAAAACCGCATAAATAATAAAAATTGTGCTTGAATAGAAGAGGGAAGCAGAAAAATGAAAAGTTTTACCAAAGAGAAAAAAAAACAAACAAAAATTAAGTTGACTTCGAGCGATGAGATTTTTTTCATTATTTCGTTTCTTGCCACCCCAGTTATGTTGGGCTTTAAAAGGATTCGCGCGCTTGAGTCTTATTATATAACTATGTATGCGTGTATACAACTGCAAACAATGGTAAAGCGAAGGAAATGCCTAACAAAGAATTGAATAAACAACGCTTTTTTGTCATGGCAGCGAGTTTATTTACCCCATGGCAATAACTGTGGGTTGCCATCCTGCATTTACCAATTATCTGTTAATAGCTCATATATATCTTCATATGTACATATATATATATGTGTGTGTGTGTGTGTGTATAAGCATACTTGTACATGTAGAAAGCCATAGGAACGCATTCTCTCAAGCAGTTGGGAAAGGTAAAAGCAAGAGCGAATATAATCCCATTTATTTCAATGGTATTTTTTCTTATTAGTTATTGTTTTGATATTACAGCACATGAAATAAGTGTAGTACCATAGAACTCCAGGCGTTGTCATCTTCTGAGGTTAAGTTCTCATTAGTCCTTGAGTGCATCGAGAAATTCAATTTGCTAGACATCACAATCGCACCCAGCACATTTGCTTCCCAGTGCATAGGGGTATAACTGGAAACGAAGTAGCGGATGCATTGACTAGAGAGACTGTAGTTGCATTGCCATCAGCATAGAATTTGGGCATGGTCCACTGACGTCTGTCGTTTCTGCGATCAGCCTTCAGAGACTCCAGCCCACCTTATTTTCATTGAACTTACCGCCTTCAAAGCACTGCCCATCAACTATGACGTGCTTATGCCAGCGTTTGATCCAGCTCTCGAAATATTTCTGGATCTCTATTTTTGGTATAGCGTTTCGTTTTCGATTTTCCCATTACTTTCTTTTAGCTATTAAAATGCATTCCCCGTAGTGATTTTTTGACTCGATCAAACAGAAAAAAATCGCAGAAAGCCATTTCAGGAGATTTTGATTTCATCGTTTCGTTCTTGGTCTTCTGGCAAAAATTCGTGGGTTACAGGACCATTCAATTATAATACATAAAAACGGTAAGTATCGCTTTCTTTTTTGGTCTTGGTTCATTCGGAGCTCTCCGCAAACTCGCCTGATGTCTAGATTGCGTGTCGTACTCATGAATCAACGACTGGTCTTCAGAAATGATGCGTTTGATGAATGTTAGGCGATATCAACGCGGTCCTTCTTTGCATCAAGTTCAGGTTCCTTGAGTCTAAATTTGAAGCACCAAAAGCAACCCAATTTATTAACTACAAAATTTTGAACGGATCCATAAGAAATGTTCAAGCCTTCTCTCAGCTCTCTGATGGTTAATTTGCGTTTATTGATCAACTTTTCTTTCACTTGATTGATATTTCGTCAGTTTCGATGTCGACCGCCTGCCACTACGTATTTTCTTAAATGGATAAGCATTTTTAGATTTATCATTTGTTCAAAAGGTAACCCAATTTGGTCAATAAACGAAAGCGGTTGAAATACACGGACAAAATTAAGCGAAATTATTTTTCCAGAAACCAGAGCATACTTTTTTCAAGATTTTCGTCGTCTTTCACTCGGAATTTTGTTTGCTCCAATTTAAAAAAAAAATCTTGTGCTCAGAAATTCTTAAAATTCAAAACATTCGCAAAAAAAGAAGATAATGGAGCAAATTCAAAAGAGGAATAGTTGCTCTTTAAGATACTGTATAAGGATTTTTAGAATAATTAATGCATCGCATTGTTACATAGCCTCAAATACAGGTCAAAATCATGTTTCTCGCTAAAATATCGCAAAAATCTGAAACACCAGAACAGTTCTGGTTCCAGATATGCCTTCACGCAAGAACCTTTAAAAAAGTATAGTACACCTCAGAAGAAATCTGAGTAGATCTTGTGGTGCCAAGAAGTCAAGGTGGTCGCTTTTTAGCACATCAGTGCCAAAGACCTCAAGCCTGATTCGAGCGAAAGCTGGGCAGACGCACAGAAAGTTGTCCGCCGTATCATCCTCCTCTCGACATACTGGACAGAGTGCACTGTCTGAGATGCCTACATTTTCCATGTGCTTCGCCTATAGTAAGTGGACCGTCATCAGTCCAACCAGCTGCCTACAATGCAGTAGAATCTGCCACAGTCGGTCGGGCAGGACAGGTAACATCAGTTTTGTCCATCTGTAGCCACTCTCAGTCTACAGGCTCGCTTGTGGGTTGAAGTAACCCGTTTGCTAAACGTGACTTTGATGGCTGCAGAACGGACTCCGAGCCAAAGAAGTTGGCCATCCTAGCTAAAAAATCAGAGAAGTGCTTACGAAATGATAAATTTCCAGCGTACGCTACCACAAGTCTTAATTAATTTATCAAAAGATAAAATGCCGTGTCCCACTTATGCGCGCTAGTAAGTAAGTAAGTCTTACGAGCTATCAAGCTCGAGTAAATAAGCCCTTAAACAAAAACTTGATTTTGTATACAAAAACTTCATTTTGTTCCACTTGCTGTAATTTTTTTTATGAGCACACTCGGCACGTGATATCCCTCAACCCGTCTCATGCCGAAGACATCATCTGCACAAAGAACAAATCAACAAAGGCATCTGATACCTTCCTGGAGCACAAATGAGATTCAGAACGACTCTTTTTTTAACTAAATTTGACAAGACGAAGTTTACAGAAGAGATAAAACAATGAAATGCTGTGGCTATGTCTTATATTTATTTCGCAGGCTGTACTAATTGCATTTTATGTACGAAAGTCGGTGCGTATGACGGAGGAATTGATTGTTGAGTTAATTGTAGCGCCCCAAGCGAAGTTTAGTTCGACAATGCACTTTAGTAATTATGGTTAAATAGGAAGTTATGAGATATATTAGTAAAATTGTTGCTTAAGAAAAAAACTTTTCTTCAGTTTTTTTTATAATAAAGCAACAAATTTGAACATTTAAATTCAATTATAAAACATGTAACCGCACGTACCCACGCAAATATTCACAGAATTCAAG
Organism: Anastrepha ludens; assembly: GCF_028408465.1. Lineage (NCBI taxonomy): Eukaryota > Metazoa > Arthropoda > Insecta > Diptera > Tephritidae > Anastrepha > Anastrepha ludens. Next base: position 73,275,499 of record NC_071501.1, read on the forward strand.
CAGAACTATTACTAACTCCTTCCTCCTCTTTTTTGAACAACACAATAACAAGAAATCCGTGCCGACACATATGCAGGTATTTCCTGCGTTTTCTGTTTTGAGATCACACTTTATGGAATGCCTGATCCTTAATAACTTTTACTATGATTATGGCAGGTTTGTTTTCAGTGCCAATATTGTTAGCGGTCGCCGTAGCCGAGAGGGTTTGTTAGTGAATATCATTAGGTGGGTCGCGTCTCGATAAGCAATGGCAAACCTTCGGAAATAAAATTGTGGCACGCTACAAAGGAAAATAAGCTCACCCGAAGGCAGAATAAAGTAAATAAATTTTGTGACAAATTTACAAAGCATACGGCGATAACAAATTAACAATGGAGTCGGGAGCCAAAGAAAATCGCATCGCAATGATTGTGTGGTATTATTACAAAAGTGTGGTAAAAGTACAAGTGAGATTCACGAATAGTTAAAAAAACTTAATTTTCGAGAATCTTTGTTTAGCGCACACCATCAATCGTTTTTCTCAAACGTCTGAAGTGACAGAAAAAGAAGTGGTCGTCCTCGCGCGGCTCAAACCAGTGCAGCCATAAAAGCTGTTCGACAAAGAATTCGCGTAAATCTCATGAGAAAGAAGAAAATCATACCCAGGGAAATAAATGTATCGCCCAGATCCATGTCCAGACTAACTAGAGATGATCTACGCATGAAATCCTCCCGTCTCGCAAGTGGTCATCTTTTGACAACGCGTTTGAAAAAATTTGCCTCGCCAGATGCAAGCAGCTTCTTCGGTGGCACGCGGTCAACGGCCACAAACATTTTTATGAAGAAGTATTTAATACGCAAAACGACAAAATCTATACTAAGACTTCTGAAGACGCCAAAAATGCTGCCCCAAGGGTTCAGCGTGACTACCATCCGTAATTGTTTGGTGAGAGTGTATTTTCCTTTCTGCTAGAAAGGTGTTAAGGATATCTTAGAAGATGCGGTGAAGTAGTTGAGCAGTACTCTCTTCAATGGAAAGCGTTGGATCTTCCAGCAAGATTCCGCTTCAGTCCATAAGGCAGAAACCACCCAGCAGTGGCTAAAAACAATATTCCTGGGTTCATAGCTGCAGAAAATTGGTCGCCTGGAAGTCCAGATCTGATTATGTGGTATGTGAAAGGCCTCACAGAATTTGGATAGTCTGAAAAAATCTTTAGCTGTATGGCCTAATCGTTTAAAGGCTTGTGTATATATATCCAAGGTGAAGTCCAAAATAAACAAGGCTGGCGTCATAAAAATGTTTTTGATGGCGCCATCTTTTTAGTAAGTTAGTGCATTGGAAGTTACATCCCTAGCTGACTTCCAATGATCGCTTGGTGGCATTCCGTTCAGTGGGAGCGAAGTTATTGTGTCTAAAGTGTCGGTATGTTTGTGTCATCGGTACAAAAACGAGTTTCCAACAAAGAGCTAATATCAACTTTGATTTTAAAATCGGTTATACGTTTACCGAAACATTTGAGTTGATGAAAAAAGTGTATGGCGATGATTGTCTATCTCGTCCCAGAGTTCATGAGTGGTTTACACATTTCAGAGATGGTTGTGAGGACATAAATGACAATGAACATACGTACCGCCCAAAATCAGTAATCACGAAAAACTCCATCGAAAGTGTTCATAAATTGATCAAAAATGAACCAAAATCAACGTTGCAATTCATGGACTCGGTGTTGAATATCTCCAAATCGTCGATTTATCGCATTTCAACTGAACATTTGGGCTTATGAAAGGTCTGTGCACGTTTCATTCCCCACAAGTTAACTGAGGACCAACAACTGCTCAGAATTCAACATTCGAAAGACCTCATTAAAGAGGCAAGAAAACACGAGAACTTCCTTTACAGCATTGTATAGTAACTGGGGATGGATGAAACATGGTGTTTTCAACATGAACCTGCGTCAAAGTGCCGAATGGAAGGCTCCAGACGAACCACCACCCAAAAAATCGCGTTTAGAAAAGTCAGAAATTAAATCGATGCTCATTTGTTTTTACGATTCCAAGAGAGTTGTCTACAAGGAGTTCATTCCAATGGACCTAATCGTCAATGCAATTTTCCAAGTCGAATTCGCCCTAAATACCGCGAATGAGGAAGCTGGCGCTTATTGAATGATAATGCACCATCTCATCGATCCACTCTTGTGACTAAGTTTTTAACTAGAAATCGCATTTTAACCATCAACCACTCACCGAGTTCGCCTGATATGGCTCGCTGTGACTTCTATCTATTGGGGAAATTGCATTTGGCCATGAAAGGAAATTGTTTTGCGTCCATAGAGGCCATCCAAAAAGCTTGTACCGACATCCTGAAGGGCATTCTGGTCAATGACCTGAAACGCTCTTTCGAAAAGCTTTTAAATCGCGCGAAACAGTGTATCGAGGCCTTCTTGAATAAATAAACTCGAAGTTACCGGAACAAAGCTCCTGTCATTTCTATTTTAGCTCAGTCTTGTTTATTTTGTTTGTTTATAACGAATGTTGTAAATTTTTTTATATGGAAGTATAGGGGTTCGAATAAATAAAAGTGTGAAATATTATCTTTGTGCTAAGTTTATTAGGTTAAATCTGTCAATCAAAATAATGTCCACACATATGTACAATCAGCCTAAGTGTTTTCTATGACAGACGCCACGAGAAAGTTGCAATGAAGAGTTACGCTTGTGATACCCTACAGAATAAAACACCCAACACCATCAGCAAAAAAAATTCGAAAATCAACTAGATTTTTGAGTCACATTCAGTCAGTCTAATTAAAAACTTTTAATGAAAAGTTGTTGACTTTCTTTTGCTTTTTTTTATGAAGTCGCTATGGCCCGAACGGGTCCATGAGTGACTGCAAGTCAACCAGTTCAACCTAACCTAAACTATATGAAAATGAATTATATTTTGATAAAATAATTAGCTAGCAGAGAGTCCTGCTCGATAACTTTGTTATTGCTTTCACATGCAAATTTATTGTCAAGCGATCAGAGCCCAAGCATAGCAGAGCAGAGAAGTTGCACATCGAAGGCGCCTAATACAACATATACTAAACAAATACCAGAACATTTTCATTTTTGTACTCTTATATGCCTCCTAAATGTATGCTTTAATATTGGTACTGAATTAGATAAACCTATTAAGTAGCGGCTTAGAATAGAATTCAGGAAAAATAAATACATAGATGAAGGTAAAAATGAATATGCAGATGAAAAAAGAGGATTAAGATCAAGACAAAAATAGAAATAAAGATAGTTAAAGGTAAAGACAAAGACGAAGGTGCATTTAAATTTTTAATATAAGCACAGAGGCAAAGGTAAATATTATATGTAGGTAAGAAAAGGAATTCAAATATATGTGAGTATAATGCAAACTAAAATTGAATATAAACTACTCAATATAATTGGTCGAATTTTCGACCGCCGGCGATACCAGTTGTAATAACCCTTCGTGCTTTATATTTTCAATTCTCTTCTAATATAAAAAAATTCTAATTATAATTAAATCGCTTGAATAATTGTTCACATTCTACACAAAAACGCAAATAAATTTGTGGTTAGGGATAATTACTACATATTGTATATTATAACTTAGATTAATCGCACTAATTTCCGCCATTATTAAATTTCAGGTTATACGGGCAAAAACTGCCAATACGAATCAGATCCATGCAATTCAGCTGAATGTATGAACGGTGGCAGCTGTGTTGGCAATTCAACGCATTTCAGGTAAGTTCTCTAGTTACAATTTTGGAAATGTGAAGCGCTAATAGGTACTTGTCATATTTGATCTAGTATTTATTGCGGAAATAGAGTTCAAACTGTGGTGATAATATCAGTGAAAAGTAGCAACTGTAATGACACATCAAAATTCGCGCATATATTGTACTTTGCATAGGGTGATAGGGTGTGCCATTCCGACTACCTGTTCTGAAATGTGAAAAGTTGGTAATCGTTACTTGATTTTTTTTTTTTTTTTGAGCATAGACATAAAGGCTACTGGTTAAGGAACTTCCGCTATGACCATATACGATAAATGGTCACCTCGTCACGTTCGCTCTATTAAGGGGGTAGTATGGTATTTTTTTTTTTTCATTTTTTTTTTTTTTTTTTTTAAATTATTCTATAACATCTTAAGATTATTGTGTGAAAGTTTGAAGTGCATTAGAGTAAAATTGACAAAGACACAAAGGATTAAGTATCTACCTCTCCAACCGGATTTCACGCTGTAAAAATCTTCACAAATCTTTAAACGCGTTTTTCTCACACTTGCCTTTTTTACGGTCGGTGTCCACTGTAGATTCATATCTACTGCACCGATTCTTTTCAAATTTGGTTTTTTTGTTTCTTTACTTTATTCACGAGGTAATGACGTGGAGTTTTTTTTTTTTTAAATTTTGTCATATTTTAAAACAACAAAGTTTTCAAGTTTTTTTTATGAAAAATCGGTGTTTTCACTTCAAAGCGCTTTAAAAAATTTAAAAAAAAAAAAAAAAAAAAAAAATTCGACGTTGTTACCTGCGAAACTTTATTAGCTGATGAAATCAATTTGGTTTTTTGATTTTAGTTGATCCAGTAATGAGTTCTGAGGGACACCGCAATAAAACTTTTTTATGAGACGTCCGCGAAGATTCGCTGCCACCAACTCATTTCTTCATAAAAATCAATGAAAATTTCACACAATATTCTTTAAATATGTCTTTATAATTTAACAGAATTTTCAATGGAACTTTGGCATATTACCCAACCCTATTTCATCAATGACACTTCAAATCAATTATTTTTCAAATCCAAAAATTATTTTGGTTTCATTGACATACAAATATGCGAAATGAACTCGGAGTTTGGGTGCTTAAGTTGGTTAGTTCAGGAATTTTCGGAATTCAGCAAATGACGAGAGCGCGAAATTCCAGTAGCAAGTCTAATTAATTTGTACCTCTACTATTTATTCTCATACACTTATATAAACTTTTGCCTTATTATACACACTCCAGTATTTTTTTACAAAAATATATATTAGTTCATACAACAACAAAAAACCATATAACGCAAAATTTCAAACTTTGTAGAAAATTAAAAAAAAATGTAAAAATGTTTGAAATATTTATCAAAAATTTCAGCTTTTTAATAAGGATTTTTAGAACTTTTCTGGTTATGCAGTTTTATAGCACCGCAGTTTTTTTCTTTTATGAAAGGAAAAACCTAATGTGGGGATAACAAAAAAAGTTTGCCTAAATTTTATAATTACTTGAAACTTGAACTTTATTATTGGATAAAGGTCAAGATAAATATATAAATAAAGATACTTAAAGATAAACAGAAAGATAATACAATTTGATAATACAATTGCATAACCAGAAAAATTCCAAATATTCAGGTTATAAAATTGAAAGTTTTGATGGAATTTTGGAAATTCTTTTATACTTTTGAACAAAGAGTGAAACTTTGCATGCCACAGCTCTTGTTGGAGTAGGAACTATATTCTTATTTACTTAAAAAAATAGTGGTATGCTTATGATTTGGTAACGGGATATATACAGGCGGGCGTAAAATTAATAGTCTAATTTTGTTTTCGAATAACTTTTTTGCCTAAATAAAAAAATTATTTTGAGTGATGAAAATCTTCTCTCTGACTTTACGCCCCATAGCTCGTTTGTAAATATACGTCAGCTCTCTAGTTCACAAGTGTCAAATTTGATTGACGTACGACGCCTTTATAGCACGAGGACTCATTTTGCGCCACCTTGTTTATGAAGAAATAGTAAACGTGTGAATTAGTAGCTGGTGGTTAAATTTACACTTCAAAAAAACCATGGCGACAGAAACTTAGAAGCCAAAGCACTTTTTGGTGGCACAGCATTTTCCAGCTGTATCCATGAAAATCGCAACAGTTCGCTAACGGGATGTACGTCCCTTAAACCAAGCATTGGGAATATTGTTCCACAGATTAGCTCTCAAAAAGCTATGCTGCGTGCGCTGTGCAAACAAGAAAGGACTAAATTCGGCATAAAAATTTACTTTTTTTTATTATTTTTTTATTTATTTTTTATTTATACTTAAATGTGCCCAAAAAATTGGCAAACACATTTTTGTGTATGTGGTAAGTTTTGAAAGATATCTTCAAAGTGTTCCAAAGATTTTTAGCACTGAAAAAGTTGGCACAATGAAATAAGTTAACGCAACAAAAAGCGTTTATTCACTCGTTTAAATGCAATAGACACGCGCGCTCGTTTTCGAGAGTGCTATAAGTAGGGAGGAGAGTGAATTTCCAACCGCAAATGCACAACAGAACCACCACAACATATACACAATTTGACAAAAATGACAATTAAAGCTACAACAAATGCAACAATCAAAACCACGAAGCACAAAAACAACGGCTACAAATTTCGCTATGCGGCATTAAATTGTGCAAAAAGCCCTTTTCTTTTTACTTGTATGAGTATAGGTATATTTACATATATATATAAATACACATACATATGTATTTACATAATATCTGCATATAAATAAGTTTTCATACCCACACATACATATAAACAAAAGTCGAATTTCGAGTAAAATAACTAGTATACTTATTTGCTAACTTTTAGGTGGATTTCCAAACAAATACGTTTGTACTTATGTCCATATGTGTGTGTGTGTGTGCCTATGTAACACAACCTCAAATAGCGCTGCCACATTTCCCCCATCCTCCCACCAACTAACTAACTAACCTACTCGTACACCTGCATAGAAATGCATCTATATAAAAACTTTCGTATTTTGTCCTTTGTTTATTCTGAATTTGACTGTTTGTGCGCATAACCAGATGTGACTGCACTCCAGGCTACGCCGGCCCACTGTGCCAACATAGCCTCAACGAATGCGAATCATCGCCATGTGTACATGGCATTTGTGTGGATCAAGAGGATGGTTTCCGTTGTTTCTGTCAGCCGGGTGAGTATACAATATTGTTTACAAAATTTCATTCCTCTATACGGTTGTTTTACTTTGGTTTGTTTGGTTGGGTTTATGTGGATTCCCTCGCTGCAATAGAGTGACTTTTGCCACAGTTGGCTGGTATTTACAAATTCATACAAAGTACTCATATAAGTATGTACAGTTGCATGCTAGTACGGTTGAAAATGAATGCGTAGTGCAGGTGAATTTCGAATAAAATTAGAAAATCGGATATTCAAATAGGTTTTCATAAGGTATAAATTCAATGAAATCAGCGATATATGTGACCTGGTCTACGAAAAGTTACCTTACGTGCGAAAACAAGTTTTCGAGGAAACAGCAGTTAAAGTTTAAACTTCTAAAAACCCTTGTAACTTTTTTAAATATTAATATTTTTTAATCCGGTTTGGTTTATTTTCTTCAGCATAGATCACAGTATCAATAAAATCACAGAAGCAGTGAAAAACATTTTTTTAATATATAAATAAATGCGAAAAAGTTAATGCAAATCGCAGAAATCGTTTTAAAAAATAAGTTAGCTTTTGTACCGACATCCATGCCAAAAAAAAAACTTATAAGAGCCGGTGGCAAAAATTTTTTGAAAACAGACTTCAGTATCGTATTCATTACATCTCAGACTGTCCAGGAATGGTTCAGTTTTTAATTTGCCCAAATTATTGTCTTCGTTATTCTAATTTGTATCATGACAAAAAGATCAGTCTTTTTCGTATTTGTATTTTTCTTTTTTTTTACTTTTAACAAACTCTTAAACAAATTATGACTTTCTGGTTTTCACCATTTTAAAGAGCCTTTACACACTATTCGAATCAACAAAAAAGTGAAAAATGATTTTTTGACACTTAAGGTACCTTTTCATAGACCAAGTCACATATAATATTTTTGATTAAATTTTTTACTAAATATAAATAAATCATTTTGAGTGATGCAAATATTTAGTTTTATCTCTGCGCGCTGCATTGTTTGTATATCACAATCCTCTGCAACATACTTGACATATTGTATTATAAATCCTCCTACAAGGTGATTCATTTTGCGCCTATATAAACCTAACTATACAGTGAATAAATATATTAATAAGTGAAGAACTAGCTATAGAGGCTATCAGCCTAAGGTATTAACTCTTTGCGGTCATACCACAGCAAGAAACTATACTAATTTTGTACTAATTCCATACTAATTTATAGAATTCTCGTTCATTATAGAATTCTCCTAGTCTTACATCTTACGCATCACTGCTCTTTAAACGAAAATTAATTCCGACAAATCGACCCCATGTCCAAATTTAATACAAAAGAGTTAATTAAAATAAGTTTAAGCTTTTATGTTTACTTTTAAATGCTCTGCATATTTTTGTTTCCTTGTTCACTCCTCTCGGAAGAATAGGGCCTCGAGAAGACTCAGTCTTGCGTTGGTTTCGTTAATTTTATTTTGTTTTCTGGCAGAGTAGGTGAGTAGCCTGCCGCTACCAGTCCTAAATAGTGGGAATGCCCACTTGCCGTTATTTAGGAACAACGCCTTATAACTGTTCAGCGCGCCATCTGTGTTTCACATTTTTCTGACAGAATGATCGCACAAATGGTTGAGGACTTCGTGAAATTTGGTGTATTTGCGTTATTACCGCGATCGCCCGCTTCCTCTTGCTGGAGCCACTGATGCATTGTGTAATACGCAAATGCCACAATGCGAATAATGCGCAGACTAATGTGCGGGAGTAAGGATGGAAAGGATAACTTTTTGGGGTTAAGGAATGGAATTGGATATTTTTTGTTTGTTTTAGAAACCGGGAAAGTTGGTGAATTGGAAAAAGTGCGATGATTCGTACCCACAACATCTGAACGTCTGGGGTGGCAGGCTAGTACACTTACGCTATACGACCGAGGCCGCTCTGCACTCTGCATATATCGGGAGTTTTTTTGTTGCATGAGAACTATCGATATCAATAACTTTGGTTTGACAGCTGAGAATGACAAACTGTGTTAACATTTGTGTTCAGTAAGGCATGACAAGTTGTCATGAATCCTTTAACACCAGAGCAACGTTTCCAAACTGAAAAAATAAATAAATGTGTTCGCAAAGTGTTGAAGAAGACCCCGAAATGACGATTCATCTTTCGACTGCGTGGAAAATTTAACGTAAGAATATTGGTTTGCCTGCCTATGAAATACAGCTCGTTCAAGAATTAAAGCTAAACGACTATCGTTTGCGTTGCATTTTTGCTAATTGGGCTCATTTAAGATTTCTTATACAGATTGATTGAAAAAAAATAGTCAAAAATTGCACTGATCGAATCGACCATTTAACTCGTAGCCGTAGCGGATATATGCCGGATATCGTATTTAACAATAAATCCCATGAAATTGTCTATCAGATTAAATATATAATAATGAGCAAAAAAATGAATCCAACAATATTTCTGGTCTGTATTATCATTTTAAGTTCTCAAACTCTTAAAAAAACGCTCTTATATTATAATATTTAGAAATATTTATAATTCGAAGATATGCAATGTGCAACTTTGCTACCGCGTTGGTAACGGCAGGACCTGAAATCCGTTCTAGAAGTACTTCTGATTAAACCTACGGCAGATCGCAAGCCTTCCGCTCTCTTTTTTATATGAGATTTCCCATTAAGGTTAAGGTTTTATATGTATTAACCTTCTTTCCTCAAAGAAAGGCCATCATACAGTACAGTTGCTTGGTTGGTTGGTTAAAATGGTTATCCAGCCAGAATCCAACTACCTCTTCCGCACCATTTGGTTGCCACATCCTCTCTACCAACTTGTTTAATGGTTAATTACAGCAATTATATATCCAGTCAATGCGGTTGTTTGAGTCTCTCGAATAGTGGTTTGCCAAGGGTTAACATTCGTTTCTTCCATAAGGCAGGGTACAGGAAAATCGTTTGATTTTTCTCTGATTGTTCACAACTGTGACAGTGCGTATTGTGAGGGATGCCCATTTTGGTTACTTGTTCCCCGATAGGCCAGAAGCCACTTATCAACGTTGTGAGCCTGAAGGCATTTCTTCGTTTCGTATTTGTCAGTATTGGCGTTTGTTTTTGGTTGTAGGTGGGCCATAATGTTCTGCTTACTTTGCATACATATTGTTTGGTCGCTCCATCTGCATTCCGCGGTTTGTAGATATTTGAAGGAAATCGCTTGCTTGATTGTTCCCAGTGGTGTGAATACCGATTCTGCACAAAAGTTTTTCGAGACAGATCCCCCTCCCTTCCTCTTGTCGGTTCGACTGCTATTTCGTTTCCTTCAATGTTACGATGTCCTGTGACCCAGATTAAAATAACTTTATGGTTTACACCTACGGTTATTGTAACTGAATCATTTTCAGGATTGCAGGTCGGCTCTACGAAGGAATAACGATGTGGCACTTAAAAGAAAAGTCTGCGATTAGTAGCCTATAAGATTCCCCTATTCCCAGTACTTCCTCCTGGAAGACACTGCAAGTACTAGGAGGACACGCAGATTTTTCATTTATAAATCTTTTAGAATATATGCTGTCTCTAACACCACAATCCATTTTTTGAACCATCTGCGTAGGCTGAAGTGTCGAAGCTGTTTAGTAAGAATCCCTTAAAAGGGGTTCGGATAATTTCCCAATTTTTGTTCTTTGCTTTGGGAAAATTTAGCTTAGTGGCACATACCACTTCGTTGTCATTTCTACTGTACTACAGGGCAGCATTCTGATCCGTTATTATTTGTGCTTTTTATTCATGGCATTCGTGTCTGATTCAATCAAATTTCTGCTATTTTTAACAAATTTTCTGCTCAAAGAAAATAAAAGTTTTTAGAATTTTCGACAGAATTTCCTGCATTAGAAAGTGATTTAAACTACCCATCTGAATGGTCCAACAGAGACAAATTCTTGCTTAATATTAACAAATAATTCTGCGTGACCTTCGCCAAAGTCGTAAATTCGATTACCGCTACTTTTACCATTTTCAATACTCCTCTTTCAACTGTAAATTGAATTGAAATAAATTTTTGGATCAAGGTGGTATTTTTGACTGAAGATTCTTCTTTGTTAATTACATTAGTTCCATTACTTCTAAGGTCTATTCTAACTTAGGTTTTCTGTGACGTTATGCGCGAGTCTTTAAGGATCCTTATAGTAGAAAACTCTTAATAATTCTTTAGTGTGGTCAAAGTTTGAATATGCCTCATTAGCTTGCAGTCCAACTTGTACTATTTATTCTCTAAGGATAAGGATTCCAAGGAGCTCAATGCAGCTTTGTCTAGTTTGCTCTATAATTTCTTCATTTGAACGAGCCACGTCCATATAATATATTGTATATAAATATATTGTAAACCACTTTCCTCCAGGCGTAAAATACACCCACTGATGTTTACCTGTGACATTGTCTATAGTATCATTGTTTGTCCAAACCAATTCCAATTATTTATTGTAGACAATGCACCTATTACTAGGGCTCTTAATGAAATTAATATAATTTGAATAGTCCCGATTTCGATTTCGTACTTCCTACTTGTACATCTCTATTTATATCTAAGCTAGAATAAAATGACATTTAAGTCTATCTTTAAATATTATAACTAAGTTATTTTGTAGTCTAGTCTTGAAGGTTTTGAAACCATGGACTTAAGAAATGAAATACATCCACCAGAGGATCCCCGCAAGATGGTGTCATGTGGAGCTAAACTCTTAATGGAATTAGACAGGAACGATTTATTAATCCAAGGCTAACGACAAAGTCATATTCAAAAAGAGTTGACAGAATTCAATGAGGGTTAAAACTAATTAAAAGTTGTTGTGTTAAGGTGAAGCGGAACATATCGCAGCCTAAATACAAAAGGGGCACAACTCAAAATTTTCCACACTCGAGCTTGACTTGTTTACAGTAGCACAGAAAACAAACTATGTAACATATCACGCTGAAATTTGCCATGTAAGCTTATAACAGTCCTACCAAAAAACAAAAAATTAATTTTTGCCATATGTCATCCGCGGACCGTTTTATTGATAACGTCTCGTTCATATCTGAGCAAAAGTACATTTTGAGTTGTGACCCTTTTGTATTTAGGGTGCGATATGAGTAAATCCAGCCAAAACGTCCATCATAAGAGTATGGCGTGTATTTATGGCGTGTAAATCGATTTCATGGAAAAGGCGGGCATGTATACCAAAATTACAGCGACCTATGGGTCAGTAGTTTGGGAGAATCGCACGGTGAAGCAATCAGTAATAAAAACACTAACAAGGTTACAAAGACAAGACTTGCGTGTGTATGCATAACAGTAGCCATACGTGCACATTCCTCGGCATCAAAGGAACTTCTTCTAGAACTCACACCTCTTCACGTTCATATCTAATCCCAAGCGAGGAGGGCTAATCTAACAGCAACCAAAACTATCATTACGAGATCTCAATGCTATGGGAAATGATGCTACCGATGTTTGGTTTTGTTAAACGCTTCCAGACTGAAGTGGCAATAAAAAGATTTGGGATGGGCTACCTAAAGCCTGCAAGATAAACATGAACGCGATAACATAGTAGAAGGACGAATATACAAACAGATATTTAATAGAGTGCTTAAAGGTCAAAATAAAGATTTCCATTATCCAAAATCAATTTTGTTTTTTATTTAGTAAAAAAGTTATTCAAGAAAAAAATTGTATGATAAACTTTCCGTCACCTGGTATATATTCCTACCTCGTTAAGTGAATTAATGAATTAAGTTAGAAAATTAGTAGACAATTGAAAATTTTTTATTAATAAATAATAAGAATTAAAAATCTGTTTCGAATGCAAACAAAGTTTGTCAAGTTGCAAGCCAATTTGTATGAGCGATGAGGATTTTAGTGTTAATCTGCTTCTGAGCTGAGATGCGTGGGTCAAGGTGAATTGAGGTGTGGTGAGTTTAAAAGTTGAGGTGAATTTCGGTTTGTAGAGGAGAGGTGTGACGTTTTCAGTTTTTCGATCTTCTACTCTAAAATTAATTTTTTATTTCCGAAAGATCGAAAAAATTAAACTGGATAAATAATCACTATTTTTGATGAGAAAAATAAAACTTATAAAATAATCATTATTTTTGACCAAATAAATACCACTCATAAAATAATCAGTATTTCAGTGAGAAAAAATCACACTCGAAAAATGCGTTTTATTTTCGATCAAAAAATTTAAGTCGAAAAATAATAATTATTTTTAATGAAAAAAAATTAAACTCATTAAGTAGTTGTTATTTTAGATCGAACAAATACTACTCCCAAAATGATCGTATTTCAGACCAAAAAAATTAAGCTCAAATAATGAATTTTATTTCCGATAAAAAAACGCAAAATAATCGCTATTTTTGAGAAAAAAATAAAGCTGATAAAATAATAACTAGTTCTGATCAAATAAATACCACTCACAAAATAATCATTATTTCTGACAGAAAAAGTACTGCTCAAGAATGAGTTTTATTATTGACCAAAACAATTTAACTCAAAAAAAATCATTATTTTTGATCACACAATTACCACTCACAAAGTAATTATTATTGCAGAGCGGAAAATTGCACTCGAAAAATGAGTTTTATTTTCGGTCAAAAATTCATAGCTCGATGTGTGATTGTATTCTGTGAGCGTTTAGTTATAAATCGATTATCATTCTTAATAATAATTTTTATAGATGTCGCTCAACAATTTCGAAATCGTAATAGATTCAATAGATTGACAAAGAGCATCAAAAATATGCTCAGATATATCAAAAACTGTTCTACGATATTTGAAAGCTCATGATTGAAAATTTAAAAATATGTATTATTTTCGGTCTCTGCTGTAAACTAAGCATATTTTATGAAATATCACATTTCAAAGTATGCAAATAGATTTTTTAGAGCCACACAATTCAATTTTAAATACCCAATTCCGCCTACACTTCACTCGAAAACTCAATTCCATTGATTTATCCTCTATTTGCCAAGTAATTCCACTTGCAATATCCATTTACAAATCTGCATAAGTATGAATGTGCCGTATATGTAAAAAATGGTATGTACTCGTACGTATGAAAGCACGTACAAAATATTTGTGTAAGAGCGCAAACTGAATATCGCGGATTTTGCACGCGAATTCGTTTCAAATGAAATCCCCACTAATGCACCGCTTCGCACAATACACAGTCGCCTTCGCATGCACAATATGTTGTAGATAAAACCATACATATATGTATATGTATATGTTCATATGTATAACGCGAATTGATAACAATGGAAACGCATCACATTCATTTTACTTACCATTCAAGTATCCACGCGAAACAAACAAATTAAATTCAGGAATTGTTTGGAGTGGCAAACGAAATTTAGTTAGTGGTAATGGTGAGTGCTAGAAGAGCACTTTAAGTGGCAACTGTTGTTGAAAGTAAAATAAAAAATTCAACTAGAATACAGTAAAATGTGACACAAATCAATATGCACAATATTCAAATTGGCACTCTGGGAAAATACAATAACCAAAGTGACAGTGACATTTGGGAGTAAACAGACAAAACAGCAAAAATTTAAAAATAAAAATACAAAAACAACACCAACACTATACGCGTGCACGAATAGCTAGAAAAAGGTGCGAATATAAATCTAGCAAATAATACAAAAAATATAAAAAAATGTCCATGCAAATGTCTCATAGGAGAGTAAGGCAAACAAAGAAATAAATGGAAATGCAAATGCGTGCTGACAATCCTACACATCGCACAAAGTAGGAAAGCAAAATGTAAACAACATTTAGGGGAAAAATATTCAAAGACCATCTAAAGACTGTCAACCGAATGGCTACTTATTGTAGATTTTCCTGGCGCCACTTTCAATTTGTAGTTGCGCGTCTGTCCCATGGGCTGTTAACCCCCATCAGCAAAGTCTCGTTGGATTGACCCGAAATTTCGTATGCACATAAATTAGAGGACAAATAAAAAAGCCTTATGCTAATGAAATTTTTTTATTACGTAATATTCAATAAGTACGAGTACTTTGGGTTATTTACCAAAACAAAAAAAAAAAAAACACCAGCATAGAAATATGCTGAAAACATTTACTTACTGCTATTCAGAAATTGAGAACGAATAATAAGTAAACAATTTAATAGAAATTCGGCACACAAAATGTGGTTATCCAAAAATTTCGAAGGAAAATTTAAAAGAGCGATGAGCTGTGAGACATGTACAGGGTGAAAAGAACTCAGAAGGTGTGGCCAACATCATATCGTTAACAGGCTCTTAGCGAAGTTGAAGGAACCAACTATTTTGCTGGCGTAATCGAGATTATGCCGCGGTTTGTTTATGAAAAAATTGGAATTGGGTGGATGATATAAGAAAAAA
Source organism: Anastrepha ludens (assembly GCF_028408465.1). Lineage (NCBI taxonomy): Eukaryota > Metazoa > Arthropoda > Insecta > Diptera > Tephritidae > Anastrepha > Anastrepha ludens. Next base: position 73,290,806 of record NC_071501.1, read on the forward strand.
TCAAAGCAGCCACTCGCCATGTTATTTCGTTGCCGTGTGGACAACAACTGATTGAAAGAGCGTGAGAAGTGTTGTCAACTACCCTACGACGTGGTAGACCAAATTACTCTCACAGTTTTGCTTCAGATGGGCAAACCTTGTAATCTATCACTTTCGAAATATATGTGCTATATATATAGGGTTTTTCAGTAAGAGCGCTTTAACTTTTGAACTTTTTTGAATAAAACACAAACGGTTTGACTTCTTTAACTAATTTTTTTTTTTATTATCGAGTTTGAACATATACATTTAAGTATGAAATTCGATTTCTTTTGCATGACGACCGCATGCACGTTTTACGAAGTCCAATCGTTGAACCCAATTTTCGACCACTCTTTTGCATAAATCGGCCGAAATTCCAGCAATTTCGCGTTCAATATTGGCTCTGAGCTCACAAATCGTCGCCGGCTTGTTACTGTAGACCAATGACTTCACATAACCCAAAAACGGGACGGCTTGTTAAATGGACCGTAAAATGGCCGTAATGCTCTTAAAGTAGCAGCAACAGGACGATTATTTTCATAAAAAATTTGCACGATTTGCAATCGTTGCTCAAGTGGGTAGCTCAAGTGTATTCCATGATGAAATGTATACTAATGAAGTTTACAAATGACAAGCGAAAAATAAAAAATATTGCGTCGTTCGCCCTCCCTATCGGAAAAAAGTTGAAGCGCACCTATTGAATAACCCTATATATATAATTGGCGCGTACACCCTTGTTGGGTGTTTGGGACAGCTCCTCCTCCAATTTGTGGCGTGCGTGTTGATGTTGTTCCACAAATGGAGGGACCCGCAGTTTCAAGCCGACTCCGAACGGCAGATATTTTTTATGAGGAGCTTTTTCATGGCAGAAATACACTCGGAGGTTTGCCATTGCCTGCCGAGAGGTGACCGTTATTAGAAAAATGTTTTTCTTAATTTTGGTGTTCCACCGAGATTCGAACCTAAGTTCTCTCTGTGAATTCCGAATGGTACTCACGCACCAACCCATTCGGCTACGATGGCCGCCATATATGTAAGTATATACTAGGATGAGCCAAAAACGTTTTTGAAGTAAAATTTGTTCGATGGCGAAAATAATAACTATATTTTTGTTTAAACTTTTTTTAACAAAGGGACATCTAGATGTAAGTAGTTACTCTTTGCCATTTTGTACAATTTTAAACGAAAGAACAACGTATTAAACTTCTTGAAACTTATTATAAAAATGCGCGATCGTGAAGAATAACATAACACAAAATTCGTTATTTTTTTGGTGGAAATAATCCTCCGAATGATTCAACCATTCAAAGGTTGGTGAAAAAATTTCAAGAAACTGGTTTAGTCGAAGATAGAAACCAGTCAGACAGAAAGTCCGTTGAAAATATTGCTGCTGCATTGCATAGTGTTGCTGAACAACCTTCCACATCGATATCTTGAAGTTCTCAACAACTAAGCATTCATTAATCGACAGTTCGGTTTGGCGGAGTTTACCTGTAGACGTGCTGATGGGGGGCATTTAAATGATGTAATTTTTCACAGGTTGTCAAAAAAGTCTTGTGGTATTTTTATTGAATTTTCAATTGTTCATAAAATTGGTTTTAATAATAAGATTTAAGTCAAATATGCGCCGTTTTGTTCGGTGACGAGTTCCCAACGAGATGCCAACTTCATAATGCCCCTCTTATAGAAGCTCGCTTCCCTATTGTCAAAAAACTCGGAGAGCCAATTTTCACAGGACTCTCTTGTGGACAACTTCCGACTACCAAGCTCGTTTTGCGGTGGATGCAAAAGAACCTCCCATCCGAGCTCCCGGAGCTTCTGGCGCGTCACCAAAGATGTGTGTGGCCTGGCGTTGTCCTGATGGAAGACAATTCGGCTTCTGTTGATCAAAGATGGCCTCTTCTGCATGAGTGCTGCATTCAAGCGGTCCAGTTGTTGGCAGTACAGGTCCGAATTGAGCGTTTGGTCATAGGGGAGCAGCTCATAGTGGATGATTCCCTGCCAATCCCACCAAACACTCAGAAGAACTTTCCTGGCCGTCAATCCAGGCTTGGCCACCGTCTGGGCAGCTTTACCGCTTTTCGACCACGATCTTTTGCGCCTCACTTTGTCGTAAGTGACCCACTTTTCATCGCCAGTCACCATCCGCTTCAAAAACGGGTCGATTTTGTTGCGATTCAGAAGCGATTCGCATGCATCCATACGGGCAAAAATGTTTTTTTGCGTCAAGTCGTGTGGCACCCATACATCGAGCTTCTTTTTGAATCCAAGCTTCTTCAAATGGTTTATAACGGTTTGATGACTCATGCCCAGCTCTTGGCCGATGCTACGGCTGCTACTATGCCGGTCTCTTTCGATCAATTCAGCGATTTTATCGCAATTTTCGACGACAGGCCTTCCGGGCCATGGCGCATCTTCGATCACCTCTGCACCAGAACGAAAACGTTGAAACCATCGTTGTGCGGTGGAAATGGAAACTGTATCGCAGTATCCATAAACTGCACAAATTTTATTGGCAGCATGAGATGCATTTTTGCCTTTATCGTAGTAGTACTGTAAAATATGCCGTATTTTCTCTTTATTTTGCTCCATGTTTGCGACGCTATAACTCACGAACGACTAAAAGCAAACAACAATTAATCAAACACGTGTTAGCACGTGAGAAGAGCTTTCCAAAAAGCTCTAGCGTGAACCGATGCGACGAATACAACTAGAACTACGCGCTTGCAAAGACAAGCTTGCGGAAATACCGCAAGACTTTTTTGACAACCTTTATTTTGAATTTTGAAAAAATTGCGTCAAAAACTATCGCTTTCATGGGATTAGCTCAAAATAATATGTACTTCGGCACTTTTTGAAACTAAATAGAATCCGTCTTCAGCGTCCACAAATAGATCGGATATAGACTTTTTACACTGCGTTAAAAAAGTATAGCACAGAGGCTTATTGGCAAAGTGGGACAATTTATTTGTTGCTTATTTCATTTTACTTTTTTTCTTTTCTTCTTAAAATACTGTTCCTACCACTACAAATCCTCAATATCCCAAGTTTTAACGTTTGTGAAAATTCAAAAAAAAAAAAAAAAATCGTCAAAATTTCACATTTTTTAAACAGAATCTTTAGGAAAATAAGCTGTATTTTTCTATGGAAATTATTAAAATAAATAAAAAACAGATAAGTTGCCAGAACAAGTTAATAAGTTCTAGTGCAGTAGTTATTTAACCCAGTGTTTAATTTCAATTTCATATTTATAAATTTATGGGACTGCTTCACATCGTTTTTACTTACTGATAAACGTCTGCGATTTGTTGCGATAAATCAGTAAACACTCAATACCTATGTTTATAGAGTGTGTGTAACGGCTTTTCTAATATTAATGCACACCTTATGCAACTCGTTTTATGCAACTGACTTACTTTTCGTTTATTTTCCCACTGCTTTTATATTTTGGGCACAAATTTTCCAGTTCATAAATCATTTGTGACATATCATCTGCATAAATCTCATTAAAAACATTTCCATTAGGTTTCATTTCTTTACACAATTTTGCCAATACTGAATACTTCCTTTCGCTAAGTTTTTCTCTTATTTCTTCTCTTATATTTCATCCATGTATTTGTGTGGCCGAAATGGCTGTTACTGCTGCTGCTGGTTGCCTTCATCACTGCAACGCTCGCAAATACACAAACACGCTGATTGCATTCAACCACCGTGGATTCACAGGATTCGCTGGTGAGCTTTGCAATTTCGAATATAATGAATGTGAATCGAATCCATGTCAGAATGATGGTGAATGCATCGATCACATTGGTAATTTCGAATGCCGCTGCACGAAGGGATACACTGGAGCGCGTTGTCAAATTAAGGTAAGAGCTAAGTGCATTTGTGTGTAAGTAAATTTATTTGAATTTTTTTATTCTTTCGTGTACTTTTTAAATGTGGATCAACACAAGTATGCAAGTACATTGGTTGTAATAGTAAATTAAATGATATGAAAGAGATGGTATCCGATTCGCATACGAATAACTTAATTTGCGTTCAACTGCGCTAGTCTGTAGGATATCTTTGAATACGAAAGCTTATTGCTTTGCTGCTTGTCTTTCACTTTTTACATGCAATTTGGGTTTGCTAATGAAATTTCTATGGCTCCCCGTAATGTGCTGCTCTTTTTGTTTATATATTTCTTTGTGTACGTTTTATTTTATTTGTTGCTGCCTTTGTTTTAGTACTTCTTTGGCTTATATATAAAGGAAATGAACACCACATGCTGATAAATTTTGACTATTTGTTCATTGATTTTGTAATTTCAATTATTTTTTTATAAAAATATAGTTCATACTACTACAAAAAGCTGGCTGTCTACTTTGTACATTCTGTCAAAAAAATATCAGGAATTGTTCAATAAAACGTGAAATAAATGTTTAATCATCAGAATTTTTTTTGGCGCCTTCAAAATAGGCTTCATGCCAATGATTAGTCCATTCATCAAAGCACCTTTAAAACGCGTTTGAAGAGATCTTCTTCAGCTTCTTCAGCGAATTAATGGAATATTGACTCAAAGTGGCGTCCGCGGAGTGGCAATTTAAGTTTTGGGAAGAGGAAAAAGTCACAGAGAGTTAAATCCGGTAAATTCGGTGGTTGTTCGATGATATTTGTCGATTTTTTGGTCAAAAAAAGTGTTCACATGTGAGCCTTGTGAGAGGGTGCGTTATCATGTAGCAAGATCCTTGCGTTTTCTTTACACAAATTGGGCCGTTCCCTACGCACATACGCACATTCTCTCTCAAACGTCGCATAACTTCCAAATAATATTCTTTACTTACCGTAGAACCATTTGGAACGAATTCCGAGATTCCGGGTGCACAACACGATGATAACACTGTGTGACAAAAAAAAAAATTAAATATACTTTTATGGAGACCTAGCACAACTTGTGGCTATAGAAAAACTAAGCAAAATGGTATAGGAGAAATTTCCAATACACCCCCAAAATCTCGTTTTATGGCCATAAAACCGTTTTTCAGTAGGTTGATGTGAAGAATCACTCCTAACTTCGCCAATTTCCATCCGATTTCAAATTTGTTTTTTTAGTTCGAAAGAACAAAAACAAGCCTTTTTGACAGTGTGTTGACAATTTTTCTGAAATGACAACTGACGAGACTGTAGGCGGAATTATTTGGATTTTTTTTTATTTTTTCTCTATTTTTTTCAACTTTGACATAATTTTTACGATATTATCCGATATTGAGGATTTTTTTTAGTACACTACTGTTATAGTAAATTTAATTTTGCGTCGAATGAGCTATATTTGACTGTAATTGAATTAAAATTAATAGAGTTGTGTGGGTTTTAAGATTTTTTCTTTTTTTTTACTACAAGATTTGGTATGCGTTTCGAAGCATGAAAATGATAACAAGTGTCATTATAAACACATAATATTTATTGGAGTATTGTGCAGTGCAGCACTGTACGGTATGGTACGGTGCGGTACGGTGCAGTACACAACGGAACTGGTTCCAAACTTAAAAATGCATTGGAAACGGCCCTTTGGAGTTTAGTATGGTACGGTACATTTGTCATTCTCTTCATCAGTTTTGAATACTTCTCTGTAAGAAATTCGATCATCATCATTCATCTGAAGTCGTCATCAACTAAATTCCATTGTTTAAATCGAGAAGCGAGCGTTTCAGATTGTCTTCCCGATAGAAGTAAATCACGAGAAAGATCCTAAAAATCTGTTTTTGATACAATGTGTCGTTCTGAAGACTTAGAACCAGACGAAAAGTACTCTTTATCATCAGGTTTATTGTTATTAGTTTGATCATCATCAGCAATGAGTTGAACTTCCTTCAGTTCCTGCAGTTGAGTCAATCATATCGTCCAAGACTACGGGGTACTTAACAGTTGCAACATCAGCATACTTTATGTGCTTTCGAGCTTTATAATGATGACCGTTTACGTCCGTTTTATAAAAATAACAATCATCTGGTTTATGATGAGGCTGATGATGCCACATCATCGGAGAATATTGAGAAATTCGACTTTTCTGGCAACATTTTGATTTATATCTCTTGAATATCAATGAAACAAGCAATAAAACTTTAACGTTTTAATAAGGTTAAATTATACTAACAAACTTCTTTTGTTAATCAATGTACAGTGTGAACTTTGGTACACATGGGAGCTTTTTCATATTTCCATTGAAAAAAATGTGCTATAATATGTCAGATATTTTCGTAAGTTCTAACCAGTCCTGTTATATGCAGTACAGTGTACTCTTATGTATACATATATACTTCAATAAATATTACGTATATATAATAACGCATCAAAACACGTCCTTATTCCCATTTAGCGTAAAGTTATTTCTACATACCAAATTAGTAAAAAAAAAAAATAAAATCTTAAAACTCACACAACTCTATTAATTTTAATTGAATTACAGTCAAATATAGCTCATTCGACGCAAAATTAAATTTACTATAACAGTAGTGTACTAAAAAAAAATCCTCAATATCGGATAATATCGTAAAAATTGTGTCAAAGTTGAAAAAATAGAGAAAAAATAAAAAAAATCCAAATACTTCCGCGTACAGTCTCGTCAGTTGTCATTTCAGAAAAATTGTCAACACACTGTCAAAAAGGCTTGTTTTCGTTCTTTCGAACTAAAAAAACAAATTTGAAATCGGATGGAAATTGGCGAAGTTAGGAGTGATTCTTCACATCAACCTACTGAAAAACGGTTTTATGGCCATAAAACGAGATTTTGGGGGTGTATTGGAAATTTCTCCTATACCATTTTCCTTAGTTTTACTATACCTACAAGTTGTACTAGGTCTCCATAAAAGTATAAAATCACTGTCGCACAGTGTAATCAAAGAAAACACTTTCACTTTTGACCGACTTTGACGCGGTTTTTTGGGTTTCGATTCATGAGTTGACTGGTTTGCATGTCAAACTCATATACCCATGTCCCATCACCTGTTATGATGCGCTGGATAAACGTTGGGTCCGAATTCACTTATTCACTTTCCCAAACATGTCCTCCGCCTTGCACCTTCAGCCACTCTCTTGGAACGAGTCGAGCAGCCACGCGTCTCATACCCAATTGATGGTGTAAGATGTTGCAAATTGATTCGTGAGACACACTAAAGTCATGAACTACCTCCCTCAAACTTTAATGATGGTTTTCGAGAACCATTACCTTGACTTTGTCTACGTTTTCATCCGTTGACGACGTTGATGAGCGACCACATCGGGACAAATCTTTCAAGACTTATCGGCTCTCTGTAAAGGCCTTATACCACTCGTAGACCCGTGTTTTTGACAAAGCACACTCGCCATAGACTTTCTGCAACATTTTCAGTAATTTGGCTCAGGAAAACTACAAAATTCAAAACAAATTCTTTGCTCGATATTTTTATCCATAGTGAAAATCGCAGAGCAAACCTGCGGTTAGCTGATATAATTAAATGCCAAAAACAAGCTAGTTCGCAGATCACACCCAAACCCTGCGACACGATGGAGGTCAGTTGTACCAACATTTGACAGAATACATAACATTTGTAAAATATCGCCATATTTCCATCCAAATTTCAAACTTTTAACGTAAAATTTTAGAATTTTATATATCACTGAATTTTGGTACAATAAAGTGCGAGTTTCAAGTAGTTCATTGAATTTTGTCAATTTTTTCTGCTATAGGTGTTGGGTGTTTGCTTCCATATAACAAAATGTGGAGTAGGCGTTAAGTGGAGGACAGAAATAAATTCTCAAAAATTAATGAGATTTTAAGCCTGCCTGAAACTTGCACTTGAAAATTTAATAAGTTATAAAATTGCGTACTTGAACATTTTTCAGAACTTCTGATTAAAAAGTTTGAAAATTTGATGAAAATCTGCCGAGTTTTTCACAAATTTTGCACAAAGCTTAAAACTTTGGGAGGTTGAATTACAATAGTTTTAAAGGTTTTTTCGAAGATTTGGGGCTTTATTGTGAAAAAACGGTACAAAATATTTTATTCGAAGTATTGGCCATCGCTAGCTACAACTTTCGCCCATCTTTCGGGCAATTTCCGGATGCCGTTTCTCCAAAATTCTGGCCGCTGCTTGGCTATCCATGACTCAACCCATATTTTGGTAGCCTCGTACGAGGAGAACCGCTGGTCCGCCAAATCGAGACTCATATGCCGGAACAAATGATAATCGGAGGGAGCTATGTCTGGACTATACGGCGGGTGGGGTAACACTTCCCAGCCAAGCGTTCCAAGGTATTTTTTGACAGGTTGAGCAACATGCGGCCGAGCGTTGTCATGTTGCAAAATAACCTTGTCGTGCCTTTTTACCGTTTCCGGCTGTTTTTCTTTCAATGCCCGGCTTAAACGCATCAATTGCAGTCGGTAACGATCCCCCGTGATTGTTTCGCCCGGTTGGAGCAGCTCAAAATATACCACGCCGACCTGATCCCACCAAATGCAGAGCATGATTTTCTTGCCGTGAATATTCTGCTTGGCCGTCGACGTTGATGCGTGGCCGGGCAAACCCCATGATTTTTTGCGTTTTGGGTTATCGTAGTGGATCCATTTTTCGTCGCCAGTCACCACCCGATGCAAAAAACCCTTCCGATTTTGTCGCTCGATCAGCAATTCGCACGTAAAAAATCGCCGTTCGACGTCGCGCAGCTTCAACTCGTACGGGACCCAATGTCCTTGCTTTTGGATCATTCCCATCGCTTTTAGACGCTTGCAAACGGTTGATTTATCAACGCCCAATGATTCAGCAAGCTCTTCTTGGGTTTGGCACGAGTCCTCGTTTACCAATTCCCCCAATTCCGCGTCCTCGAACTTTTTGGGCTGGCCAAGACGCTCCTTGTCTTCGGTGTGAAAATCACCACTTTTGAATCGTCGAAACCAGTACTCACATGTTGAAATCGACGGAGTATGGTCTGGGTAGGCCTCCTGCAGCAATTCACGGGCTTGGGCTGTATTTTTTTTCAAATTGAAGCAGAAAAGCAAAGCTTCCCGCAAATTGCGTTTCGACGGCACGAAAGTTGACATACTCGGAGCACGAAAACACTGCGTTGTTTATACTTCAGCGAAATGACAGATACTGATAAACAAAGCCTAGGGATGAGGCTTTGTCATGAATATATATTCAGTATTGCCAACGCGATAAAGTGATAAATAGCGCCATCTGTGTGTCACCTTTAAAACTAATTCAACCTCCCAATAGTTTTTGTAGTAATATGAACTATATTTTTGTATAAAATTAATTAAAGTTAAAAAATAATAGGTCTATTTATAAGTTCGTGCGGTTTTACAACAGATGGCGTAACTTGATTATTATTCCATCGATCCACATTTCCAAACATTCATTGGAGAGCTACTGTCGTAAGGCACAAACGTCAGTATAAGTTTTTTATTTGAAGCGTAAACAACAATATTTTTACCACACTTGAAAATGTCGAATTTCGTGCCAAATAATGTGTTTTTGCGGGGAATTCTTCTTCATTATTTTAATATGAAGAAAAAAGCAGCCGAAAGTCATCGTATCTTGGTGGAAGTTTATGGTGAGCATGCTCTATCTGAGCGAACGTGCCAGAAGTGGTTTGCACGCTTTAAAAGTGGTGATTTTGGCTTGGAAGACGAAGAACGCGAGGGTGCGCCGCCAAAGTTCATGGATACCGAATTGGAGGAATTGCTCGATCAAGATCCGGCTCAAACGCAAGAAGAGGTTGCAAAAACTTTGGGAGTTGATCAATCAACCATTTCCAAACGTTTAAAAGCCATGGGAATGATCCGAAAGGTAGGCCATTGGGTGCCGTATGAATTGAAGCCAAGAGACGTTGAACGCCGTTTTATGGCATGCGAACAACTGCTTCAACGGCACAAAAGAAAGGGTTTTTTGCATCGAATTGTGACTGGCGATGAAAAGTGGGTCCATTACGACAATCCAAAACGTCGGGCAACGTATGGATACCCTGGACATGCTTCAACATCGACGTCGGCGCAGAATATTCATGGCCTGAAGGTTATGCTGTGTATCTGGTGGGACCAGCTGGGTGTTGTGTATTATGAGCTACTGAAACCGAATGAAACGATTACGGGGGATGTCTACCGACGACAATTGATGCGTTTGAGCCGAGCACTGCGAGAAAAACGGCCGCAATACGCCGATAGACACGACAAAGTTATTTTGCAACATGACAATGCTCGGCCACATGTTGCACAAGTGGTCAAAACATACTTAGAAACGCTCAAATGGGATGTCCTACCCACCCGCTGTATAGTCCAGACCTTGCGCCATCCGATTACTATCTCTTCCGATCGATGCAACATGGCCTGGCTGACCAGCACTTCCTTAATTACGATGAAGTCAAAAAATGGATCGATTCGTGGATTGCGGCAAAACCGACCGAATTTTTCACAAAGGGAATCCGTGAATTGCCAGAAAGATGGGAAAAAGTAGTAGTAAGCGATGGACAATATTTTGAATATTAAATTTGTAACCATTTTACGTCAATAAAGTTTCAAATTTCGAAAAAAAACCGCACGAACTTATTCATAGTCCATTAAATAAATAAATAGTTAAAACCTGTCAATATATGGTATGGCGTACACTTTCTTTTGATGATGACTGTATATACTTATATATAATCGGCGCTTACTCGCTTTGTTGGGTATTTGCCCCAGCTTTTCCGTTTATTTGATAATTTCCTACAAACAGCACAAGCAGAGGGTCTCACAGTTTTCTGCTGCCTCCGAAAGGCAGATGGTTTCTTATGATGAGGCTTTTTCAATGGCAGAAAGAGATTTACCATTGCTTGTGAGGAGCGAGCTGTCGTTTCCATCATTTGGTATTTCGTGCCCAGGATTACGACGAGCCCGGTCACGCAGCAACCCATTCGGTTATTGCCTCCGGCTTTCTTTAGCTATATGACTATCAAGAACTACCCGCGTCCATATTTATGTAAAAAACAAAGAGCGTATAATCTGATACCAAAATAAGCATAAGTGAGGCTTTTATTACTAAAATGTTTCAATAAGTGATTGCCACAATGCTTAAGGATTTCCAATAAATTTGATTGACGTTTTTATTATTATTGTCGTTGTAGCACCATAAGTATTCCCCATAGTTTTGCGAGGGATGCTGCTTGAGTAACATTCCGGTAACGTAAAACCGACCGATTATTGCTTGCTTAAGCGCCGATTATGATATGCAGAGTGCCAAAGTCAATGATTTTACTTTCTTCTATCGTTGGCTGTTTGCTTAGCTTGCGTTCAGTTGAGGTTGTTGCTAGATAATTCCTCGTGAACACTGCGTCGCTGGTTGCTTTTGGGTCCTCCCGTGTACCTATAACCTTTAGGATTCCACCCTAAAGCACTCGCTGGTATTTCTTGGATTAGTTTTTTAAGAGTATGTCCGACCCTCTTACGTATTTAAATATTGATCGCGATCTGATTGCGTCGCCTGTATAAATCAATATTTGCTATCCAGTTGTCTGGCCCCAAGTACGTATTATTGTACGCAGGTATTAATTTACAAAAGTTTGCACTTTGAATGCTATTTCCTTTGATGTTGGCCAGAACTCGCAGCTGTACAATAAAACAGATTTAACATTTGTGTTAAAAATGCGCATTTTATTTTTTTCGGTAAGTTAAGTGAAGTACCATACGTTTTTAAGTATTGCAAAGGCTGCTTTAGCTTTAGTTAATCTAGCTGACATATCGGCTAGGGTGCCACCATCTCCAGTCATTTTGGTACCTGGTCGATCTGTACATCAAAGGTGATATTATTGAGCTGGGTGGTATTGATATTCACAGATTTGGTTCTCGTAATATTGATCTTCAATCCGTATTTTAAAGATTACTCGTGTAGATCACTCAGCTTTGATTGCAAATGGGACTGTTTGCTTGAAAAAAGTGCAATGACGTCACCATAATTTATATCGTTTAAATGCTCTATGGTAGGAAGATTCTACACAATACCTCTTCTGGAATCTTTTTATAGCACGAAAAAATTTAGGACCAGGTATGGCAAAAATACGATGAAGCTGGCATCGTAAATATAGTAATACTCGCATCCATGTTGAGGCAAAATTGGTTGATCTATCTCTATAAACGAGCACAACAAAAACTGCTTCTTAGAAAGTAGCACATGCAAAGAATTTCCGCACATTGAAATACAGAATTTGATAGTTATAATTTCGAAGTTGTGAAGGTGCTTCTCTACGCAGGAGCCAACCGAGTAAGAACATCAACAATGTGAGCTCTGATATCAAGCAATAATTAATATTTGAAAATTACGAAGCAAAACTTTCGCTCTAATTGAAATCATTCTGTAAAGGTCTTTCATTGTACGCGTACCAAATCATTTGCCATCGAATAGTATTTTCGAGAACTATTATGAAAAAATGTGTGATTCTTTCTACGTAGTCGATGGGCACCTAAGGAGATGAAAAAATGAATTATGGTCTCAAATTAATGGCTGCAACACAACGACAGTTTTGACTTGGACATATCAGAAGTGTCCTTCGGTTCGGCAGCCGTGGGTCGAAAACGAAAACAAAAGTACTCCCAAGGCAAGAGACAAGTTCTGAAGGACTTGTCTACATTTATAATGAATGATTGGCAGCTATGCCGCTTAGTTCTGGCGCAAACAAACAAACGAATGCACAAAAGAAGTAGAAGATATGTGAAGAAAACACATAAGAGCAAAAAGGTTTTGAGTTAAGTTTTTTTTACTGACTTTCGTATATTTTTTGTCAAAGAAGAAATGCATATAATTTATTGACGCTTTTGTATGACTCAATGAAGTATTCATATAAGTGAGTACATGAAATATTTGTAGTATTTCATCGGAAAATATTATTGATATCTGATGCCACACACCACAGCATCGCATACAGCTATTTGTGTACATTCTAAAGACTAAAGTTTTGAATCAAAGGATTTGAAATTATTTTTAAGGGCATAAAGGTCTGTACCCTAGCCAAATTTAAAAAAAAAAAATTCAAAACTAATTTTTAACAAATTTGCAAAAAAACATGTTTTCAATATTTAATGACTGTTTTGCAATATGTATCATAAATACGCTGTTTAATAAGATTCGCGGTTCATAAATAAAAACAAAGTTTCATGGTTTAAACTAATAAATTTAATCATTAATAAATTGTATTCAAAACAATCTCCTTGAATATTCGAGCAAGATCACAATTTATAAATTCCAGCTCTGAAGTGGGCATCTGGAAAGGATGTAAAATACGTTTCCGCAGTTGTTATGACCTCAACATTTGAAGAAAAACGCTTTCAACGCGTGGATTTTTTTTAGGTCTGGAAACAGATGGAAGTCGCTAGGGGCCAAATGTAGTGAATGCGGTGAATGCTGCAACAATTCGAGCTATAATTCAGGGATTTTAGCTATTGGCTGTTGTGAAACGGTTAATTGTCCTGATGAAAAATATTTTTTTTTGCGAACTGAGTCTTTTTTCACAAGTTTTTTCCTTCAGCTGGTCTAAAAGATTACAAAGTGGTCTAAAATAGTATCAGTTTGCAAGTAATCCTCACTGAAAATTCCTTCCGCATACAAAAAAACTAATGCTAACACCTTCTTGACCGATTTCTTGACACCAACTCGTTTGGGAGCCGAAGAACCACCACTCTTTAGCCTCTTGTCATGGTGATAGACCCAAATCTCATTCATAGTGATGAATCAACGCACAAAATCCAGTTTATCTTTTCGAAAAGGCTTTAAATGTTGCTGAAAAAGTCGCATGCGAATGTGTTTTTGTTCCATTGTTAGCGAATGCGGTACCCACTGTGCACACAGCTTCTGAAACCCAATACTTCAGTCAAACCTTTGCTTACACTACCCAATAAGACGTCTAGGGTTTCTACTAAATCTTTCTTAGTCACTTGCTGATTTTCCAATACGATATTTTGTATGTTTTCCATGACATCCTCAACGTGGATCCTTTTCAAAGCTTTAATTTAGCAACCCATCCTTCTACTGTACTAATTAATGGCGAAAAGCCTTATACACTTACAACATTCGTTCATAAATCTCCGTTGCTTTTAAACCTTTCAAAAATAAAAATTCAATCACCGCACGATACTTGATTTTCCATTGCAGAAAATACTGTAACACGTCGATACAAAATGGCTTCTAAACAAGGAATGAATGGACAGATTAAAAAACTCCCACTTACCGAACCGCAAAACTTTTTGAGCAACCTAGTAAATACTTTAAACAAAGATATTACTTGAAAATCAAATACTACAATACATAGCAGGAATATACAGTAAACATCGCTTCAGAAAGTCACCTATAAATTGTTAGGATTCTAAGGTACTTAAGCAACTCGGCTATTTAAACGAGAAGGCTACTTGAGAAATGAATTTCCTTCAAAATGAACTAAAAAATGCATAATCCACAAAATTTTGGCTACTGAAGTGGGTTTTACTGTATAAATAAGTCAAATAAAAACTTTAAACAATTTTTTCACTAACGATTGATTGAATAAAAAATCAATAAATTTCCGGGTCGCCTTAATATTCCCCCCTTAACGCAAACATGGAAAATACTAATTGAGGTTATCCTCGACCGTTGGTAAACAATTTAATGAATTCTGAATCATTTTCGACTACACAGGATACCTTCCCGCACAATCAAGAGATTCCCCTACTGAAGCAAAAAAACCCACTATTATTTTTGTTGCTATTTTCTTTTCCTCCATACTTTATTTAATAATTTACCGCAGCGTTGCTGCAACGGCACTCAAAATGTTGCCCTTCCATAAATATTATATATTTTTCACATACATATGCATATACACATATACACATATATTATTTTATATACGTATACAAAAAAGTGTATACTCTATGTATCACAGAACCCCTACACTCGACTACATGTCCATTGCTTCTTATTTAGGTGGATTTTTGCGCCAACAAGCCCTGCCCCGATGGTCATCGCTGCATTGATCATGGAAATGATTTTAGCTGTGAATGCCCGGGAGGACGCAATGGTTTGGATTGTAATCAAATGCCTCGAACGGTAAGTCATGATTTATGTAAAAGAACTTGTTTACTACCCATACAATATGCCACGCACATGTAGATGGTACATTTTAGGGGAATCGGAATTGTTACAAACTGTTTATTTCAGAACCAGTGCTGAAAGGGTTAATCAATCAACAATTAAGTTTATTTAAGCAGATGGATTTTTCTGCATGCGAATCTTACTCCCAAAAATGATAATATTATATTTTTATTAAAACACATATAAATTGTTTTACCTATTTTAGCTGTTAATAACTATTTTTTATTTAAGCAAACTAATATTTTCGAGATAATTTTTTTTTTTTTTTTTTTTTTTTCAAATCACATAAGTCCGTGGAAAGTGGTTTTTTTATTTTTTTATTTTTTCCTTTATTACTCCTTTGAAGAGTATAAGCTTATCCAACATGCAAGATGAATCTTTTCCAGGTGTTCTTTGGCCGCCCGCGACTTCTGCTTCCCTGAGGATTCTAATCTAAAGCCACTCTTGTGATGCTGGGGGGCGATTTTCTGAGAGCGTGGCCTATCCAACTCTATTAGCTGGCGTAAGATGGTCTCATCGTTTATTTGTCTCCAGGATTCTCCTTTACTTACACGGTCCGGCACTCGAAGTGTAACCAACTTCAGACCGCTCGCGCAGCTGATGCACGGGCATCCGCTGTCTATTAGTTGGCTAAATGACAGTCCAGAGTATTGTTTATAAGAGCGCGGAAGCATTTTGCCGAGAGCAAACGCGAAAAAAGAAAATCAGTAATGGATTTCAAACGTAATAGTGTGATTGCAATATATTTGGCAGGAAAATCATAACCAGCGCCTGTTCGTGAGCTCGAGCACCTTAAAGTAAATAAAGTTTTTATTTATCGCTCGATTACTCGTTACAATGATACTGTTAGTATCGCGAAACGTTATGGAGGTGGTCATCAAAAGACTGCAACGTCACGTGAAATGGTTAAAAATTGAAGAAGCGATTTGAGCGAAATCCCCTATGAAGGGCCAATCAAAAGGTGAAAGAACTGGAAATATTTGACCGTATAATCCGCCACATACTGAAAAATTATTTCAAAGTCAAACCTTACAAGATCCAAAAGGCGCGTTACCGCATCACACCAAAGCAGCAACAAGTCAGACTTGAACGAGCGAAAGAGTTGCTTCGCTTACCTGAAATCTGTCAATTTCCGAACATTGTGTTTTCTGACGAGAAAATTTTTCAAATTAAGCAATTCGTAAACTCCCAAAACGATAGGGTTTGACAAACCGCGCATACAAGAATTTGAGTCATCGATTGGCCACTAGGAGGCAGCACCCTCCACAGGTAATGGTTTGGGCCACTGTAACCACATATGGGCGCTCTCCAATCGTTTTCATCGAGCCTGGCGTCAAGGTAAATACGAAATATTATCGGGAAAGTATTCTGAAAGCTTTGAAGCCGTGAGCAGACAAACATTTCGGAGGCAGCCCATGGAGTTTTCAACAGGATTTGGCACCGTCTCACAAAGCTTCAGGCGCTAAAAAAATCCATTGTCCGCGAGTGAACCAAAATACCTGCAAGACACATTCGGGCAGCGTGCGATTCATTTCTGGAGCATCTCAAGGCCATAGTCAAAGCAAAAGGAGGTCATATCGAGCAAAAGTAAATTGATTCTTAATTTTTTATTATTTTCACACATTTTTTACTTTGAATTGAATAAAAGTAATTTTTCAAACTAAATTTATGGCCTTTTTAATTGGTTCCACTTCAAGTGCCGAAACCTGTATTATGTCAGGCCAGAGTATTTTGCATATTATGCTCCGGCATTTGTTAGTGAAGCATTAAAGTTCCTGCGTGAAGGTTTTCGAAACACTCCACGTTTCACTTCCATATAGCAGCGTCCACTTGATACATGCATTGAATAACATAAACTTGATGTTTCTGGTAAATTGCGAGTCTGTTGTTGATGTTCTCTTCTGTTCCGCCGTCCACTTCTATGGTGCAGCCTAGGTAGCAGAAGTTATCAACGAACACCATGCCTTTATCATGTATCATTATGTGGATTTCGTTGGTGTGGTTGATTCACAATGCCTTGTTTTTGCGACGTGAGGTTGATTCACAATGCCTGGTTTTTACGCCGTTTATTTCAAGCCCGATTTTTCGTGCCAGCGTTACTAGTTCGTCCGCTTTGGCGTGCATATCGGTTACCTTGTGCGACAGCAAAATCCAAATCTTCCAGTTGCCTGGTTAGAAGTCATGTAATACCTCTGGGATGCGTTGTGAGTTGGCATAAGACCCCATCCACGACGCTGACGAAAAGAAGCGGTGAGAAGGGTCAGGCTTGTATATCTTAGTTTTAAAGGTACCGGTGGTCTAGAGCTCGAAAATTTAGAGTATTTTCAGGAACCTTTATTTACAATCAAAAAAATGAAAAGCAATATTTAAACTTTTTAGGCTTTTAATGGACTATGAATAAGTTCGTGCGGTTTTTTTTCGAAATTTGAAACTTTATTGACGTAAAATGGTTACAAATTTAATATTCAAAATATTGTCCATCGCTTACTACTACTTTTTCCCATCTTTCTGGCAATTCACGGATTCCCTTTGTGAAAAATTCGGTCGGTTTTGCCGCAATCCACGAATCGATCCATTTTTTGACTTCATCGTAATTACGGAAGTGCTGGTCAGCCAGGCCATGTTGCATCGATCGGAAGAGATAGTAATCGGATGGCGCAAGGTCTGGACTATACGGCGGGTGGGGTAGGACATCCCATTTGAGCGTTTCTAAGTATGTTTTGACCACTTGTGCAACATGTGGCCGAGCATTGTCATGTTGCAAAATAACTTTGTCGTGTCTATCGGCGTATTGCGACCGTTTTTCTCGCAGTGCTCGGCTCAAACGCATCAATTGTCGTCGGTAGACATCCCCCGTAATCGTTTCATTCGGTTTCAGTAGCTCATAATACACAACACCCAGCTGGTCCCACCAGATACACAGCATAACCTTCAGGCCATGAATATTCTGCGCCGACGTCGATGTTGAAGCATGGCCAGGGTATCCATACGTTACCCGACGTTTTGGATTGTCGTAATGGACCCACTTTTCATCGCCAGTCACAATTCGATGCAAAAAACCCTTTCTTTTGTGCCGTTGAAGCAGTTGTTCGCATGCCATAAAACGGCGTTCAACGTCTCTTGGCTTCAATTCATACGGCACCCAATGGCCTACCTTTCGGATCATTCCCATGGCTTTTAAACGTTTGGAAATGGTTGATTGATCAACTCCCAAAGTTTTTGCAACCTCTTCTTGCGTTTGAGCCGGATCTTGATCGAGCAATTCCTCCAATTCGGTATCCATGAACTTTGGCGGCGCACCCTCGCGTTCTTCGTCTTCCAAGCCAAAATCACCACTTTTAAAGCGTGCAAACCACTTCTGGCACGTTCGCTCAGATAGAGCATGCTCACCATAAACTTCCACCAAGATACGATGACTTTCGGCTGCTTTTTTCTTCATATTAAAATAATGAAGAAGAATTCCCCGCAAAAACACATTATTTGGCACGAAATTCGACATTTTCAAGTGTGGTAAAAATATTGTTGTTTACGCTTCAAATAAAAAACTTATACTGACGTTTGTGCCTTACGACAGTAGCTCTCCAATGAATGTTTGGAAATGTGGATCGATGGAATAATAATCCAGTTACGCCATCTGTTGTAAAACCGTAACGAACTTATTCATAGTCCTATTAATTTAATTTCTTTTACGTAAAAAATTATTTTTGTTTTTAATTTAATATAATAGTTTAAAAAATGGAGAAAAATTGAACCTGGACGGTGTTGTCCATTTTGGCTCTTCTATAGTAAAAAAAAAATTATAAAAAGGCGCGGTTTTGAATTTGACACTCTAAAAATCGAGTTCTTTCTTTCAGTTTTTTAATAAAAAAAAAATTTAAATAATAATACGATTCCGATCAGTCGATTCGGTTGAATAGTTTCTTTTTTTTTTTGTTTGACAACACAAGGCCGAGAAAAATGGTTTTGAGATGATTGAGTTTAAAGTTTTGAGAGTGGAATAGAATCCTAAATACTGGGAATATCTTTCCAAAAATGTGACAGCATATTCTTAACGTTCGAGATATCAAACAAACAAAATCGAGTTTTTGAAAATTCTAGACCACCTGGACCCCTTAAGGTACCATTGTGGAGTACTGCCAGTTCAGAACCCTCACACAGCACTCAATGCTGGCCAAATTGCGGATCCAAATATCTTCTTGTCTGAAGTCAATGAACAGAAAGTATACCAGCCAGCGCCATTCGACCGCTTGCTCTACTATAACGCATAGGGTGTTTGCTTTGGTGATTGATGGCGTGCTTCAGCCATGCTTGAAAAATTGTCTCTAGTATTTTGTAGATGGTTTTAAGGAGCGTTATGCCTCTCCAGTTACCACAGTCGCGTAAATCGCCTTTCCTCGGAAGTTTGATGATGATGCCTTTGTTACATGAAGGTGGCAGCTGCTCGTTGATCCACACTGCGGAAATATGTGGATGTAGGATTTTAGCTTTGCGGGTCTGCTGACATAATCTCCGGTTGGATTTCAACTTCATCCGCTGCTTCATTTACGTTTAATTTGGTGACTGCATCCTTAATTTCTTCTATGCTTCGGCTTGTTGTTGGGATCTTCTTGTTCGTGTTGCTGCTGCTGGCTTCGTAGTGGCCTTCGCCTCATTTGATTATTAGCTGGCCTGTAAATTGGAAACAGTGTATTTTTTGGTTTGAAAATAATTAATCGAGTATTAATTGTATATCTTAACGTATTACTGTGCTGCGGCTATGCCTCTGAATTTTGGAAAAAGAACTGCATAGTTGAGAACCAGCAAATTTCCCTACTTGTTTTAGGAAATTAGCAGGCACCAGTTGTACATCGCAAATCTTAAATTCACGTTAATTTTTTATATTTTTTTAATCGTGGCATGCTCTTGCTCGAAGAATTACTATACAAGGCGGCGCAAAATTAATCATCCAAATTTATTTTGGAATAGCTTTTTTCTAAATAAAAAAATGTTAAGGGATGGAAATCTTTATTTTAACCTTTATGCGTATGTATTGTATGTACGATGACATTTGCACAAATTATAAATCTTCCGATAGGAAGCCACCTTGTATGAAATAAAACACTAAAATACGCAACAAAACAAAAAAAATTATGAAAAATCAACGCGAATTATAAGCCACTTTGTACCTGCACAATATTACACCAACATTTAATGGGATACAAAACTGTATGCCAAGAACTTTAAGGAAAATTCTAATTAATACATTAGCATTTTTGGTTAAAATTAAAAATTTTTGGTTTTTTAGTTTCTTTAAAACTATTTGTTATATGGTTATTGATGTACCATAAACTATATTATATTTTGACATTAACAAAAATGTATGAAAAAATAAATAATCAAAATTTGGCAATTTGTCGCACTGCTATTATTTTCACCGCCACTGTATATTTACACAGATACATACGAGTATGTAAGTAGTACATTTCGCAATTTGAAATTTTATTTTCTTTTTTTTCTTCTTATTGCAGTCATTTCTTTGACCCACAATATGCAAATCGCTGTTGTAGATGGTCAGTTAGATATGTACATATGTATGTATGTATGTGTGTACGTAAATAGATATGTATGCTGGTATTATTAGTTTTGCACATCATATTAGCTGCACCACTACCATCACAAAGTTTTTCTCTTTACTCAAAATGAAATAGAGCAGATGAGCCAAGCAGCTGAAATGAATTTACGGCAATGTTTTTTCACCCAGATTTGTTTACTTTGAGGAAGAATTAAGTAAAAGCAGATGCAATTCACTATTAAAAGAGTCCTACTAATAATTAAGCAGTGCTTGAACTTTTTTACTCAGCTCATTGAATTTATAGTAGAAAATTCTGGTTAATTAATTCAAAGTCCACCATCTTTGAATTTGTCATACTGAAGCAGTTTAAAAGCAGTCTTATCTTATTCGACTGAACTATCACAATTGAAGATCCTACACGAAAATATTTACACGCTGATTCGAGGCGAATCTTGAGTTTATGCTTGTAGAATTATATAGCCAAAGAGTATATCATCGTTACAATTTAGAGCACAATCGCATCTTTAAAAGTTTAAATGCAAACGTTTTCAGAGTAATTATATTCCCGCCATCTCTCTTACCCAGCGAAAAACTAATAGTATCTTCAAAAAAGGCTTGTTTTTTGGCGTACATCGAAAACAAATAATTTAAGAAGCATTTGGTAAAGGTCATGTTTCTTGAGGTATCACTGGGAGAATTTTTTCGAGTTTCACTACCTAATTTTTAACATTTTACATTATCATGACTAACAATTATGATATATATGGAAGAATGTCTGGGCCAGATTTCCTGATTCAGTCCCTCTAAATATCTCTAGACCGATTTAGCACCGTGTGGCCTGGCGTTGTCACGCAGCAATCAGTTTGTCATGTCTACCGTCCCATTCCGGCGACCGCTTTCCTTTGAGAGCTCGATTCAAACACATTAGCTGCCGTCGGTAACGATCGCCAGTGATGGTTTCAGATGGTTTAAGGAGTTCATAATAGGTGACACCCTTCTGATCCTACCAGATGCACAACATAACCTTTGAAGCATGGATATTTCTTTTCGTTGTTGTTGTTGTTGTAGCAGTATCTTCTCCCTGTCAGTGTAGTGTAATTACCGGTCGTCTTCGTCTAGCTCATCTAACGGTAGGCCCAGGAAAGTGGCTGTTTCGACGGGATGGGTCCAGAGGGAGAGGGGTGTTAGATCTTTTCGTTGTCGATGGACCTGGTTTACCTAGCAGGCTCTAACATATTCGACGCTTAGTGTTATCATTGTAGAACCATTTTTCATCGCCAGTGACAGTACGATGCTTTGCATCTTTTTTGTCGTTCAAGAAGCATCTGACAAGTCACAAAACGTCTCTCGATATCCCTCTCCTTCAATTGATGTGGCAACCAGTTACCTGCTTTCTGAACCATTCTCATTCCCATAACGTGCAAACGTTTACCGACGATTTGAATTTTTTCGGTGCCCCTTCGCGATTTTTATCACTTACGTTGAAATTGGCACTTTTGAAGCCTCAAAACTGCTCTTTACAAGTTGTATTTGATGGAGTGTGATTACCGGAAATATTGATCAATACGCGACACGTTTGAGCTTTACTTTTCCTTAAAAGGTAATAATGAAGCATGACTGCCCGCAAATGCTGTTCCTGCGGGACGAACGTAGACATTTTTGACGTCAGACAAAAAAGAATCTTTACGCTTCGAACGAATGTCAACTACTGCGATCGGGGCCCCACATATATGAACACCATCAAATTGTATTACCTTCAGTGTATTACTAGAGCGAACACAAAAATAGTATCCGCAGCAACACCTCTTTTACGGAAACTTATTCCCATACCCAATAATTTAATTTTATTTCATTTAATTTATATTATTTGATATTGTTTTTTAATTTTATATATTTAAATTGAATGTATTTCTATATACTGCTTTTACTTCAAATCATTTTATTTTATTTTTTTCTATTTTTTTATTTTATTTTATTTTATTTCATATTATGTTTTCATAGCAATAATTTTTTTTTTATATATATTTTGATTTCATTTTTTCATTTATTTATATTTTAGAATCTCTACTTATAATAAAATAATTTTATTTTATTTTATTTTATTTAAATTGTTTCAATTTGTTTTTTGAATTTAGTATATATTGTTTTTAGTTACACTTTTTTTTATTTTATACATTTTAATTTAATTTATTTCTACTTTTTGATTTTACTTGAGATTATTTTATTATATTTATTGTTATCTAAGGATTTTAACTTTGAATGATTTTATTTTATTTATATTACTTAAATTTTATTCTTTTCGTTTTTTTTTTTTTTTTTTTTTTTTTTTTATTGCATCCCAAAAAAGGAGGGTTTTGCATTAATTGGCGACAGCTTAGTTAACAAATTTACTAACAAGAAAAACGTTTACTGTAAAAAGTTTCGGACTATATGACAAGAATTGAGTAAAGCTGCTTTCTGCATGTCGAAAATTAAATATTCTGGGAGTTGAAGAGTTTTGACGTTGTCTGCTAAGTTTTTATGCACTAGTCCGTGGGCTGAGATGATAATTGGTAGTATGTACACCTTCCTTAGCTTCCACTGGCGTTTGACATCAATGCCTAAGTCAGAATATTTGGATATTTTTTTCTGCATATGTTTTTTGCATTTTTCTGTTTAGAGGAACAGCAATATCAACTATATAACCAGTCGCTTGAGATTTATCAATAAGGAAAATATCTGGCCTATTGTGGTCTCTTGTGGCATTTGTTAAAATTGTTCGGTCATAATATAGAAGGTAGTTGGAGTCTTCTTGAACAGGTTCTGGGTTGAAGTTGTACATCTGCGTCAGTTTTAGATGGATTATTTTCGCGATGCCATTATGTCGCCTCAGGTGCATAGAGTTTGCCAGTGTGGTGCATCCCGCTAGCACGTGGTCTAATGTTTCACTGTGACTATTGCATCTTCGACATCTGTCAGCAGCGGGATTTGGATCTCGCATTGCATATTTAATGTAATTTCTAGTTGGAATCACACCATCATGTATGGCGAAAATGGTACCCTCCGTTTCGGCAAATATCGACCTGTTGGTAAGCCATAAGTGCGACAATTTTTGGTCGACATGTGGGCTCAGCAAGTCTTTTCGATATACGCCGTGGACAGCCATTTCAGACCATCTTTGTATTTTTTCACCTATTGTGGTTGCGTTCCTGATTTCGTAGGATTGATTCATCCGAAGTGGGGTGCAATTACAATATCATCCGCAGCAATTGCAGCCTTGTGCAGATCGGATTGGGAGCACTTATGTTGAAAGTATGCTCTTATGTTTAAGATAAGTTTGTCATGCAGTGCTCCAACATCAATCTGTCCCCTGCCGCCCGCTTTTCTAGGTAGCATCATTCGAGCGACAGAGCTTTTTGGATGACGTGACTTGTATTTAGTCATAATTGTACGTATTATTCGTTGTAGATTTTCTATTTCAGTAGATGACCATTTTACAATTTCGAAGCTACACGATACCACCGGGACGACAAATGAATTAATAGCGTGGATTTGGTTTTTCCCATTAAGTTGGGTTTTACAGACAGCGTGAAGGCGCCTTTTAAATTCTGCTATCAGATTTTTCCTCATTTGTATCGTATTTATGCTGCTGCTTAGCATAACTCCATTATTTTATTTTATTTTGGTTTTAGTTATATTTTTCTTACTTTTTTACATTTCAATGTAATTTATTTCTATTTTTTGATTTTGTTTATTTTATTTTATTTTATATTATGTTTTTAGTTAATTTTTCTAAATTTTGTTTATTTTTTTCGTGTTTTACATACAATAATTTTTTTTATTTTACTTTATTTCATTTATTTTTTGATTTACATTTAGTCTTTTATGTATTATTTTTTCCAAATTATTTTATTTTCATATTTCTTTATATTTCTTAAATACTTTTTTGGTTTCGCAAAACTCAGAATATCATTAGGCGCTTCTATGACAATAACAGCTCTTTTAGGAAACACCCGTTCTAAGTTATTTATTCAAATGCAAATTGTATAGAAAATTTTCCTGAGTTCACAAACTGGACTCCACCAATGACGTTATTCATTTCACAAATCTTGTCAAGTTATGGAAAGACAGTATGCAGCATTCCCTCTTTGCCCAATCTATACACGTTTATTATTAAGCATAACTTATAGCGTAAATTATCACAATCATTTATCAAAAAAGTTCATAATTTCTCCAACTTTTTCACACTGAAATAATTAGGAAAATATATAATCATTTGCGCCATGCTAACCTCACATTATATCCTCATTATGTCAATGTCCGCACAACTGAACTTCGGAACTAACTTTACTATCCATACAAGCCTGCACACTTACCTATACATGCATATTTTATACATTAGAAAATTTACTGGCATAATTAAATTTTACTTTTCACTTTTTCACATTAACGCTAACACCCACTCCGCCATCCCGTCATACACAGCAATGCAACGAAAATCTCTGCAAGCATGGCGGCACTTGCTGGACCAGCGGCGCCTCCTTCTACTGTGCCTGTCGACCTGGCTATACGGGGAATATGTGTGAAGGTGAGTGAGTATGTCCACGGCGCCTTATGCGCTCCGAAGTGTAACTAAGCATAATTTAAGAGATGCCGTCAGTGGCGGCAGTCGAGAAGCCGCAGTTATATTTACTGCACACATACGACAAAAGGGAGATATATGTATATGTACATACCATGTATGTATGTATGTGCATGCAGACGTGTAAGTAGGCGCTTGGCACATGCTCGCGTGCCGTACGTAATTTTAGTCATTATGCCAGGTTATGAAATTAATTAAATTTAAACGAATAAATTTTTAAAGCGCGCATAGAACATAAAATTGATATACGAAATTAATGCAACTGCTAGTGAGGGCACACGGACGGCTCGCCTGAAAATATGCTAAACCAAAATAAATGAGTATAGAAATATTTACTGCAAGTCATTAGGCAAATTTTAATATGCAGTTGCGAATACGGCTACCTCACTTAAGTTTCTAATAACTATAAATTTAGTAGCGTAAAATTACTTTTGGACTATAAATATATTTCCCCGCTTAATTGTGTTCTTTAAGTACTTAAATACCGTCTTATATGACGTTAAGCGTTCCAATTTGTTGCTTAGCATCAGAACTACATATACAAACACATAACATTAATTTCTCTCCTTTTTTTGCTGATTTCCTACATTCTCTTTCTTTTATGTGCGCTCGTTCTTGCAAAACTACTGCTTTGACTTCAACTTCCTACTACTTTTCGCATACTTGGTGGCAGATGAATTTGTGGTGGAGACCGTCGTTAGTTCCAGTGAGTTTATGGTTGATGATACGAGCGCCAGAAATTTTAATGATAAAACTTTCGGTTCATCGGTTGTGCTGAAGAGTCCCATTGAATTGCATAATGCCTACTTTGGAGCGGGTGTGCTGGCGGCAGCCGTTTTTATTGTTGCTGTAGTGGTAAGTACTAAAGTATAGTCTATACTCGACTGTCAGCGCCATTGTTATTTTCTCACTCTAACGACATTAAGTTTGCTTCAAATCTCTACTTGGCTGTCAGTGGTATGAGTGCGTGTTTGTGTCTTGTTGGCTCATTTAAACCAAAATTATGTGATACTTTGCAAATCATCACCATCACCATCATCAGCATCAGCATGCATACATACTTATAATTTGACTACGCATGACTATGCATGAACATTTCCTCGTACATTTCTGCTTTCCACATTTTATTACTTCTTTAGATCATTGCGGTTCGTTTTGTTAGTGGTTGGAAAAGTTTTGCTTGCCTATTTGCCAAAGGACGGCGAATGTGTCGTAATCAGGCTTGATAAGGAAATATAGCTTGTGTGGCAGAACTTTTAATTTATGTAGTGCAAAAAATAGCGTTTTCCGCAAGCTCTCGCGAATTAACTCTCATCTTCGGCGTAGCGAATCTCTAAAAAAAATATACATATAATATATATATTTTTTTTTTATATTTGACTCTCTTTTTTTTTGGAAAAGAATTAGTCCAAACAAAAGTTAAAAAAGTATTAGAAGAATATTTCATATCGATTGAAACCATCCACCATAATTTGTAGTCCATCAACATGAACTCTACTGATTCATAGAGTGAGCGTTTCATACAATATAAAAATTGCCCATAAATAGTAAATATTTAGCTAGAAGCTTCTAATTTGGTATGTAAGCATCTCTGGTTAGGATTGGTAAAAGGTCTTATATATTTGCCGGTCATTACTAGGAGGAACATAGGGCCTGAACAAAAAAGTTAAAGTTAGATTTATTCAATGCAAGAAATTTAATTTGTCGCCATGAACGACCTGTTTAAAGCGCTTCTGTTTCAACCAATCGTCTACACGTGTTGGATGGTCTCCCGCGCCTGCGCTTTCTTGTGGCTACCAGTCTAAGGCTACATCCGATGAGTATGCCCAATCCAATCCCATTTTCGTCACCGAATATGGAGATAAACAGAAATCTGCTTCGTCAAACTCCAGAGGTCTGTGTTGGAAGTGGTGTTTGGCCAGATAGCTAGTACGAATGCTTTGGAGGCATCGATTGATGAATGCTTGCAGCGCTTGTGCGTCGCACATTGTCGTATTCCATGTTTCGCAGCTATACAAAACGACAGACTTCACGTTTGATTCGAAGATACTTAATTTCGCACACCTGGATTTGTACGAAGATCTTCAAACTTTGTCAACATGCCAAATACAGCGCGACCTTTTGCTATTCGATTGCGTATGCCAGCTGCTCACCCGCCAGTTCTGATGCTTGCATAGCATAATTCGTCGACTTCTTCAATGTTAATACCGCGTATCTGGACGATGTGGTGTGGTGTTGAGGCACATCACCTTTGCCTTTGCAATGTTAATCCACAGGCCTGCTTTAGCAGCGCAATCGCTTACTGCCTTTGTCTTTGGCTGTATATGTGTGAATGCGAGGGACAACAGACAGCCCTAGGTTGTATAATATAAACAAAATGCTTCCAAATCACATGTAACCATATCTTTCAAATTTTCGTAGCTATTAAAATTAGAAAGCTCTGGATAAATAAATAAAAAAAATAAAAATAATTAAATAACTGGCACGTACACTTCTGTTAGGTGTTGGCCGAGCTCCTACTCCTATTTGACATTGTTCTACAAATTTAAGCCGACTCCGATCGACAGATATTTTTTTTTTATTAAGATCTTTTTCATGGCAGAAATACACTCGGGGAAAAAGCTTTTCTATTATTTGCCTGTTTCATGCACGTAAATTTGAATCTACGCACTCCCGAGTGGTAGTCACTCACAAACCCACTCGGCTAGGGTGGTCGCCTATTGATATGTAAATACATCTATAAAATGTAAATCAGGTTTAAAAGAGTTTTATTCGAAGGAGCGTGGCACCCTTAATCGAAAGCGATTCTGCACAGATATTTGCCTTTTCAAAATAAAATCCGCTGAAAATTACCTCCTTAGCGAGCGCCCAACGTACCAGCCAATTAAATGCGCTCCTTCCTTTTTATATACTTTTTTTATAAATGAACGCGCTTATACTCCTTTCGTAATGATTTAAAAAAATGCAAGTGAATAGCGGTAATATATTAAAAAATATGGGTCGATGTTTTCGCTCAACTTTGGGCTACTGTATCGCTTATTAAAACATTTAAGGTAGTAGTCTGGTAACTTACGCGTTTTTTGAGGCCATGTTTGGGACATTTTTTGGAAGGGAAAATAAAATTCAATCAGTTTGATTTTCTGATATGTTATTAAAGGTATCAAAAGGTGTACAAAAAAAATTTTTTTTTTTAATGTTTTGATATTATTTTTGCACACTGCAGCAAGCGACAAAAAAAAGAGGTACTGTGGCTGGCCGGCGCGATTTCGTCACTTGTGGTCATCTGAAACAGAAAAAACAAATTGCTTATTAATCAGTGTGCTTGTCGTTCTGGCGGGTAGTAAGATCAAATGATTTTGACAAAAAATAACAAAATGGCGAACTTCGTAAGAAAATTGCCTTTTTTTTAAGTGGAAATCGGACTAAAAAATGGAAAGTTAGGGACGAAATAAATTAAATCTATTGCCCGCCAGAACTATTGATGTATAGAAAAACATATCTAAATTTTAGCTCAATCCGTTGGATAGAAAATTTGTTTTCACGACGGCCATCCGGAAAAACGTTGTTTTGAGAAAAACGCGTTTAAAGTTTCAGCGGCTTAGCGCGCGCAAGTACGAGCCGCTCTCATGTATGTGCTATAATTTCGTCAATATTTCGAATTTCGGTCTAAAATTTGTACAGTATGTTACCAATATATCGCACTTTCAAAATATGTAAAAAACCGAAATTCGAAATTTTCAAAATAAGTTTCCAGACTACTACCTTAAACAAAATACAGGTATGTCTACTAGCTGGCGTGGCAATCGTCCTATTTGAAATAAATAAATTATGTGCGCCTTGTTTTACAAACTTAGTGACCTCCAACCTTATGACACGTTCGAATGGCAGAATGGTGATAGTTTTTTATGTGAAGCCTTTTCATGGCAGAAATGCACGGCGTCGTTTGCCCGCGATCGTGGAGAAGCAGCATCTACTAGGAACAATTTTTTCGGCCAATTTGTGCTTCATTTCCACAATGTCCAATGAACCCGAAACCAATCGAGTGAAACTGGATATTCAAATGCAATAAAGTTAAAATTTTAAAGTTTTAAGATTTACAAGTTGAAATGTAGTACTTTTAACAAATTAAATTTTTTTTAATATTTAATCAGTTTTATATTAGATTTCTTGCATTTTTAAGTTAACTTGAAAAAAACTCATTTTATTGCACCCGTTTGCAGCTTTCACAACTCCCCTCATTCGCTCACTCATTTATCTTAATTTTCTAATTTACTGCCAACACAGCATGATTCACTCAACACTGCATTCCTCAACTCATCCCTCTTCTCCCTTACAGGTCGCCATCTGTCACTGCAAGGTGAATCAGACATACCGTAAATTTTCAACGCGCTCCTCCACATTCTTTCCCATTCTGGGCTTTGGGCGACGTAGCAAATCCCAAAACAAGCTGAACAAGCACTGGCTGAGCGGCAAAGGACTGGGAGGCGGTGGCGGCGGTGTTGGCACCGGTGGAGGTTCATTACGCTCATCGGGCTCAACGACATCGCTGACGCGCGGACACCTGCCCTCCGCGCACACCGGTGGTGGTCATCAGTCACATCAGCGACAACAGCAGTTGCAGCAGCAACAGCTGGGCGGCCAAATGCACGAACGACCGTTTCAGCGGCATCTGGCGATGAATTTGGAGAATGACATGTATTACACAGTTGATTTTAGTGAGAATTCACAGCACTCACCGTTGATACAGTGAGGCAGAGAAAATCGAG
Organism: Anastrepha ludens; assembly: GCF_028408465.1. Classification (NCBI taxonomy): domain Eukaryota; kingdom Metazoa; phylum Arthropoda; class Insecta; order Diptera; family Tephritidae; genus Anastrepha; species Anastrepha ludens. The sequence continues at coordinate 73,320,866 of NC_071501.1, forward strand.
CCACAGCGGGGGTAGTGGCCGTCAACACTGTTGCCGCTGCTGCTGCTGCTGTGGGCAGAGTTGTAGTGCGTGCGCTGGTGGGCGTTGTTGGCAAGGAGCGAATTAGAGCTATAGTGGGTATGCGTGCTGGTGAGAGAGGAGCGACGGTGACGACTGCAACGGCGACAGCGACAGCGTCGGCGACGGCGACGGCAAGACCGAATTTTGGTGCTGAGGGCATAGGTGCCAACAGCAGCAACAACAACATGCCCACTAGCTGGTTAGTTAAATTTACAAAGCATTCTTATTAATTGCCAATCGCTGGTAATGATCACAATAATGATGATGGTTATAAAGATGTCGCTGATAATAATTACAAAATAATTATAATAATATAGTAATTGAAAATAGTACATAATTGCCCGACGAAACAAGCGTTACTGAAGCAGACAACAGCAGCAGCACAGAAGCGACGGCATCAGCAAAGGAGCGACAATTTTGCTTACAAGCGCATGCAGCTGTTGGCGTTGTCTCTCAAGCTGTGAAGTTTTTTCACGCGGAATCCTGCAGCTGGTATTGAAATATTAATTGAAAATTTTCGTATTCCGATGCGTAGCTGCGGACACAGAGACACCCAGGCAAAAGGATAAATATGTATTTATAAGTAGATGTGTAAATGAAGTGCTAAGCAGTAAAAGTAACAGTGTTGGACGAAATCAAACTGAAAGTTTAATTAGCTTACTTACGGAGATTTTTATGTAGCAGCAACTGAAGGTGACGTTGAAGCGATAATAAAATAACAAACTAAAATTAAACAAATTTAAAAGAGTGGAAAGGAATATTTAAATAAATTTAAACAAAGTGGCAAATTCGCATATTATATAAATATTTACTTAATTAGTGTTTTATAGCGCTTTAAGTGGACATGCAAATAAACTGAAGGACACTTGTGCAGACATGGCAATTCAGGCTTAAGAATTAAGGTAGTAGAAGGATTGAAGAAGGCTCGGTTAAAGTTTAGTTCAAGAAAAATAACGCAAGAAATTAAAAATTGAAATAAATCTAAAAATAGAAATAGAAATAAATAGTAAACGAAAAAAAGCAGTTTCAAAAAGATAAAAGCAGCAACAACAAAATCTCATAATAATTGAAAAAGAATAAAACTGAATAAATTATCTAACATTTTGCTACGATTCGCTCCACAAAAAATGACTGGTTTAATGATGATTGAAAGCAAAGTTTAGGATAAAAGTTATTGTTTATAAAAACAAAAATTGCTTTTGCTATTAATATTAATGATTATTATAATTATTATAATAATGTTGTCATGCAAAGCAAAATATTTAGCTTATAAATGAAGAAGAAAAAATTATGGAAACTAATTTAAGTGTAATCGTAATAATGCGCTGTCATTATGTTTAATAAATTGAATGTTGCATCAAAGAAGCAATTATTGATTTGCTTGAATAAAATCAAACAATTAAAATACTTTTAGTTTCTGCTCTTCATTGCGCTTTTGGTTGAGTGGTTTTAATGGCGCGAAAAATGAAGGTAAGTCAAGGGAATTATTTCAGATGGCAGCTGATAGCCGCTCATGCTAGCGCTGGATGACAATTTCAGTTTATATAATCGGTTTGAGTATTGTATAATATAAAATATAAAACTTTAAATGTAGGGTGTTGAAATAGACGAAAGGTTTGGATTTACTTAATGACTGAAAAATAATAAGCATTTGACAAATATATAATATAATAATAAATAGAAGTTAATTGCACAACATATAACAAATATTCAAAGGAATAGAAATACAGGGTGGCCATATAGCGTTTGCTTTTTGAACCACTTATTTTTTTGAGAATGGTAATATAAATGACATGTCAAATGTGTTCATAATTTACTTAACGGTTTGACATTTACGAAAAGGGACACTATACGCTTGAACAACATTGGGAAATATTGAAAACCTATTTCCAAAGTGGTGAGTCTTCTTCTTCTTCCGCGGTTACAGTAAATGGCGAGCGTTACCGTGACATTCTCAACGAGTTTTTGTTTCCAAAAATTGAAGAGGATATCATGGACGACATTTGGTTACACTCGAACTTTTGGCTACCGTTTTTGTAAACCGAATAATCAGCCGAAATTCCGATATTAATTGGTCGCCTCGGAACTGTGATTTAAGCCCGTTGGACTATTTTTTTTGGGGAGCCGTTAAAGACAAATGCTATGCGAATCATCCATAGACGATTGATGCTTTAAAACACGAAATCGAAGTTGCCATTCATGAAATTGGAGCCTAAACAATCGAAAATGTGCTTAACATTTGGGTTTATCGAATTATATTTTTTATTCATTAATAACAATGTTCAATCTTCAAAATAAAAAAAAAAGTTTGAAAAAATATTGATTAGTTTTTTTGTATAGCCGATTCAAAAAGCAAATTTTACATGGCCCACCCTGTAATTGTGCCCATAAGTGTGAAGGCAGTCTAAGTCATGTATTTCTTGTTTCGAGTTATTTAATGAATTCCGTTTGAACGAGTTAAAAACTATTTTTATATTATACGACCTTTTAATTTATAATTTTCTTAATTTGATTAATGGAAATTTATTATCAATATGAAATTTTGTTTGAATTGCGTACGAAAATGTTGTTTTTAAAGCTCTAATTGTCTTAGACCATTTTCAAAATTAATTGAATGTCCTATAAATATATATATATGTATATATAATTGACGCGTACACCCTTTTTTGGGTGTTTGGCCGAGCTCCTCCTCCTATTTGTGGCGTGCGTCTTGATGTTGTTCCATAAATGGGGGGACCTACAGTTTCAAGCCGACTCCGAACGGCATATATTTTTATGAGGAGCTTTTTCATGGCTGAAATACAATCGGAGGTTTGCCATTGCCTGCCGAGGGGCGACCGCTATTAGAAAAATATTTTTTTAATTTTGGTGTTTCACCGAGATTCGAACCTACGTTCTCTCTGTGAATTCCGAATGGTAGTCACGCACCAACCCATTCGGCTACTACGGTCCTATAAATGACTTAGTGCAATAAAGAACGATACGTTTTATTTGAAACAATAACTTTAACGAAGTAACTTATAAACACGTATTAATTATTTTTAAAAAGTAATTCATTTTCATAATTTTTCCCCGTTTTTAAGATTCTTAAAATGTCAATGGTGGGATGCATGGTAGTAAACTTCTAATATCTTTATGTTTATCTTCCGTTACTGGTCTAGGGCCGGTATACCTATAATGGAAGTAATTTAATATTTTAGTACATTTTTGGTTTTCCTCTATTAGGTGAAAGATTCAAAACGTGGAATTTAGAACCAACTAAGGAAATTTTGTAGAACATCATCATTTCTCAGGAAATGCACCTATTGAATTTTCAACCAAGAGATAAATTCGTCCACGGTATTTTTTATTCTTGATTTTTCATGATTGATTCTTTCAGTGATTTCAACGAAATGGCTTTTTCCTTCTTCACTTTTCTATCAATTCTGCTCAGAGTTGTATAAATAAGTCGCTTTTTATATTTTCATTTCTATCAAGCCGAAATCATGTCAATGCGGTAGAAAGAAATGAATGAATGAATTAAGCATTACTGTAACCTATTACGAGTTTTTGAGTAGTTATAATATCCTCCATATGCGCTGAAATGCATGATGCTACTTCCTGTGCACCTCTTGATGCTGTAGTATCATCCCGTACATACATCTTCACCTTGTTATAATATTATGGAAATTATGGAAGCCAAAGTTATAAACGGACGTATTTCGCTCATAATAAAAGAGGAGGGTCATGCGCTATTTTCAAGTTATGTTTATATGTAATTTCTTCAAATTTTTGACTTAGACCAATCTCGTAATTAACACTAAAGGAACTCGGTATAATGTTGAAATTACATTCACTATCTAAAGGTTCATTTTTGACGATATCATGAAAATTACATGAAATATATTATATATAGTTTAAGATAAGGTAAATGCGAAATAAATGATGAACTAATTTTTTTTTAGTTTTGACTTAGACCACTTTCATAAGTATATGCACAATTCATAATGAAGATCTTTGCAAGTTGTCCGAGCTGACGTTGGACGGCAATTTTTCCCAAATGGCAGAAAGGGAAATACGAGCTGCGAGAAAAGCGAAAATAGCAACGCTCAAAGCATATCGAAAAATCTAAACTTCGATGTTGTGTTTCCTGGAACTGTGATAAAAATGTCGATCTCAATATCACAAATGATAGATTACATGGATTATAGATTTAAAGGTTTGTTTAATAGTTATGGTAAAAAACAAAATTTTGATAGGAATTTTGGCTGCCACATCTCTGGTGTTAGTGATATACGAAAAAAATCAACAAAGCCAATGCTCATGCCATGGCATTCGTATATGACTAATATAAGCTAAATTTTGTTAAACACATTTCAAATGACGTCAACCAATCAGCCGATTCTGTCGAATTAGCTCACAGTTTGGTCATCGGAAGCAAAATTGTTAGAGTAATAAGGCATTCAAAATGGGTCCGTTGCGGCAACGCATTTGACTGACATGACGTGCAAAATGTATCGTTCTGTACGGTAAATGTGTAAACAGATGTGAAATATATTCTGAACTGACAGCTTTTTACTATAACTTCGAAATCGGGACGCACATTCATTTTTCAAGAGAAAGCCTAGCCTTTTTCTATATATATATATATATATGTATATTTGAATTGAAATTTCATTTCTTTTCTGCATTTAATTAGATGTAATAAAGTACATAATCGTTAAAAATTTGCACGAAATAAAATTATTCTTTGTTGTCATTTTCACCGCACTTGCCGTATGGCAATAGTAGAAAGTTACCAGTTTTTGTGTAATTCAGCATGGTGCATGGCACGCATGTGGCGCCTTCGACTCAAATACGCATAATCAAGGCGAATTGAGTAATGAAGGATAATAAATAACAGTTACTCTGACGTCAGCTCTCTTCGCTATACAAAACAAACAAACAAATCAAACAAAAGTAGGAGAAATTACATGTTTGTGAAAATTCAGGCTTGGTAATATTGTGATTTGTCAGATTAAAACTAAATAAACTAATGCAAATGAAGTGGTGCGTATTAAATTTTTACAACAGAAATGAATATAAAGCCTCCAAATGCAGTTTTTGGCGTTTTTATGCGGAAGACGCTACGCCTAGAAAATATGTGTGTGTGCGTATCATTTCTTGTGTTTGTTGTTTTCATTGCTTTCACCTAGTCTTCTTCTTCATAAACAAGTAATTCCCTTTCCATTTGTTTGCGCAATCATCTTCCCTATCATTCTTGAGACAGAATTTATTTCGCTGTCAGTCAAATTCGTTGCCGCAACGGACCTATTGTGACGGGCCTATAACTTTTGCTGCTACGTATCGAGAACTCGACAACAGGTTTCTGCCCGCTCATTTCACGTGCATTCGCACACTCGTCCAATCAGTCGTTATCCAAGCGGCAGTGAAGTAACATGAGTTTTTTCGTCATCACCACCCCAATATCAGTTCTGTCGTCACCCCGGTTACGTCAACAAATCAGCTAATTCCTTCAAAATCCCTGAGAGCCGATTAACGGTCTAATATTGGTTACATTTCTATGTTCTTTGCATTGTGCTCCATACAACTTTAGAAGCAGCAGAAATATGTCTTCAAGTACAATTTATCATTTGTTTAAAAAAACATGGAGAGTAAAAGGAAGTCAAAAATTGTGCGAGTGTCATAATCTGCTACGAAACTTTTAATACTTTAATAAATTGATTCTTTGAACATGTTGCTGGTTTTCAACGCAAAATCATCTTTAGAGATGAAGCAGATTTGACACTAAATGGATTTGTCAACAAACAAAATTGCCGCACCTGGGTAAAAGAAAACCTTCAAGTAATCTCAAAAAAATCACTACATCAACTAAAATGTACTGCTTGGTGTAGTTTTTGGAATAATTGGTCCGTTTTTCTTTGAAGATGAAAATGAAAGAACTGTTACTCTTAATGGGCCTCACTATAGACAACTGACTAGAAGCTTTTTGTGGCCTGAACTTCAAGGAATAGACGAGTAGTTGACCTTTATTTTCACTTTTTTACTCTTTAAAACGCAAATAATTTATAATTAAACTATGACTAACTACAACTTGACTATCTTTCTTTACATACCACTTTTCATTAGGCAAATAATTTAGTTATACTTTTAATTAATGCAACTATGCGCAGAAATTTTTTATCAAAATGTATCGATTTTAGCCAACCACATAATATTTGAAATTAGTTCACAAAATCCAAAAATTTCCACATTTAATTAAATGGCGCACATTTTCTAGGAAACATAAAAACACAATCACAATAAATTACAACAACATTTTCCCTACAGACCTATCTGAATATTACATCTACCGCTCATAATTTATTAGACAAAACTTTTACTAAATTATTTTGCTCAACCCACCAATATTGCAAAATTAGTCCCACCGACGACCAACTAAACACAAAAACAATTTTTTACAAATAATATTCGAATTAAAATGAAATATTTAAATTAAGTATCCCGCGCACACTTTGACCGTAATTACCAACAACTGAGTAATTGAAACTTATTTAGACAAACAAAGCCACCAATACAATGTCAAAGTATCGGGTGTTTTGTAAGCTGCAGAAGAACACCGATATTGATAACTGTGGTTTGACAACTGAGAATGGCAAACGAGTTGGTTTTATGTATACCTACCTATACCTCGACCTAAAAGCATTTTTCCGATACCTGTTATTTTTGAATTCTATGTATGCCACAACCCAAAATCTACTGAATCTGATGGGAAATTTTGCTTCATCAAATAATTCAGCAGGTATCCCTGAGAGCGTTTTGAATAATTATTAATCTTGCAATAACAAATTATGCATATATATATAATTGGCGCTTACACCCTGTTTTGGGTGTTTGGCCGATCTCTTCTCCTATTTATCGCGTGCGTCTTGATGTTGTTCCACAAATGGAGGGACCTACAGTTTCAAGCCGACTCCGAACGGCAGATATTTTTATGAAGAGCTTTTTCATGGCAGAAATACACTCGGTGGTTTGCATTGCCTGCCGAGGGACGACCGCTATTAGAAAAATGTTTTTCTTAATTTGGTGTTTCACAAAGGTTCGAAACGACGTTCTCCCATTCAGCTACGGCGGCCTGCAATAAAAAATTAGCTGATTTTTTAGCGAAAATCGGTATTTGAAAAATCGAAAAAATCTCAAAGGATGCCTCGAAAACCTATCTATAAAAAAATGCATGATATTTTGTTTCAGATTATTTTGTTACGCGGTGCGTCCGAAGATTATCTGTCATTTACACAAATTTCAAATGTTTTTCAATAAAAATTTAGGACAATATTGTTCAAATGTTGCATTTTTTAATGAAGCTAAATATCGCCAAAAAAAGGAAAAATTGAACATGATGCTTTTTTCTTCAAATTAAAAATGAATGAACAACTTTAGTATCGGGTATTTCCTCACTTGCATGAGAACTATCGATATCGATAACTATGGTTTGACAGCTGGGAACGACAAACTATGTTGGAATTTATGCTCAGTAAGGTTGGTCATCATGAATTGTTTTATGCCAGAACAATGCTTCCAAATTTGTGGAAATTTACTTTGAAAAAAATAAGTCTGTTCGCGGAAGTTCATAGAATACTTCGCCTATTTTACGTATGGTTTACACGCCGGCGGCATCATCGGTCCTTATTTCTTTGGAAATGAATAAGGAGCTGTCGTTACGGAGAATGGCCAGCACTATCGAGCCATGACGACTAAATTTTTGTTTCCAAAAATTAATCAGCTAAACATCGACGACATTTGATTCCAGCAAGATAGCCAAGTTGTCATACATTCTAGCCACCATTGACGCCATACGGCCAGATTTATTGGAAGAATCATTAAAAAATTGGGCTGATCGAAGGGACCATGTAACTTGTAGTCACGACGGACGTGTGCCGGATATCATGTTCAAAAAATAAAGCCTTGAAATTATCTACCAAATTATAATTAAAAAAAATTCATTCCAAAAATAGTTCTGTTGTATATTATGCTTTTAAGTTCTCAAGCTTTTAAAAAACACCCGATATTCACATATGTATTTATGCCAAACTAGCGCAAATAAATACCCAGAGTGATTATTAAATGACGCTAAAGTCATAGAATTTTATATAAGCAACAAAGACTCTCAGCGGCATACTGACAATCAACCAGGCAAATCTAATGACAGTGCAGGGTGAAATTTGATAATTCGCACAAATATACCGGCAAATCAAAATTAATGCTTCACAAATAAATTTGCAATGTGAAGTGGTCGTCTATATATAATATCCAATTTATATGTACAAACTATAATTATATTGAAACTCCTGTGGGCCCATGGGTAGAAAAATACGTAAAACAGAACTGTAGACAAGTTTGTGCGAAAATATATTATATTGATAGTAAAGTATTCAATCATTCGTTCGTAATAAATTAGAATAAAAATTTGCATATAATCACAAAACAAAGTATGAATAATTCAATAAAGTTTACTAATTTGGCATATCCGTATGAATATTTAATTTATTCATGTACGAGTATTTAAGTGTATTTAAAAACAAACAGCCCTCTTTACAAAAAGTCTCTATTGAGTAAATTTATTGGCAGTTAATGCGTCGAAAAGGTTGCACTCTTTAAATTTCATGAAATTCTAACAAATACTACTGTAGGCAAAAAGTAAAGGGAACTTATTTGTGAAACTTCGCGGGATTAAAATTTCGCTCTAGTTATATTTTTTATGAGTTGGCAGCACTGTTAATAACATCTGGGCCAACTTTCATGTGAATGTCATTATCAATAATATATTTACGCTTGTGTTTACCAAACGACCAGGAGTGCATTTTTCGATTTTTACAATGTCTGATTTGATTGAGCAGAGAAGTGCCATCAAATTTTGTTTGCGGAATGAAATTTCGGCTGCAGAAACGTTTAGCATGTTGCAGAAGGCATTTGGTGATTCGACCATGTCGCAGAAAAATGTTTATAAGTGGTACAAAGACTTCAAAGAGGGTCGAAAATGTGTTGATGACTTGGAGCGCTCCGGACGACCATCGACGTCAACAGATGACCAACACGTCAATAAAGTGAAGGAGTTAGTGCTCAAAAATCGTCGGTTGACTGTTAAAGACCTTACTGATATGATCGGAATATCAGAAGGATCTGTGAAAACCATTTTGAAAGACCATTTGGGCCTACGAAAAGTCAAATCTCGTTTGGTACCGAAAACTCTCAATTTCTTGGAAAAAAGTCGTCGCGTTGATGTGTGTGAAACAATGCTTTCAGATTATTAGGACAAGCTCACATGCATCATTACGAGAGATGAGATTTGGATTTATGCTTACGACCCTGAAACAACCGATCAATCAAGCGAATATCGTGCTAAAGGCGAGACCAGACCGAAAAGAGCTCGTCAAAGTCGTTGAAAAATAAAGGTCATGACGACAGTTTTTTCGATTTTCGTGGTGTGGTGCACTATGAATTCCTTCCACCTGGCCAAACTGATAATAGGCAATATTATTTGGGCGTTCTACGTCGTTTACGTGAAGCAATTCGTCTAAAAAGACCAGAATTATGGACCAACAACTCTTGGTTTTTGCATCACGATAATGCACCGTCTCACACTGGACTCGTTCTTCGTGACCATTTCGCCAAAAATTCCACGCATATCGTTCCGCAACCACCGTATTCGCCTGATTTGGCCCGTGTGACTTCTGGCTATTCCCAAAACTCAAGAGACCACTCCGGGGAATGCGTTTCGAGTCGATTGAGGAGATAAAAGCTGAATCGAAGAAGGTGCTGATGGCTATACCGGAAATGGACTATTTGGCATGTTTCGGGGATTGGAAAAATCGTTGGCATAAGTGTATTTCATCGAGAGGGGATTATTTTGAAGGGGATGAAATTGATTTGCAAGAATAAATAAAGATTTTTCATTTTACAACCAAATTCACCTTACTTTTTGCCCACGGTAGTATTTGGCGACACTTCGCTTGATCTGCAAACGGGCGTAGTGCTCATACCCGCGCACGTAAGCTAGCCTAGGACAGTATTTTGGCCAGTATTTTGGCTCGCTGTACTTATTTGAATATAAGTCGAAAGGTGTGAAAATCGTGCTAACAAATTTTCAGAGAATACTAGGCTAGTCTGAGCTATTAATGAAAAAATAAGAAAAAAAATCAGAGAAGAGGTGTTTTTCGAACGTAACAAAACACATTTTTTTCGTTAACATTTTTAACAAAAAAAAATGTCTTTCGGAAAATTTTTTAATGTAAAAGTAGATCTTAATTTTTTCAGCTTACTTCTAATTATATTTTAAAATTTATTATACTTCAAAATACTTGGATCACTTGATCTGTAATCAAAAGTCATTACCATCCTTATTACCATTTAGCCGTTTGAGTTGAACATAGGCCTCGTCATTGATTTGCAATTTTCTCTATCTTATTTTCTGTTTATATCCAATTTGTCGTTATTCCTTTGATGTCAGCACTCTATCATGTGGGCGGTCTTCCAATTTCCCTCTTGTCTTCTCCATCTGGTATCCGCAAAACGCGCTATGTCGCCAGCCCATGTGGCTGTTTACTCCCAGTATCGATATTTCCATTGCTCTTCGAGAAACGCGCAATTCCTGAACAGTACTTTCCGTAAGAGTAGACACTTCGCAGCCATAGGGTATAGCGAGCAGAGCTCTTTAAAGGCATACGAGCTCGTATAGGTAAATTACTTTTAAAATTATATTTGAGCTTTCCAAACACCACCCATCCTAGACCAACTCTTTATGATATTTTCTGAGTTTGGTTATCTTTGCCGATTGTGATTTCATATCCGAAATATTTATATTCAAAACCTGATCCAATTCAACACCTTCATATATTATAAGATTACCACCTGTTACTAAATTTGTCATAAATTGTGTTTTTTGCACGTTCATGCTGAAACCAACGCTGTCTGCAGCTTCTTTCAACTCTTTATGCATTTCTCAGTGAATAATAAACGGGGCACTATAGTCTACGTTACCATTTCCGGAGACTAAGAATCGTAGAAATAAGCGTCTGTCGGTTTTCCCGACCTAGTCGATGAAGAGCCAGGGCACATCCTCAAAAAGTGTGAAAGTCTCGCAAGACGAGAACTCTTACTCTTAGACGATTCTAAATTCTTTGATTATGCTGAACAAAAAACTTCAGGAAGTGCACAAATTCATTCGAAACTTTCAGTTATAAGCCCAAACTCATACGCCTTTTCCAAGCAGAGAAAACGAAGAATTATTTCTATAAGTAAATTTGTTTCCATTTTTCGAAATTAAATTTATTTATTTTTCTACTAAGTTAAGAAATAAGATTTCAGATAATTGACTAAATCTTTGACACTAAATCTTTTAACCCGATTTTCATTATGAAAAACTCGTAATTGAAAAGTATTTTCAGCAAAATGGCGCGATGTGTGTTCTTAAACTCTATGGAAAATGCATAAATAAAGGTTCTTCCAAAAGTGACGCCTAGATGTCAATAGTGAATATTTCTTAGACGGTGCGGTTATTTATGTCATCTTTGACATTTGTGAGGTAGACAGATGTACAGTTTTACCCAATAGAACAACGCGCTAACATTATTGAAACTAATTATGAAAATGGTCGATCTTTCAAAACAACATATCGCAATTTGTTTGATGGAAATAATCGTCCGAATGTGTTGACAATTCAAAGGTTGGGGCCATTTTTTTAACCTGTCCAAAAATAGAATTTGTCGAACGTTCCAAAATACGCCTCTGTCGCGATGATGACTTTCTCGTTTGAACTAAATTTTTTTTCCCGCAATCCATTTCTTCTTATTAGGGACCAAACAAAAGTCGCAAGGAGTCGAATCAGGCTTAATTCCTGCAGTTTGGCAGCAACAACTCCGAGTGAATGTGCTGGTGCGTTATTGTGGTGAAACAGCAGCTTTTTCTTCGCCAAATGCGGCCGTGTCTCCTTCAACTTTTTGCGAAAGCGGTCCAATAACTTACTGTAGTATTGGTCGATGATCGTTCTTTATTTTTCTAAAAAATCCACGAGAATGACGTCGTTCGCATCCGAAAAAGTCGTCGCCATGACCTCTCCGGCCGATGAGACTGTTTTCGCAATATTTTGAGCAGATTCACCTTGAGAAATTGTTTTGATTAATACTTGGTTTCTGGTGTGTAATGATGAATCCAGGTTTCATCAACGGTGGCAACTCAACGCAAAATTCCTTCGGATCTCGCTTAAGTTGCTCCCACACTGATTTGATGTTAATTGCCGCTTGTTGTTCACGTGTGAAAATTAAGTGATTTTCCAAAATTTTGTTTTTATAAGTAGGGATGATTATTTGAAGATCGGACAACTTATAATTTATTTAATATATAATAAACTATACTGACACAAATTTTTATTAAATAATATTAAAAATTACAATTGTTATTAATATTAATGCAATGACGTCATAAAAAACTGATGCACCCTGGTGGCCAGTAAGTAAAAAACCAAAAAAAATCTTAATCTATACATCAATGGCTACCGTCATACGTGGCGTTTTTTTTATTTAATTTTTTTTTGAGAAAATGGTGCAGGTTTGGAAAATGAGTTTGTGTTTTTACCCCTTTTTAGTTTCCGAAAGGCTTGAAAAAATATTAATTTTTGGAATTATAAAAAACGGTTGTGTACGACTGTAGCCAATACATGTACAAAAATTAAAAAAAAATTTAAATCGGTTCATAAATTTTCGAGAAATCAAGGACACCGTGTTCAGAAAAGTCGTTTTGAGAAAAACGCGTTTAAAGTTTTCACTGGCCGTTGTAACTCACTACCTGCACTTATTTTATTTGGTGTAACTTCGTCAATTTTCAAGATTGTACGTTAAAAATTTGTTTACATATCTTTGAATATATCTACTTTAAGAAAACGCAAAAAAAAAACAAATCACAGTGGTGTTCTCCCTTAGCTGTCACCATGAGCGCGCCTAGAAATAAAATCTTTGCCTTAAAACAAGAATATTCTTCTTCCTCTTGAAATTGAACGAAATGAAAAAAAATCGATTTTTTTGAAAAATCACAGTTGTGTTCCCAATTAAGTCCTCTAACAACTTTCCAAGTATGTTTTTTTTTGGTGTTTATTAAAGTAAGGTTCAAAAAGTTACTTCTAAAATTTTCATAGCAAATACTTTCTAGAACATTTTACTTTTCTAATGACTTCCCAATTGTGTTTTTTTTGCATCTTTCTTGAAATAAGAGTTAGAACAACACAATTAGTTAGAAGCTAATGGGGTTAAAATGCTCTACGAAAATAGTTTCTGTGAAATTTTACTTCAAACATCTTAAGCTTCCACTTCGCTAAGCCATATATTCTAAATCCTCTCCTGTAGTTGAAAAAAAATCGACTTTGAAATCAAAAATCTAACTTTTGCAAATCCATCGAGTACTTTGTTACTGGGCAGGTATACCTTCAGAAAATATTACAAAAGTCTGTGCTGCTTTGAGTTGTCATAAAATTGTGGCACACTGTTATTGCATGCAACATATTCATTTAAGCATATTGTTCTATACGCCAAGTAAATAAAACATGTAAACATCTATTGTCAATTAAATTCAAATAGTGTGGTGCACTATGAATTCCTTCCACCTGGCCAAACTGATAATAAGCAATATTATTTGAGCGTTCTACGTCGTTTACGTGAAGCAATTCGTCTAAAAAGAACAGAATTATGGGCCAACAACTCTTGGTTTTTGCATCTCGATAATGCACCGTCTCACACTGCACTCGTTCTTCGTGACCATTTCGCCAAAAATTCCACGCATATCGTTCCGCAACCACCGTATTCACCTGATTTGGCTCCGTGTGACTTCTGGCTATTCCCAAAACTCAAGAGACCACTCCGGGGAACGCGTTTCGAGTCGATTGAGGAGATAAAAGTTGTACCGAAGAAGGTGCTGATGGCTATACCGGAAATGGACTATTTGGCATGTTTCGGGGATTGGAAAAATCGTTGGCATAAGTGTATTTCATCGAGAGGGGATTATTTTGAAGGGGATGAAATTGATTTACAAGAATAAATAGAGATTTTTCTTTTTACAATCAAATTCACCTTACTTTTTGCCCATAGTAGTAGATGCGTTTGAAAGGGCAGTACATGTGATGCGTCTCGGCAGGGCTGAGAAAATGCGGAATATGGTATTTGACCGGATCAGTTGTCCTGTTAAAGGCTTCTTAAAAACATCTATTTTCTCTATTCCCTTTTATATTCGATTGAATTTCAAATATAAAGTTTTCAAAAATGAGTTAAAGTATTTTTTTAAAACAGCAGCCGTATGGTAAAGATGTAATTTAAGTAAAGCTGTTAGACGATGGCGTTAGAAAAGGCAGCCTTCAACTTTATGCTGAATTTCGTCTCCAAAGTTTGACTTCTAACGCCAATTCTTTTCAGAAGGCTATAAATTGCTTTTTGCTATATTTAATGCATATCTGGGTATGTAAAAACCACAGAAAAATGCTTGTGGTAATAAATTTATCAACTTTTATTACTCTTTTATAAGTATTTTAATTAAGGGGGCAGCTCCTCCAACACTTTAAAATTTTCCATACTTTTTTGCTTTAACTTCATTTACAATCTAAAGAATATCTCTTCAATATTTTGAGTTTAATAGAAAGTCTAAGAAGTCCCTATAAAGTCAGTGAAGTGAAAGATGAGTTAGAACGAAAATTTTAATCGTGTTTTTCTCGAAATACTTTTTCTTTCGCGCTGTTGAATATAACTCAAAAAGTAATCAAGATATCAACTTAAAATTTTACAAGAAAATTCTAATGGCCTTTGCATGTACCTCGAATTTTATATTGATCATCGCTAAAAATATTGGTTTGATCAATTTGTTCATAAAAAAAGTGTAATTTGTTTCTTTTTCACTTAAAATTTTCCTATTTTTGTTCGCTAAAAATAGGTAACTGCAAAGCGGAATAACTTATTTTAATGAAAAATATTTGTCTGGTTGATTTCAGTTGATTTCAAGAGTCTGTACATTCTAGAAGCCACGTTTAAGCAGCTGTAGCGCCGCCATGTTTTGTTTGCTTTTTATTTTTTTTTTCATTCAAGCATGAATATTAAACAATATGTAAAGTTTTTAAGATAATTAATACTGTCAGTTGTTCGCCAAAATTGATTGAAAAACTCGTTCTCTGGAAGATCTGCCCCTTTAACAAATTCAAATATGGAAAAATCTTTCCTCTGCTTGGCGAAAATTTCCCCCACCTCCTTAACGAAAACTATCCATATAGCGCATCTCTTCTAACACATCGATATGCAAAAATCGATAACTACTACTGCTCTTACATACAGTAACGAAGTCTGAAATCCAGGCACTTGTGTAGCGGTCAATTACAATTAAATTTAGGCGGAGTAAAGTAGATTTGGCCGCCGTAGCCGAATGGGTTGGTGCGGGACTACCATTCGGAAATCACTGAGAGAACGTAGGTTCGAATCTCGGTGAAACACCAAATTAAGAAAAACATTTTTCTAATAGCGGTCGCCCCTCGGTAGGCAATGGCAAACCTCCGAGTGTATTTCTGCCATGAAAAAGCTCCTCATAAAAATATCTGCCGTTCGGAGTCGGCTTCAAACTGTAGATCCTTTCATTTGTGGAACAACATCAAGACGCACACCACGAATAGGAGGAGGAGCTCGGCCAATCACCCAAAAAGGGTGTACGCGCCAATTATATATATATAAGTAGATTTGGAATTCTTGTTGTACCACTTAGTTTACATACCTTTTTTTGATACTTTTGGAATATGCGATTGGTAATAGCCCAGATTAAAATTGTAATATGACAGACGGTTGATACGCGTATTTGTTTATTGGATAGTTTTGTCAGTAAAAGATGGATCGCAGGCGACAAATACGAGTATTAGCTGCCCTAAAAAATAATTGCCATCCGAAATTGGAAAAATGCATTTTTAAACTTAAAAATAAAACGAAAAAGGCCCTGTTGTGTTCATCACATTGTTCCAGAATTTTAATGCTGCAATTATTGTTTTTAGTAATATATTTCTTCTTCTTCTCTTTAAAACTTGCACTATTTTTCATTCCCAATAGATATTAACTGTCATTTTTCGGCAATGTTGCCATCGAAAATTTTCCTAGTCTACTTAAATTACAGTAATTGTTATTCCTAGTTGTCAATCCGCATTAGTTGCACTTAAGGGGACCCTGTGGTATAAAAATTTCAAAAAATCGATTTTTTGTTTTTTTGGATATTTCGAAAGTATAGTATCTTAAGGAAATTCCCATATTATAGCTTCTACAGCCCATTAACTAGGTAGAGAACGGTTCGCGCGCTCCTGTGCCTCAAACTTTAAACTCATTTATCTCGAAACAACTTTTTCCAGCCTGGTGTTGTCCAAAAAAAACTATTCAATCAAATCGTCTGAAATTTTAGTATGTTGTTCCCAACATCAATAGCTATCGCCCGTACAAGAATCATATTATTATTTCAATTATTTCGTATTTTTTTTATTAAAAAACTGAAAAAAAACACAATTTTTAGTGTCACAATCAAAGCCAAATTTTTTTTTGTTATTCTAGTAGCGGGGCATAGCTACAGTCATACTGACTATTAATTTTTTTGGTTTTTGTGTTTCAGATAGATAAACCGTCCAGGTCTAATTCTTAGGTCAATTTTTAAAATTATTAAAATAAAAAAAAAGATTTTGTCGTTCTTTTTCTTTAACTTTTGTGTGTAAAAAATTTGAATATCATTTTTCATTTTTTTATTGTAAGCAAAAATTCCTGAACATACCTGAGATAGTTCGAAATTAAGCCATCGAGCCCGATCAAAGTTATAAGTTGTGAAAAAAAGTGAGAAATACCGAACCATGAGAAAGGATCAAATGTGATAAAAGACGAATTTTACTTTTACGTCGCGAAGACTACAGCGTTCCCAAAAATAGGCGTAAGGTGAGATTTAGTAAGACTTTAGTATTTTCTCAAACTAAATTCAACTTCCAAGCAGAAAAAATATTGTAAAAAAAGTCTAATAAATACCTTCTAAAGATCGTAATAATAAAATAGTAAATAATATATTAGTAATAATAAATTACAATTGCAAACAGATACTTTACATATATATATATATATATTTTTTTTTAATTATATAAAGAAACAGTTGAGGCATGTGGATAAACTCTGCATTAAATAACTATATCTCAGAGACTTATTGAGACAAGTTTTAACAATTTTATGGCTTTTTATTTAATTGTAATCATTTTTTATGAAAATATCGCGTAGAAATTTCAAAATTTTTTGCTGACGCTGCTTTATGTTTCCGTCCACGTAGAAAAAATGCCTAACATTAGTTATTCGGAGAAAATGCACCAAACCGCCAGGACGACTCGCCTTGGGAATTGGTTTTCCTTAATTATCCGAAAACTTCTGGCAAACAAATGGTTGTGTGACTGTTAAGTGGTGCAGTTTCGCCACTTACTTTGAGTTGTTTCTTCCTCGAAAAACTTTTGTTGCATTAAGCTCGTCTGGGATCACCCATATTGTCAATTGCTTTTTGTTTCCAGCAGATATGCATAGATCGAATGTCCGTTTCCCGTTACGATGTCCCAGATGTGATTTGAACCCTGCGGCTGAATTTCTTCAATATTTCCAATTGTCCAACTTTGCGATATCAAATGAGAACAAATGTTCTTGACTACTAGAAGTTCGTGGAAGATTAAATGTATGGTAGTCCCAGTAATGCCCAAGGATGTTTCTATGTCACAATATTTCGAAGGACGATCTTTCGTTATCAATTGATGCCCAGCATTGATTGTTTCACAGTGTACCAGTGTTTCACTATGGCTAAGTTTGGTAATTCAACGTCAAGAGTCGAAGTAGGTTGATCAATGCAATCATGTCTCGATAATTTGCCTCGAAAATGCTAATTAATCATCGCATAACAATTTTCACGAGCATTAAATTTGGACGAATTTGAATTTTAACTCACAGAAAAAAGACCACATGAAGCTCGTTAGTGAAAACGTTATACGTAAGTCTGTGCTAAAAACAAGGTCTCTGTTGTCTCCATTGTTTTTGCTTCCTTGAGTGGCTTATACAAGGTGGCGCAATATTGTTCAAAGTAATCAGAATTAATGGCATCGTACGTCAATCAAATTTGACACTTATAAACGAGAGAGCTGTAGTATACAGACAAGCAAGTCAAATAAAAATTTCCATCACTCAAAATTGTTTTCTTTTTTATTCAATAAAAAACGATTCAAAATCCAAATTTTGCTTGATTGTTATTCAGCTAGACGTGACTTAAAGAATACATTGATTGCCTAGTTGAGCTTTTGTTTTTTTTTTTTTTTTGGCGGTGAGGTTGGGCTAAAAATGCCTTCGCACTTTATACGAGGGGTGCCTTTTATATGTCGGGATTAGAGAACAAAAACAAATTTTAATCATCGAAAATCACTTTATTGTTTTTCAAAATATTCTCCATGAAAATCTACACACTTTTGTATGCGTTTGAACCAATTGTCGAAGCACTTTTGCCACTCTGAATGAGGTACCTCCAAAACATGCATTCTGAATGCCGCAACCGCTTCTTCAGGTGTCGAAAAACGTTGACCTCTCAGTTTGTTTTTTACGTACGGGAATAAAAAAACGTCATTCGGTGCCAAGTCAGGACTATACGGCGGATGACCCATAATTCGATGTTTTGGGTGCTCAAAAATGCAGTTGTTTGAGCCGAAGTGTGAAGAGTGGTGAAGAGTGATCCGTCTTTGGCGATTGGTTTTCCTAATTTCTTGGAAGCCAACTGGCAAACAAATGGTTGTGTACCACTCAGAATTTACTGTTCTGCGTTGTTCTAGTGGTACGGTTGCGACATGTCCAGTTTTTCCGGAAAAACAGGCGACCATTTGCTTGGAAGTGCTTCGTGCGCGAAAAACTTTTGTTGGATTTGGCTCATCTTGAAACACCCATACAGTCGACTGCTGTTTACTTTCGGGCTCATACGCATAAATCCATGATTCATCACCTGTCACGATGTCATAGACGTGTTTCGAAGCCCCGCGATCGTATTTTTTGAGCATTTCCTTCGACCAATCGACACGAGCCTTTTTTGAGCGATTGACAAATTGTGTGGAATCCAACGCGAACAAATTTTTTTGACAGTCAAATGTTTATGCAATATTGAATGTATGCTGGTCCCACTAATGCCTAAGATTGTCTCAATCTCACGATAGGTCACATGACGATCTTGCAATATCAGTTCGCGCACAGCATCAATGGTTTTCGGAACAACTGATTTTGGACGACCCTCGCGAAATTCGTCTTGGAGTGAACTACGACCACGATTGAATTCACCATACCATCGATAAACACTGGTCCTTGATGGAGCTTTATCGCCAAAAAATGAATTAAGTTCATCCATGCAATGTTGCTGAGTTAATCCACGTCGAAAGTTGTAAAAAAGAATCGCAAAAAAATGTTCACGATTTAATTCCATTTTTGGATCGAGATGGATCTTTTAAGTTACTGTAGGCAACACAAATAGCGCTGGTATTTCAAAACGTTCTGAGTACGTACAAGCCAAAAAATGTCAAACTTTGCGATACAGCTGTCAGTTGCCAGATTGCAACACCGGGGTTGCCAAATCCCGACATATACAAGGCACCCCTCGTAGTAAACGTCGTTACTACGTTTGTGGTGACTCCACTAATAACATCACTCCTCTTCTCTTGGATTTTTTCCTGAACACCGGGACTGCTTCCGAATTGTGTCAAGCTTGAGAGGTCCAAAACGGCGTCCTAAGAAGGACACTTACTTACTCATCTGCGTCCAGGGTCGTCTGTTTTGAAAAACATATGTGCTCTTCAGCACATTTTTTCGAAATTTGAGACGGCTTTCCATTTTCCTTTGCCTATCATCATTTTCTCAATTATTTCTTTAGGTGTAAATACACCAATTGCTCGTTGCAGAGCCGTTCCACCTATCACATTTAAAGAAGGTGTGCTCCGCATCATCATGCTCAGTATCTCCATAAATGCAGTTTGGTGGTTCATCTTTCCCATTCATCACAAATACTTGCGAAAGGACCCATGTCCGGACAAAAACTGCGTGAGCTAATAGTTAACCGTGCTTTCTTTCTACTCACCCTCACTAGCCATCTGCCGTATTGCTCAGAGCTCCATCCTGCCTGCCCAAGTGTGAGCGTTTGAATTCTAATGTCGGAGAAGCATCGTCCTGGAATTCTTGAGATTTTTGCATGCCATTTCCGTTTGCGCTCTTGTGCTAAAAGATCTATAGGGAAAGTTGCGCTGATAACTAAAACCACTGCTTCTGCTACAGTTCTGTATGAAGAAGCCACTCTGAGTGCGCAGATGCTTTGCACCGATTGCAGAGTTTTTCGCCGGCATTTTAACCTTGGCAGCTCTTCTGGCAGCTTGATTTATGTACGCCCAGTAAGTTAGTCTTGCATCTAATTGCACTCCTAGGTATTTGACCACTCGTTTTGTCGATTAAGTAGCGTCGAGGACTTGTATATCTACTTCTAATGGGATAGGTCTCCTGGTTCGAAGAATTAGCTCTGTTTTATCGGTGGCCGGTTTTAATTCGTGGCCCTCTAGGCATGTTTGTACTCGGATCATCACTTGATTTAACTCCTTTTGGCTTCGACAGTGTTCCGAGCAATTATTTCAGTTGCAATGTCGTGTGCGTATCAAACTAGATGCCCATCCTCAGCATCCCTATTCGAAGAACTTCATCGTAGCTTATATTCGTATAAGAGTACGCGATTGCTTAGATAGCTGCGAATAATTTCCAATAGATTATGAGGGATCTTGAATTTTGTCTTTAAGGCTTGAATTACGTCGCCTCAACTGTAGGCTTCTAGTATGAATCCTTTTAGGAATTATGTTTTGTTTAGGAAAACATTTTTTGTTTTGAGATTCATGTAAGAACGAAAATTTCATGTAAAAACATTTAATACTGACTAGGGCTATTTCAAAATCATTTAAAAAAAGACCGCATAAAACGAGAGTTGGGTGCATGAGACCGTATTGGTAAAAATCCGAAAATGTTTGACTGTTGTCGTGAATTAGTTACCACCATCTAGCAGAGTATGAAGGCTATAAAGCTTTGAATAAGTTCTGCATAATATTACACTGCAAAAAACTAACAAGAAACAAGTTTTCTCTACACGCTGAAATGAAAGTGTTTTCGAAATTTTTAAATAGTTCTACTCAAAATTTCACAATTTTAATAAAAAAAATTATAGAAACGATTTTTCCTCATTGTAAAAAACTTTCTTCATAAACACATTTCAAAACTGCCTCCTCACCAAATTTGTTGAATGACAATAAATGTAAATGTGTAATGAAAGGTGATGAAGATGGAGTTACGTTAAAAAAACCTATTTATTGTTTATGAAAACAAAAAAATTTTGTGCACAAGCCATATCGTTCACATAGAAAAATGATTAAAATTTCTATAAATTGGTTTAATTAATTGAAACCCAAATGCTTTCAAACGAAAACTCCGAACTATTCCAACAAAGAGGAAGGGAAGAGGTAAAAGTATTACGCTTATAAATAAATAATGATGAAAAACTATTGTCACTTACCACACAGATACATATACACAAACACATACATACTCGTACATGCAATTTGCAAATTGTGGCTTTTTAATCACATGCAGATGTATGTTTGCGCATAAAAGTTAAGGCGGTTTTAATATTATTATAATAAAATCATAATTAAAAAGCTGAAAGTAAATTTGGCATTTAAATAAATGCATATTGCTATAATTTTAATAAATATAAAATAGAGCTGCGCTAAAGCAATGTAATTTTATGAACGAATACAAAATTTATTTTATCGATCGAATTTAAGCGCTCTATGGAGATTTCGAAGTTCCAGCACAGAGTTGTTAGTAAATTGTTCTGCTATAGCTTTAAACAGAAGTTTTCTAATAATTTACTTGTATGTAATACAAATGTGCCATATAACTAAATAAAAATTGTTTCATGTATTTTTCATAAAAATACAGTTAATGTGGTGTACTTTAAAAATCTAACAAATAATTCTTCCAAAAATTTAATATAATAAATTTCAAAAAAATTAGAAACAAAATTTTCAACTTTTTAATCAGAATATCTAAACTTCTGGGTATGCAGTTTTATAGATCAATAAATTTTAGTTTAGTAAAGTGTAAGTTTGAAGTCGATCAAAACTCGCATAGATTTTTTTTTCATACAACGTGGATAACTTTATTAGGTACTAGCAAACCCGGCCCCCTTCGCTGGGCACACTAAAATAGAATAGATATGGTTTAGAACAGAAAATATATGGTTTTCATATTATATTATTTATTTCTTTATTCTTTATTCAAGCGCTTTGGCATAAACAATATTTTTTGTTTTTCTATTTGTTTTTGAGTAAATATAAAATATAAATTGAAAATCAGGAAAAAAGAAGATTGTTTTTAAATTTCAAATCAACGCATATGAATAAACAATCGTCTTTTTTCCTGATCATCCATGAATTTTTCGTTTCAATTTATATGTTTTATTAAGCATTGGAGCTTTTTTAACCATTATCCATTTATATTTTTCAAAAAAAAAAAAAAACGAAAAACATTGTTTTTTCCACGAACACATAATTTCATTCGGATTTCACATTAAATTCTCAAATTTCGTAAGAAATTATTCACTGTTCCAAAATCCACTCCAAAAAAATTCACAAACAATTTTTACATGTTGCACTTACGTTTTTTGCTTATGGCATCCAAATCAGAAAGAAATATTGACACATTGTAACTCACACTGTCAATTTGACAGTTCAGTTCCGCCCCAAGCGTTAAAAAAGTAAGCGATATTATGGCTGGCTCAAAAGAACGCTGTACCCGTTGCCACTGCTCCGAATTACAACCAAACTTTACGAAACCCATTTTCAATACTTACTTAATAATGTGCATAAGTTTGGTTTAGTTCGGTGCAAAGACACGGCGGGTCCACGTTTTGGCATATATTTCGAGACCTTAGTGATCAATAGGTATGAAAATGACCCCGTATTAAAGTACTTATCAACAGCTTTCATTTGATACCCATATTGTACATACACAACCAAAGGTTACCCGGGTCCACGTTTTGACCTATATCTCGAGACCCCAGTCACGTAGCGGCATGAAAAATACTCTGTACTAAGGCATTCACCAACAGCTTCAATTTGATATCCATATTGTACAAACACATTCTAGGGTCCACGTTTTGGTCTCTATCTCGAGACCCTAGTCACGGAGCGGCATGAAAGATACTCTGGACTAACGCATTCACCTACAGCTTCCATTTGATACCCATATTGTACCTACACATCCGAAGGTTACCCGGGTCCACGTTTTGACCTATATCTCGAGACCCTATCTACCAATAGGTATCCAAACTATACGGAAACCATCTTCAATACCTCCTTAACAATGTGTGTAAGTTTGGTTTAATTCGGTGCAAAGACACGGCGGGTCCACGTTTTGGCATATATTTCCAGACCCTAGTCATCAATAGGTATGAAAATTACCCCGTATTAAAGCACTTATCAACAGCTTTCATTTGATATCCATATTGTACAAACACATTCTAGGGTCCACGTTTTGGTCTCTATCTCGAGACCCTAGTCACGGAGCGGATGGAAATACTCTGAACTAAAGCATTCACCAACAGCTTCCATTTGATACTCATATCGTACATACACATCCGAAGGTTACCCGGGTCCACGTTTTGACCTATATCTAGAGACCCTATCTACCAATAGGTATCCAAACTATACGGAAACCATCTTCAATACCTCCTTAACAATGTGTGTAAGTTTGGTTTAATTCGGTGCAAAGACACGGCGGGTCCACGTTTTGGCATATATTTCCAGACCCTAGTCATCAATAGGTATGAAAATTACCCCGTATTAAAGCACTTATCAACAGCTTTCATTTGATACCCATATTGTACATACACAACCAAAGGTTACCCGGGTCCACGTTTTGACCTATATCTCGAGACCCCAGTCACGGAGCGGCATGAAAAATACTCTGTACTAAAGCATTCACCAACAGCTTCAATTTGATATCCATATTGTACAAACACATTCTAGGGTCCACGTTTTGGTCTCTATCTCGAGACCCTAGTCACGGAGCGGCATGAAAAATACTCTGAACTAAAGCATTCACCAACAGCTTCCATTTGATACCCATATTATACCTACACATCCGAAGGTTACCCGGGTCCACGTTTTGACCTATATCTCGAGCCCTATCCACCAATAGGTATCCAAACTATACGGAAACCATCTTCAATACCTTCTTAACAATGTGTGTAAGTTTGGTTTAATTCGGTACAGACACGGCCGGTTAGCGAACACACACAAAAAGTTGACTTTATTTTATATATAAGATTTTTTTCAGTTTGTGTCCGAAAAATCCAAATATCTTACGGAACCCTATTTTTTTCCAAAATAAAATGTAATCCATGTTACTCTTGGATAATGTAGTTTTCGAATGGTGAAAGAATTTTTCAAATCGGTCCAGTAGTTTTTGAGCCTATTCGTTACAAACAAACAAACAAAGTTTTCCTCTTTATAATATTAGTATAGATAAAGCACTTGTCTCATCATGCCTGTCCTATCGTATGTCGCAGAAGCTTGGACGATGACAACATCCAATGAGGCGTTCCTTGGAGTGTTTGAGAGAAAGATTCTGCGGAAGATTATTGAAACTTTGCACGTTGGCGGTCGATGGAACGATGAGCTGTATGAGTTTTACGACGACATAGATATAGCACAGCTAATAAAGACCTAGCGGCTATGTTGGCTGGGTCATGTCATCCGAATGGATACAAACGCTCCGGCTATGAAAGTATTCAATGCGGTATTATGTGCTGGTAGCAGATGAAGAAGAAAGGCTCCTATCACTTGGAAATACCAGGTGGAGAAGGACTTGGCTTTACTTGGTATGTCCAACTGGCGCCAGTTGGCATGGGAAAGAAAGGTGCTCCTTGTTAAACTCGGCCTAAGTTCGGGGCGAAAGTCAGCCACAGAGGGGAGGTTTGGTTTAGTGAGAGCATGCACCACATATAATTGGTGTGATGATACAAATTGAAGGTTTCTGACATTTTTATTTTCCACTCGAAAAAAAAAAAAAAAATTGGGTTAGTGGGTAGTTTGTTTCCCCATGGTTTCTTTTTACCACGTTGTAAGGATGGGTATCAACTAATGCGTTCATCTACTCTTTGGTGAGCTGTTCCACCGGTCTTGCCAGTGCGCGACCGATGACGCCTTGCTTTCGAACTTAGTTATCTCAATCTAAAAGCATAAGCGTAGCTAAAAAATAAGATCACATTTTATTAGTTTTTGTAATATATTTGAAGTTCACGAGAATAAGAGAATTTTCAAAAAGCATATACATTTAATACATATATACATACATATACAATTTGACAATAATAAAATCAATTCTATGAAATAAATGTAAATATTAGCGTTTTTCGATGCTTAAACTAACAAACAATAAATCAAACAAAACAACTTCACTTTGCTAAAATAATCAACATTACAGCTAACGAAAGTTATAATTATAAATACTTTGCTGCTTTTTATGCATAATCTGTACTATGTTCCAAATATACAAACAAGAAGGAAGCTAATCTCTCAACATGTACATACGATATAACAGTAAAACCGAGAAGTGAATTATTACATACATTTAAATATACATACATATGTCTTTCTTTCTTGCAATGATTTGTAACAAACTATTTTGAGAATTTCATAATTTTCTGTTTTGCTTTTAATTACTTTTTTCTTGCATTTATTTAATATCACTCTTTTCATATACATATACAAATTTTTCTATGAATGTATTATGTAGACATTGCTGCATGTGAATTACAAATCATGTAGCATCATCCTTGTCATTTCGATCCTCTGATATACTCGATCTCTTGCCATTGGCGTGGTGTGTCTTAACTTCATCCTGGCTAGAGACGGTGATCTTTGAGCTATTTAGATCGGTCTCTTCGGGTATCACTTTGGTACCTTCTTGATCCTACATGAAAAAGGGAGGAAAGAAAAAAATTTAATATATATTTATGGCTTTGTATCAGACTGGGCTGTAATTAGTAGTGCTCATGCACTTGGAACTGTACAAATGTTACAAACAATGCGTATGTAAATACACATGAACATATCAGAGCATATAGGTGTGTCCACTTATGGGCAAGATGGCGCAAAATTAATCACCCTACCGAGATTTACAATTTATGCAAATGCCGTCTTACGTAAATCCCATTTGACACTTGTGAAGTAGGCAGTAAAGACTTCCATCACACGAAATATTTTTTTTTTTTTGTTTTTTGATTTATTTTACATTTTGATATGTAACACTAAAATAGGGTTATTAATTTTATGCCACCTATGTAAGGTAAAAATCAAAAATATCGGGTGTTTTTTAGGAGCTTGAGAAATGAAAATGATAATATTGTACAAAACATAAACATTATTGGAATGAATTCTTTTTTATTACAATCTGGTAGATTTATTCATAGTGGAGGTTTTTTAAATAGTAGTTCTTTTCCTCCAAAATTTACCTCTAAAATGACGAAAATCCGTGATAACAAAAATATGTTGTAGAATTAAGGTTTAGTTACCATATTCTGTAAGTTGTGCTATAATTATTGATGTAACATCTTTTGTCTACTTAAATAAAAAAAAAATCTATCTATAATCTGGTAGATAATTTCATGGCATTTATTTTTGAATGGTCCATTCGATGAGTCGAATTTCTGACTACTTTCTCCAATAAATCTGAATGATATATCTAAATAAGCCCAATCAAGCAAAATGCGACGCAAACGATGGTCATTTAGCTTCGATTCTTGCACGAGCTGGCATGTAAGCCGAGATTCTTACGTAAAAATTTTCACTTAGTCGAAGGACAAAGGCCAACAAATTGAGAAAAAAACGACGAATCAGCGTCCTCTTCAACACGATTTTTCACGCGTATAGATTTATTATTAAATTTTTTTTTGTTTAAATAAATTTTCATAACTTGAATGCATTGCTCTGGCGTTAAACGATTCATAATGAATTGTCAAATCTTACTGAGCAGAAATGTCAACACTGTTTGCCATTCTCAGCTGTCAAACCATAGTTATCGATATCGTTAGTTCTCAAGCAGCTAAAAAAACACCCTTTACTTTACTTCATTCAAGCTGTTATAGTTTACTTTTACTTATTTTACAGTTAATCACAGTAAAAATGTGTATATTTGTATTGAGTTCACTGTTAGACACAATATTTTGGAGCTTTTTATTTGGTTTTAATGAATTTGAATTCACCTTTCTTATATAAACAAACCAACAAATATACTACTTTAAAATTCAATATATTATTTAATACCAATTCATGCAAAAATATTTGTATACAATTGCATTCGAGTTTAAAATAGTAGAATAAAGAACTTTATACAAATATTTACAATGTCTGAGGAGCGGGTTTTGGAACGGGCACCCAATTTAATAGTTAGTTTTTATTTATTTATTTACTTCAAGAAGCCAAGAGAACATGATTTCAAACTGACTACGAAAACTAAAGAATAATGAAAATTTGTACATCATTAAATTACAAACTTACGACTAAATGAACTAAAATATAGTTCAGTTTCTTTGAAATTGAGAAATCTAGCGAGTTAGAATTGCAGATCTCATTAAAATCACGAAGCGCACATAGTGCCAGCATAATTTGTATTGAATTTATTTAGATAGAAAAAAGCAGACTTCTTGAAGATGTAAAAAAATTAACACTTTCAAGCAAAATTAGGCAATCAATGTCACTCTTAACAACATTGAAAACCAACGAGAGAGCAAGAATCGATATCCTACTTTCTTCAAGTTAATCAATAGCAAGCGCGATGTGTATGATGTGATGGAATCAGAAAACTTTAACGATCTTAGTACATATAATATTTCGAAGATAATTAAACTTTTTTTAAATTAATCTATGTTTTATAACGACGGAAAGGGTGGAGTTGAGAGTTGCAACAGCGAGAGTTACTATAGCATTTGGACCTGTGTTCACAATAATAGGTGTTGACGTCGGCAGTATGATGCGCAGTTAGAACCTTTTTCCAAAGCTCAAATTGGCAACCAGTAAGTAAAGTTGTCTAGCAATGTTTTATTATTCAGAAGCTGAAAAACTCGTTTTTTGCGGCGTCCATTCGCTTTCGTCAACGACTAAATAGAAAAGAAATGCTGCCATTTAGCAGGTGTTGATTGGCGAATGAGAGAGAAACGGAGAGATGAAAAAATGTGAAATGGGTTGCCAAAGTGATCTTTCGCACCAATAGGAATGCGACTCATTACAAAGTTTTGACTACTTATTTTTTATTTTAATATAGTTTTTTATGTTTTATTTATTTTTTATTTTTCTAGTTTTTTAAAAATATGGTTCATAATCATATTTCAACAAAAAAAAAATATAAGTCAAAATTTCTTGCTTTTTACAAAATTAAAAAATTTTTCTATCAAAATTTCAAATTCTCTATATCCATTTTTGTTGCCCATTCATTTTTAACATAAATCATGCTGCCAGTTTAAAGTAGTTCAAAATTAGACTTGATTTTTAATATTTTTTTCTGTAATTTTTTATGTAATTTTTTTCATATATAAAAACGTAGAAGATTTCTTCAAAAGGGTTTTACTCAAAAGCTGATGCCCTGTAGTTTTTACATCATTCGAAAACTTATTTATGTGGCAACACTCATTCCTGCTGTCAGAGTGGTAAACATTTACTCCAACAGGTGTATTCGAAATTAGTCGAGAAATGCTTAACTTCTCCATCGAATGCATTCTAATACCGATATTAGGCTTATACTCGTATGAGTCATAAAGGCATTGCGGAAAATGCTGGGCGGATGAGCCAGCTAAACAGGGGACTCTCAAAACGATTTCCACGCGAAATAAGAGAATAGAAGTTGCCTTGAAATCCCGGGGTCTTCTCCTCGAATGCCAGAGCTACGCTTGAACTCAGCGAGCACTGGACTCGTACAGAAGCATATAAAGTTGGCCCTTTGTGTTCTCGCGGAATCATAGGAACTTATATAAGTATACAAAGTTGAGAGATCTTTCTGGTCGGAGGCGCTCAACGGAGCGTTAAAGCAATCAACGCCGCACTGTCCAGTTGTTTCTCGCACTGCTCGAATTGTTTCTACAGCTGCTGCCTGGAGGATGAGGTGAAATTATCTCAGCACCTTCTTCTCAGCTGTGCTGGTTTCGCCGAGCTGAGATTCTAGCATTTTTCACTTTCTTGTCCCACCTTGGGTTATAGCAGATTTAGATATCACCCATCTGATGAATTTCATTAGTAGCTTGAAACGGTTAATGCTATTATAATTAAGCCATCATTCACTTGTCATCCTCACGTCACCCAATCCCCGCCCCTTTCTACTTTCCTCTGTGTTTTCCTCTATATGATACCAGAAAAACCGAATTTGATTTTTTGTCTAAATGGGCCCTTGCATGGGCAACCATTTAAACTAAACTATTATTTTAGCTTAGTGTTACCACCTGTTTGTATTTAAAAAATAATATATTTTTTTAAGTAGACGTAAGTATTACTGTATGAATATGAATGCAAATGTTTTTAAGGAAACAAAAACAATTTTTTGATGGCGTTGCCACCTGAATTTTATAAAATAGTGTTTTAACACATTTACTATTCAATATTGAGATATAGGTACCAAATTAAAGGTAATTAAACAAGCTTTAATAAAAAGTAAAAGAACTAAAAAATTATATTTTTTAGCTGATGTTGCCACTTATTTGCTTTTGTAAATTTAAAAATTTGTTATAAAATTGTATAAATTGGGAAATAAATGTTAAGGTAGAGTTAGTTAAAACTCAATAATATTTTTAAAAATCGTTGCCATTTAATAAGAAAACATTAAAATTTATAACTAAATTTAATTCGAGGTTAGAATGTGGGTATAACTAAAGCTTTATTTAAAATTTGTTGTATATGGTGCTGCCAGCTAACTCTTAAAAGGCAAAAGCTAAACAATAGTATAGATAAGTCAACTAGAATGTCGAGAATACTATATTTAAAAAACATTTTTTGAATGAGGTCGCCACTTGTTTTGTAACTCAAAAAGTATTTGAATAACTTTTTAGTATGAAGTATACATCAAAAAACCAGTCAAATTAAATGGATATAGTTTACTTGCAAAAAATTTAATGTTTTTAGGCGCCTATACTCGTAAATGCTAAATTATTGTGTACTCGTATCTCTGCTATCAAACAGCTCCTTTTAAAAACAGCCCTTTGCCGTTCGGAATCTGCTTAAACCTACTGGCCTTCATTTTTGATCGATTGACTTAACAGCCATATTTTATTAAAATTATTGTACTTGCGTTGGGGCGAAAGTGAAAAAAACTTGATCTACAAATGGCCTCGACGTTATACCTCACCTCTTCTTTGGTTAATCTGGTCATCAGAGTTTCAAACCGGAGCCTAGGTAGCAAAAATATGACTAATAACAGGATGATAGTTTCTAATTACAAGCGAATATACGAAGTGATAAGTCATACAATTTATCTAAGTTGACGAAACTATAAAATTTACTTAGCCAATTTATTAGAAAGAATTGACCCAATTTTTGTAACTTTTGTAAGAATTATAATACTACAAAGTTTTCAAATTCATTGATTCAAATTCAGGATGTAAATACCAGAGCCATATAATAAAATTGCAAGTGAAATTTATTTGATAGCCTAGCAAAGTTTCAAATAGTGAATAGTAAAAAATAGTTAAAGTGGAATTCTGAGCACAATTGATAGTAAAATTAGACGAGGAATCAATATATGTCATTTATATAGAAATATCAACTCATTAGCTCGAGTACGAAATGGTCGCTTGACTCTTTTTGGTATAATCTGGAAAAATTAATTTGGGCGGTCACTAGGGAGTTAAAATGTGTATGGGAATTATATTTCGCGAAATTTCTCTAAGATCTCATCTGAGAGAATCAGTATAAAAAGAAAATTTAATAACAACCATTTACAAGTATATGTTTAAGTGAGAGGACTACTATTACAAAATCTTGGTGTATTTGACTCATATTTTTCTACTTTTAAATAATACTTTTTTTTCAATAACGATTCATATTTTAATGAATATATATAACGGAATTCTTCTTCTTAATTGGCGCGATAACCGCTTACGCGATTTTGGCCGAGATTAACAAAGCGCGCCAGTCGTTTCTCTCTCGTGCTAACCGGCGCCAATTGGACACACCAAGTGAAGCCAAGTCCTTCTCCACCTGATCTTTCCAACGCAGAGGAGGCCTTCCTCTTCCTCTGCTACCACCAGCAGGTACCGCATCGAATACTTTCAAAGCCGGAGCGTTTGTATCCATTCGGACGACATGACCCAGCCAACGAAGCCGCTGGATCTTTATTCGCTGCGCTATGTCTATGTCGTCGTAAAGCTCATACAGCTCATCGTTCCATCGTCTACGATATTCGCCATTGCCAACGTGCAAAGGTCCAAAAATCTTACGCAGAATCTTTCTCTCGAACACTCCAAGCGTCGCTTCATCGGATGTTGTCATCGTCCAAGCTTCTACGCCATACGTTAGGACGGGCATGATGAGAGTCTTGTAGAGTGTTAGTTTTGTTCGTCGAGAGAGGACTTTACTGCTCAATTGCCTACTTAGTCCAAAGTAGCACTTGTTGGCAAGAGAGATTCTACGTTGGATTTCAAGGCTGACATTGTTATCGGTGTTAATGCTGGTTCCTAAATACACGAAGTCTTTTACAACCTCAAAATTATAACTGTCAACATTGACGTGGGTGCCGATACGCGAGTGCGCCGACTGTTTGTTTGAAGACAGGAGGTACTTCGTTTTGTCCTCGTTCACCACCAAACCCATTCGCTTTGCCTCTTTATCCAGTTTGGAGAAGGCAGAACTAACAGCGCGGTTGTTAAGGCCGATGATGTCAATATCATCGGCATACGCCAGCAATTGTACGCTCTTATAAAAAATTGTGCCTGAGCGATTAAGTTCTGCGGCTCGTACGATGCTCTCCAACATCAGGTTAAAGAAGTCACACGACAGCGAGTCACCCTGTCTGAAACCTCGTTTGGTATCAAACGGCTCGGAGAGGTCCTTCCCAATTCTGACGGCGCTGCTGGTGTTGAGCAACGTCATCTTACATAGCCGTATTAGTTTTGCGGGGATACCAAATTCAGACATCGCGGCATACAGGTAACTCCTTTCCGTACTGTCGAATGCAGCTTTGAAGTCGACGAAAAGATGGTGTGTGTCGATTCTCCTTTCATGGGTCTTTTCCAGGATTTGGCGTATTGAGAATATTTGGTCAATGGTGGACTTTCCAGGTCTGAAGCCACACTGATAAGGTCCAATCAGTTGGTTGACGGTGGGCTTCAGCCTTTCACACAATACGCTCGCTAGAACCTTATAGGCGATATTTAGAAGACTAATCCCGCGGTAATTGGCACAAATTGCAGGATCGCCCTTCTTATGGATTGGGCAGAGCACACTTAAATTCCAATCGGCAGGCATGCTTTCATCCGACCATATTTTGCATAGGAGCTGATGCATGCACCTTACCAGCTCCTCGCCGCCATGTTTGAATAGCTCAGCCGGCAGTCCGTCGGCGCCCGCGGCTTTGTTGTTTTTTAGCCGTGATATTGCTATTCTCACCTCGTCATGGTCGGGTAACGGAACGACAATTCCATCGTCAACGATTGGGGTATCGGGATCTTCACATTCTCTATGACATGCGCAGCTGTCACCGTTTAACAGGTTCGAGAAGTGTTCCCTCCATAATTTAAGATTGCTCTGTACGTCAGTCACCAGATCGCCGTCTTTGTTCTTACAGGAAAACGCCCCGGTCTTGAAACCTTCTGTAAGCCGCCGAACTTTCTGGTAAAATTTTCGGGCGTTGTTCCTGTTGGCCAGCATCTCAAGCTCCTCGCACTCACGTATTTCGGCCTCTCGTTTCTTCTGTCGGATAATACGTCTCTCTTCCTTTTTCAGCTCTCTGTAGCGATCCCACATGGCTCGCGTTGCGCCCGATCGCAGCGTGGCTCTATAAGCGGCATCCTTTCTTTCTGCGGCAGCATGACATTCCTCGTCGTACCAATTGTTTTTTCGGGCTCGCCGGAATCCGATTTCTTCTTCGGCGGCGGTACGTAGTGAACGAGAAATGTTGCTCCATTGCTCGCGCATGCCGCATGAGAGTCGAGTGGCGAATCTTCTGGCTGTCTGTTGTGATTGCAGCTTTTCGATGTCGAACATTCTTTGCGTAGGTAGATGTACGTTTTTTGCTGCACAGAGGCGGGTGCGCAGCTTGGCTGCAACAAGGTAATGATCCGAGTCGATGTTGGGCCCTCGGATCGTACGTACATCTAATACACTAGAAGCGTGTCTTCCATCTATCACAACATGATCGATCTGGTTTCGCGTTTTTCGATCAGGAGACAGCCAGGTAGCTTGGTGTATCTTTTTATGCTGGAATCTGGTGCTGCAGACTACCATGTTTCGGGCCCCGGCGAAGTCGATCAGCCTCTGTCCGTTACCGGATGTTTCGTTGTGCAGGCTGAATTTTCCGACTGTGGGACCAAAAATTCCCTCCTTGCCCACCCTGGCGTTGAAGTCGCCAAGCACGATTTTTATGTCGTGGCGGGGGCAGCGCTCATAGGAACGTTCCAAGCGCTCATAGAAGGAATCTTTGGTCGCATCGTCCTTCTCTTCCGTCGGGGCGTGGGCGCAAATTAGTGAGATGTTAAAAAATCGCGCTTTGATGCGGATTATTGCGAGACGCTCGTCCACCGGAGTGAACGACAGTACTTGGCGACGAAGTCTCTCTCCCACAACAAATCCGACACCGAATTTGCGCTCCTTTACATGGCAGCTGTAGTAGACGTCGCAAGGTCCTATGGTTTTCTTACCTTGCCCCGTCCATCGCATCTCTTGGATGGCAGTGATGTCACCCTTTACTCTCACGAGGACATCAACCAGCCGGGCAGAGGCACCTTAAGGGACCGGACATTCCAGGTGCATGCCCTCAAATCATATTCCTTATTTCGTTTGCAGGGGTCGTCATCAGTAAAGGCAGTTCTCATCCGAGGCTTTGTAATTCTTTTCATTGGGGGGGATTTTTAAGTGGCGGGTCCCAAACCCAGCGCACAACCAGCTATCCTGGAATGCTTCGCCTTCTCACGTTAGCTCACTCCCGAACGGGTGTTCGGGAGCTACCCAGAGGATACGTGGGCTAATCCCGGCCGTTGTGAGCTGCTTGAACCATATGTAGAAGAATCGTCCTGGCCACTCCCAAGTGAATGGCGATCAGTAACTTTCCCCACTTGCGTGGACTTCTACACATGGAACCATCCATAACGGAATTACTGAAAGCAAATATTGTTTTTAATTTTTTTTTTTTTATTATTTCTATTTTTTACCCTAGATGGATGGAATATTTAAATAAATGTCCTATTTAAAAAGGAGTTCAAAAAAGTTACCTTCCTTGACTTTCTAAAGGTTAGTAATCGGACAGGTTCTGTAACTCAATTCCGAGAGAATTTCAATGAAATTTCCGGAAGTAAATTACAGAACAATTCGGAATAACACCTTAATAAACCAATAGAGAGATAAAGTCTCTATGATCGCTAAACGCTAAATCAAACACGCAAGTAAGTCTCGCGAAACTTAAATTCCATATTTTCACAACGGTATTCCGCATTTTCATAAAAGCTATTGTATAAAAACCTGAAATATGTAACGAATCAGTGCACCAAAACAATCCGAAATTCAATTAGAGAGGCAAAATACCCACACACATAGGCAGAAAAAAGCTCACATATACTTGCATACATGGGTGTATATATAAGAATGTGTGGTATATGCACAAACAATGCAAAGCCGTAAAATAGTTGCAAATCCCTGGCGCCTAGGCGCTTACGCCTAACAGTATCCACCAACAAATTTCAATGATTTACCACCTCAGCCAGCGCAACCACTACCACCAATCTACTATTTATGCCATGGTTTATTTTATTGCTTTTGTTTTTCATTTGTATTCCAATCTTACAACTTATGCGTACAATATGTTGTTGTTATTTTTTATTGTTTCCGCCAGTTTAATAACTGTTGTTGCGGCGTGTTTTGTATTTCTAGATGATCAGACGACGCTTTTAAATGATGTTTTTGCAAGCGAACATGAAATAAACCATACAAATACAACATTGAAAAATATGTTTGTACGTGCATATAGTACAGTATTGTGCAAATGCTAAGCAACAATTTTCTACTGACTCATAAGAAATTTTGTTTCAAAAATATATAAATTAATAATCATAATAAAATATGTTTCATAATTTGTTTTCCGATTCCTATTTAAAGATTAAATTGGTTAAAACATTAATCACCAATTGAACAGAATGCGACGGAAGTTCAACTCAAGTGATAATAGCAGATATATCTTAACAAATACGTATGTCAATACATAGAAAACTTAATCGAAAGAACATCACTTAAGAACAAACGCAAAACCGTTAGAAAGCCTGGGGGTCGTAGTTCTCATTGTGGCAGCATAAAACGCCGCCACTAATTTACGAGGAAATCCTGCTAAAGTGACCGCCTTTGGCTAGATTTAGATGCGGGTCGCTCAGTTGAATTAACTGTCGGGGAGCGAAAGGCCTACCTGTATAGGTCAGAGATGGTTTGCGTGTAACGCATTTTAGCAAGGTGTTGCTACCTGTTTGTATTTGAAAGAGATTAATTAAAAAAGAGTAATTAAAAAACAGTGATTAAAAAAAATATTAAGAAGAAAAAAAAACATTTTTTCCAAAGCCAATTTTTGTATAGCGTTGCCACCTGAATTTTATTCTAATAATAGCAACTTATAACACATTTAACTTGATTGATAAGGATTGGTTTGCAATGAAAAAATGTTAAACAAACTTTAATAAGAGAATATTTTTATCTGGTGTTACCACTTGATTTTTATTGCAAAAATAGCAACTTATGATGAATTTCATTTGAATACTAAAACAAGGATATCAGATAAAAGGTGTCGAAATTAGCTTTAAGAAATATTTTACCTGGTGTTGCCATCTGTATTTTTTTTAATTAAGAAATTGGTTGCAAATATAAATTAATTGCAAAAGAATATATGTAAAAATAGCTTTAACCCAATGATATTTTTAAAAGCTGTTGCCATTTAATTTTGAAGAAAAATTTAAATTCATATATTAACAAAATTTAGTGAGAATGGAAAAAGGGCATCAAAGAAAAGTTGTTCAAAATGATGAGCAAAGCTTTAATTAAAATTATGTGTGTATAGAGTTGCCATATAAATTTTATGCCGAAAATTTAGCAAGAGTACAAACGAATGAAGATTAGGATGAGTGTCGCACGCAAATTATGATAGAAACCGTTTTAATTAAAAATAATTTTTTGAATGGTGTTGCCATTTACTATTTAATTCTACGAACAAGGGATTTGGTTGTATGATAAAAAATACATATATATATATATAAATTTTGAAACTACATTAGGCGAAAACCACGATTTTAGAAATTAATTATTCCTCACGGTAAGTTATGTGTTTCGCTGCCTGTGTACTAAAAATAGAAATTGCTTCCCTTTGTGTATCCTAAATTCAATGTTGCTTAGTGTTTTATTAAATGTATTTAATTTTATTCCCTAAGCAAAGCGCAGAATATTTTGTGTTGTGAGCGCAAGATGATTTTTTTGTTTAATATTTCAATTTCTTCCAGTTAAAATTTGTTTGTTATTTTCATAAATAATTTTTTATATTTTTATTTTTTTATTACTTTCTCTTATTTATTTGTGTATTTTTATATTTTATATACATTTTTAAACTTTATGCCAAATTTAGAAACTTTCAACAAATTTAATCTAAATTTTGAACTTTTTAATCATGAAAACCACGCCATCCATGGCTTTGGATATCATACTACATCTGCCACCCATAGATCTCTTCTGCAAATAGTCAGCGGCCTGTTCCGCTTTAAGGCTGAAAGCAAGCTCACAATGGAGGACTGTTACACATGGACATTCATCCATCTTAGACTCCTACACGGATATACCCACTGACTGTGATTATCCCATTCTCTGCTTCGAACGGAATTTCCTAATGAAAATCCCTTCTAGACTGGTATGGCTTGAAGAAGATCCAACACCCAACACACCCGTTAAGATTTACACGGACGGATCTAGAATGGACACCGGTGTAGGATCAGGGTTATATTGCGAAGAGCTTTCTATTAGTGAATTCTTTAAAGTACTGGATCACTGTAATGTTTTTCAAGCGGAAATAAACACTTTCATGAAGCCTTAAAATGGTTAAAGATAAGCAGAATATCATCAACAGATATCTGCATTCTATCAGAGAGCCAAGCTGCCCTACGAGCCCTGGATGCATTCCAAACAACATCAAGGAGTGTCTTACGTTGTCGCCAATCTCTGAATGAGATGGCCAAGCACAGATCGTATGATCTTATGCTGGCTTCCAGGCCACAGAGACATACCACGAAACTGTAGGGCAGACCAACTTGCAAAGGGAAGGTACCTGTACACCAAACATAAGAAATTGTATGGAGGTACCATTCGCAACTTGTAAGTTTCTTA
Organism: Anastrepha ludens; assembly: GCF_028408465.1. NCBI lineage: Eukaryota > Metazoa > Arthropoda > Insecta > Diptera > Tephritidae > Anastrepha > Anastrepha ludens. The sequence goes on from NC_071501.1 coordinate 73,358,631, forward strand.
TTAAGGACACACTAATCAGTTCTGCAAATCAAAGATGGATTAGCGTTAACACATCTGAAATTGCTAAGAAAACATGGCCAAGGCTAAATCTACGTGTGTCCAAAAGTATTATAAAATTGAGTAGACTACAAATTAAGACCTTAGTGGGGCCCTCACAGGACATTGTCTCATAGGAAATTATGCAAGGGGATTAGGCATTTACACGCATGATTTCTGTCCTAGCTTCAGCAATGAGGAGGAGTTGGAAGCAATTCAATACCTTTATTGCACATGCCCGATATTTAAAATCCTACTTCTTAACGAATATAGATAATCTATACACTTTAGGGATCAACAATCTTTTACGCTTTGTCAAAAACCCAGGATGGTTCAATATGGAGAGGGAAATGTAGCCCAACCCCCGCAGCTCACAGCGGACCCATCACGTGGTCTAACTGGCATCGTTGTCTCTATGTGCGATGCGGCTGCCAAACCTAACCTAACCTAATCTGAATTTTTAGACAAAACTCGAATCCGAAGTTTCTTAGCTCATGCATGAAGTAGCTGAAAAATCGCTGGAATTTTTTTTTTTTTTTTTTGTTCTGACAGCGTTTTGCACTTTATTCCATAAAAAACAATGTATTTCTTCATCAGAGTCCTGTTTAGCGAAAATAGCATAGCATCACTCAAGATTCGCGTACTGTTCGCGAACTTTAGCAGTCGCTCGAGCTCCAGTTCAGGGATAGATTTCAGCCTTTCAAAGGTGTGAGCACCCAGGTAGCGTAGTCTTGTTTTCGAAAGAGCCGAACAGTAGCATAGGAGATGCTCCAAAGCTTCTCTTGTGCTCGGCTCGTTACCTTTTCTGCAAACGTCTTTAATTGTTAAATTTAGCTTGTAAGCGTGTGCCGCAGCTAGGCAGTGCCCTGATAGTATACAAACTAAAATTCTACAGTTCCTTCTATCGGACCATATAACCTATTCAATATACCTATCATCATATGCGCGTTTACATATGGTCCCAACAACTTTACAATTGGTTAAACTAAGCCAATCTACCGTTCTTAGCAGTTATATTTGAATATTGCGCAGGGGTTTTAGTATCTGACTTATTAGATCCCTTGCAAGTCTCGCGTCTTCTTTAGCTATTCCTTCCACTGTCTCGTTTCCCTATATAAGCGCAAAGCCTGCGGTTACGAGCGAGCTTGTTGATTGCTTCCTTGCATTCAAGGACATTTTTCGATTATACACAGTATGATTTTATCGCTTTTATAGCCGCTTGGCTCTCCTCATATAAGTTTATTGCGCAGTCAACAGTTTTAAAGAGCTAGAAATACGAATAAATTGATAAACTATAATTAAATGAGGAATAAATATGAGCGGAATTCGAAGACTCCCATCCCACCTTCTCAAATAAATGGCAAATAAAAGAGGTTCTCTGAGCAAACCCACATCTTCAAAACTAGTGAGAGCGATAGTTTGTGAGACTTATTAATAACAAAAACTGTAATTAAGGGGATTTGCATAAGAACTCCGTTAACCAAGCGTTAGGGATTACATAGAAAATTAGAGGTTGTTTCCCAGCTAGAACTTTTTGATCAAAGTTTACAATGATTTGTTTAGTTAATTGCGTATATATAATTGGCACATACACCCTTTCTGGGTGTTTGGCCGAGCTCATCCTCCTATTTGTGGTGTGCGTCTTGATGTGTTTCAAGCCGACTCCGAACGGCTTTTTATGAGGAGTTTTTTCATGGCAGAAATACACTCGGAGGTTTGCCATTGCCTGCCGAGGGGCGACCGCTATTAGAAAAATGTTTTTATTATTTTTCCTTTCACCGAGATTCGAACCAACGTTCTGTCTGTGAATTCCGAATGGTAATCACGCATCAACCCATTCGGCTGCGGCGGCCGCTTTGTCTTTATTTTCGGTTTGACGCATTTCCATACCAATATTTTACATTTGTAGGTAAAATATATTTTTCATGGCATATTTTGAGGATTATTATTCAAAATAGGTAAAAAAATGAAATGGCACCATGATTCTCTCATGGCTCTCAATTTACGTAAAATACCTAATGGTGGTGACAATTACCAACGTTGCCCGTAGGATACACAAAATTGCGTTCTTTTAGTTACATATTTACACAATACATCGGTTTGTGTATGTTTGTGGTTGGTTGTATCGACCCAATGTTGCCATTGACATTTTTGCATATACACTTTTACACACATCCGCGTTATCAGTTACAATTTTTCATTGTATAATAAACCAAAGTCGAAAACCAACAAATGCAAATAGTTCATTTGTGTATAATTAACATTATTCAATATTGTTTTTAAGTTATTTTAATAAAAATTAGTAAATTCTTATGTTAAGCTAATACAAATTTATTTTGTAAATGATTTCGAAATGTACTGTGTGGAGAGAGATCAGCTGACACGATTTTACGGAAACTATCCAAAATCCTACGCTAAATTCTACGATACTACGGAACGGTGGTGAGAATTCATTTATGTACATGAGGCTCTCATTAGTCTCATCGTATCAGCTGAAACGGGCGTACGTTTACGTTGGTGAGTGTGAGCACCATTAGAAATCGGAAGCCCACAGCTCTCTATGTTTTCTAAGTTAAGTGCAGTTAGGCTTACCAGAAACACTGTTGACTAACAGAGCTGTAGGACTCACTATTCAAATTGGCAATTGATTTCCACAGACCTATTGACGACCTCTTTTGTTTTTTTTATTTTATTATACAAGCCGTTCCATTTGTTCCATTTTGTGGAGCAACATCAAGACGCACGCCAGAAATAGGAGGAGGAGCTCGGCCAAACACGCGCCAATTATATATATATATATACACGCCGACCGCCGTAGCCGAATGGGTTGGCGCGTGCCTACCACTTGAAAGTGCATATGTTCGAATTTCCGCGCATGAAATACCAAAATGATTGAAAACGTTTTTTCTAATAGCGGTCGCCTCTAGGCAAGCAACGGCAAACCTCTGAGTGTATTTCTGTCATTAAAAAGCTCCTCATAAAAAATATCTGTCTTACAAAACCGGCTTAGAATTGCAGGTTCCTCTATTTGTGGAACAACATACCACAAATAGGAGGAAGAGCTCGGCCAAAAACAAGCAAAAGGGGTGTAAGCGCCAATTATTTATTTATTTTTCAAACAATTCTTCACAATAATTTATTGAATGCTAGCCGAATAATGTGAACGAATTCAATTTTAGTCAATAAATGAGTATAGGGAAAAATTGCTCAGATTATGCACAATACTGTACTCGAGTATATGCGCACGAGATAAAGGAAATGTGCATATAAATTGATTTTAAAACTGTACGCTTAACTTGCAATAAATACACAAAAACATATAATATTGCAATTCATATGAATAGGTGTGTGAAATAAAATTTACACTCATGCACGAGTATTGAAATTTATTTGTAAATATGTAGTTACATATGACTGCATATGTATGAATGTATGTATGCATATATATATATATATATATATATATATATGTATATATATAAGTGTGTATATATTTGTTTGAATTTGTTTGCTCACCAGTCGCAGAAGCAAACTGCAATATGCGCAATTGAGCAGCTGCATTAATGCATGATTGCATGCAAAATGGAAGATATTAAGCGTTGATGTAGATAGAAGACACGCACATGCATATACATACATATCCAGACATCCATAAGTATCAATACATACGCACATGCAGGCAGGCAGCGTGTAACTCCATCGTGACGAAAGTGCCTACACTATTTGCGTGCGTGTGTGGGTTAGTATGTAAAGTGTGCGGTAAAAGTGTTTGGTTGGCGAAATGGAAATCTCATTCATTCGCTTGATTGGTTGCATTTCTGTTTTGAAGGATATCTGATTTGGCCCAGTACGACTACATACTCGTGTATGTATTACTCTTCTGTGCGTGGATATCGAAAGGAAAGTAATTGCATGTAAAATTCTGCACCAAAAGGCAATTATATGCATAAGTGCGTGTGTGCATGTGTGCAGGTAAGACGTTTTGGTGACTATTTAGCTAGTATTTCATTTCAATTATTAGGCAAAATTTCTTATCGAATATTTATGAATAGTGCAGGGCCTTGCAAGTTCAGTTCAGTTTATTTATTTTATTTTTTTCTTTATTGTTTTTTGATAGCTGTCGCAATTCAATCGAAGAAGCGCTCCTTTAGATGGATGTTCTTTGCTCGCGAAATTAATAAATCAAATAACTAAATTTTGCCAGGAAATTGGAGTATTAAAATTTGTCAAAATTTTTGGTATTTGCTGTCACCCAACGAAGACCAGAATGAAAAAAATTAATCGAAAAGTTTTGGCAAACTGTATCAGTATCGGCTTTTCTATTAAAAATATCTCCGCCGTAAAGGAAAATATCGAAGAAGATCAAAACTTATAAAGTTGACGGCATTCAGCACATATCGATATTTTAACTATGTTTTTGAACTATTGTTGGAGGTATGGACATTGGCGATTAGCAGCTTTCTGCGGACTATGCGTCATGCCACACAACCACAAAATTTATTAGACTTAAAGTAAATTCTCGCGTAAAATTATTTCAGGGTACTTTATAGTAATTTTATAGCTAACATCGCCCGATTTAACACCTGGGGATCACTTTGTATGAGACCATCTCATAAACCAGAGTCAATGTATGGGCCAAGATGCTACGATGATAAAAAGTAAGATCGAAGTTTCGTAAAAGTTATTTTCTTAAGATTAAAGAATTACCCCTTTTTTTACACCAAATGCAAGAAGTTATTGAGATCTTCCTATAAGTGAGCATTTCATTAGAATCATGTACTCTTAGACAGACCTTTAAACCATCGGCATATAAAAAGCATTGTTCTTTCACAAGGCATTGAGAAAATTAATTAGTGAACACAAGAAATAAAAAGAATACTGGAACACCTGACGATGCAACAAATGGATAGGATTTAGCATTACTCACTACTCTACTTACTACATACTGAAGATCGATTACTAAGAAAATATTTAAACTAATCAAGAAATTTTAAATGAAAGTCAATTTTCGAGAGCTTTGCAATTCAAATACTATGTGATACTTTGCCAAACGCCTTAGAAAAATCTGTGTATATATGAGAGTCGTTTGAAAAGTCCATGCAAAATCAAAGATTTGGCACCACTGACGCATGTCGAGGTTATGTTTAGTTTGGAGCATCTTTTGGAAGAACACACCCACCAATAGCCAGATCGTTCTATTTCTTTGTGTTGGGCATTCGTTTAAATCGAGGAAGTCGAGTGATTTTCCTTTTCCATCACGACAGCACACCAACTCACGCCTCAGCAGTTGTGTTCGCAAAATTAATGAAAATAGAACTCCAAGTCGTCTCACCTATTCTACAGACTTGGCTCCTTTGATTCACTTGGGCTAAAATTACCCCAGTTTGAAGAAATGGCTGACGGGAAAAATACTTTCATTTATATTATTATTTTATTCAAACGAGGAGGTGATTGCAGAAACGAATGGCTGTTTTGCAAACTTATAAAAATCATAATATTCGGAAGGGATCAACAAACTGAAATAGCGTTGGACGAAGAATATGAGCCTAAATGAAGACTATGTTGAAAAATAAAAAAATATTTAGGCCAAACAATTAAGAAGTTTTTATTTTTGCACGGACTTTTCAAACTAACCTCGCATTATCCACTTGACAACCAAACTCAAAAGAGTTTGTACAGTGTTTCGAAAGGATGGCTAGATTGGTAACAGTGGGCCGACCAGCAAAATATAATTTATCCTTGATAACTAATTCAAAATGCATTGGTATTCTAGTAAGTTTCGAGATAGGTTTACAATTTAAAAATATTGCTTTTGTTTCCACTCTTGTATATGGGGGCAAAAACCGAAATTTTTAGTTTAATCACCCCATGGAACGGGATTTATTAAAGACCAAAGTAATAGATGAGGAAAAGAAACTTCCACACGTTTTAATTAAGAAACTAGATAAACCATCATTATCTAACTTTTTAGATATACCAAACGTCCAAATACTGAAAACAACATCATCCAAAATTGATATTTGAGGGCGTGCATATATGCGGCTATAACTTCCTGAAACCAGCATTTTTCTATTTGCTCTTTTTCACGTAAGACATGGAGGACTACAACTTAACTCAAGAAATGAGGAGGCATGCAGTTATCACACCTACTTAAAATATAATTCTCTTAAGTGCGTCGGTTCATAAGATTCGCCATGAATTGGAAGCATCTGGCGACGATGACGAAACCTTTGAAAAACACAAGGAGTGACGCTGACCGATTTGCTGAATTGATTCAACAAGTGCAAGCGATCATTGACGAAACAAATTACACCCTGAAGCGCCTGAGATATTATGGTTTCTTACTGACGAACAAAATCTTTACCAAGATTAAAATACCAAACGCAGAAATAGCAGATGGCTATATTCCAATCCTGCAGGAGTTTCTGTTGTCCACTGTTATACTTTTAGGTGCTATGAGCAACAAAGGGAATGTGGCTACACTTCTTTACTCACAGATATCGAATGAGTTCTGCTGCATATGTGATGGTTCTAGAGACAAGAATGAAGCTCTGAACCGATGGTGTACTCGGTGACAGCTCACACAACTTTCACCAAAACTCTCCTCGTTCACACAAAGTTAAAATTTCCATGACCGCATAACTCTGAACTTATGGCCGCCTCACTCCCCAAACCTCAATACCCTGGACTACTGCGTAATGGGGCATAGTTTAGCGTGAAACTAATAAGCGTTCCTATAACACCATTTCTTCTCTGATGGCTGCAATTAATACCGTTATGGTGAATATGAATAAAGAATGTCGGACATGCAGTCGTTTCCGGACTCGGACCGAAAGGGTCATTCCAGCTAATAAAAATGTGAATGAATGCTTTTATATCAAGATATATAATAAATTAATGTTGCGTGCAAAGTTCGTGAAGTTTTATTTCAAATAATTAGAGTTAATCTCAAATTGTCCTCTTATACCGTACACACCCCGTATATATGAATCAATCGCAAATCGTTCCTGTACATCACTGTCAAAATTACAAAATATAAAACTTAAAGTGCTCTGACGACAAGAACAGAATCTAATATAGTTTATCCTTATTGAGAAATAATAACCGAAAATCGCCATGTATGCTGACCAGAATTTTCATCATGATTTGCATACAAGCTAAAAAATAATGTACAGAAATTGCTATTTTCTCTGCAGAAGTGCATAAAGATCCCATAAAATATACCTCATGAATTACTTCGCGCCCAAATATGCTCACTTTTCAACTATACCCATACATATATATGCGCGCGATGAAAAAGTTGCATTTCGACGATAAAAGAAACTCAACGCTTTCATAAAAAACGAAGTCAAGTGCCCTCAAGAAGACAACGCACCAACGGCAAACACTTTCCCAAGCGCACTCTATAAAACGCTTCGCTGTGGCAAAATGAGTCAAGTGATGCGTGCATGTAAATGTAAGTATTTGTATAGGTACTAAAAAAGAGTTGAGAGCAATTCACTCACTAAGTTTATTGAACTTCGTATTCCAATAGCAGAAGCTCAAATATAAAAAATATAAAAATCAAAAGCATTTGGAGACAGGCAAATATTTATTTTAATATACAAAAAATCCAAGTGCGTACATAAAAACATAAGAATTTGCAAATTTTCTTAAAATTGTAAACCGATTTCAACAGTTCGGTCAATTGCAGCCAGAAGAAAGGCGGGTACGCTCAGTGCAACGCAGCTCTATCTTAAGTTTGATAAGGGAACTGTGTTTGGGTGAGGTACTATGACGAGTAGAGCGCACAAAAGACCATGAAGTCGAAATGCTGACCTCAAATTGAATCTGTCTATCTATCTAAACCGATTTCAGCAAGAATATTGGTATTTATGGGCGCTTTTTGAGGACTACTAAGAAGCAACAATGATTTGAAGGTACCATCAAGCTTTGAAAAAGAAAAAAATAAGAAACCCTTACAATTTAATTTTTTTTTATTCAATGTATAAAAAAATTAACAAATATGAAAAATTCAGGAAATATAACTTTGGGCGTCACATAAATCAGAGTAAAGGGCAAGAATTATAAAATCTCAAACATTTTACCGTGAAACTAAGGGAAGCAAACTGCTTACATAGGCTTAGGTGGAGAAGTTGAATAAACATCATTCAGATCTATATCGATATATGTATATAGAGTGAAAATCTGTTTGTCTGTCCACTTATGACTGAACCAACAGAAGCTGAGTTTTCGACCTAACTATTTTGGTTTAAAGAAAAAAAGTTGATAATCTAATACCTGGACAATCTATTAACCGATTAAAACAAGCGCCATTTCATAGGCTCTAAACTTGCTATATTTCGTGCATGCTTCACTTTTCATTAAAATTAAACATTTTCAAGATATTTCCAAAGTTTAAAAGTACTTATTTTTTTGCAAAAATATGAAATTTTTCGATTTATATTATTAGGAATTAACAGGCGCCGTAGCCAAATGGGTTGGTGCGTGACCACTATTCGGAAGTGCATGGATTTGAAAGCAGCGTATGAAACAGCAATAGACAGACAAAGTTTTTTCTAATAACCGTAACTCTTCGATAGACGATGGCAAGCTTCTGAGTATTTATGCCAAGAGAAAAGCTTAAAACTGTAAAGCTTTCCATTTGTGGAAAACGTCAAGACGGCCGCCACAAATAGGTGGAAGAAATGGGCAAAATACTCAAACAGTGTGCCAATTACAGTCTGTCTAATAAAATCGTGACCGGCAAATTCCAAACATATAAAAAAATGCAAATACTGTTAAATACCAGGTGAAGTCCAAAATATACTGAGCTAAAATAGAAACGACAGGAGCTTTGGTCTGATAACTTCGAGTTTATTTATTCAAAATAGTCTCCGCTGGCCTAGATACACTGTTTTGCGTGATCTAAAAGAATTTCAAAAGAGTATTTCTGGTCATTTTCCTTTTGGATGGCTTCTACCGACGCAAAACGTTTTCCTTTCATGGGCAAATGCACTTTTCCGAATAGGTAGAAGTCACAGGGAGCCATATCAAGCGAATACGGTGAGTAACTGACGGTTAAAATGCGATTTCTAGTCAAAAAATCAGTCACAAGAGTGGATCGATGAGATGAAGCGCCAGCTTCATCCTTCGCGGTATTCAGGGCAAAGTCGACGGATGCGATGAAACAAATGCTTCAAAACGCCAAGATAGAAAATTACATTGACGGTTTGGCCCATTGGCATGAGCTTCTTGTGGACAATTCCCTTGGAATCGTAAAAAACAAATGAGCATCGATTTGATTTTTGACTTCTCCAAACGCTATTCGGCACTTTGACGCCTATTTTCCGGTTCATGTTAGAAACACCACGTTTCATCCATCCCCAGTTGCAATGTCGTAAAGAAAGTCCTCGTCTTTTCTCGTCTCTTTAATGAGATCTTTCGAATATTGAATTCTGAGCAATTTTTGCTCCTCAGATAACTTGTGGGGAATGAAGCGTTCACAGACCTTTCGTAAGCCCAAAAGATCTGTTAAAATGCGATAAATCGATGTTTTGGAGATATTCAACTCCGGCTCCATTAGTTTCTACGATGATTTTGGTTCATTTTTGATCAATTTATGAACATTTTCGATGGAGTTTTTCGTGATTACTGATTTTGGGCGGTACGTATGTTCATTGTCATTTATGTCCTCACAACCATCTCTGAAATGTGTAAACCACTCATGAACTCTGGGACGAGATAGACAATCATCGCCATAAAATTTTTCATCAATTCAAATGTTTCGGTAAACGTTTTACCGATTCTAAAACAATATTTGATATTAGTTCTTTGTTCGAAACTCATTTTTGTACCGATGACTCAAACATACTGACACTTTAGACTAACTTAGCTTCCACTCAACCGAATGCCACCAAGCTTTCACTGGAAGTCAGCTAGGGATAACACATCCAACGCACTAACTCAATAAAAAGATGGCGCCATCAAAAACATTTTTATGACGACAGTCTTGTTTATTTTGGACTTTATCTTGTGGATGTATCCTTTTTGCAATGCGCGTTATGCAATTTGTTAATTTTGTGAGAAATTTAGAAAGCGTAAGCTGTTTTTACCAAAACCAGGATTTGCAACGATATAATAAGACTGGTTTGATATTAGAATTAAAAATGCGTATTTTCGTAAGCTGTTTGGACTACCACACTTTTTTGAGCACTGCAAAGATTGCTTTTGCTGTGTTTAACCTTGCTGTTATATTAGTGAAAGCGCCACCATTTACAGTAATTTTTTTACCAAGTTACGTGAACTCTTCAACTTCTTCAGTATGTTAGCCATCAATGGTAATATTATTAGGATGTTTAGCATTTATATTAATTGATTTTGTTTGTTTAATATTTATTTTGAGACCGTATCTTAAAGAGTAGTCGCACAAATCATTCACTTTAACTGCAGCTGAGACTGTTTATTTGAGAAAAGTGCGATGTCGTCAGCATAATCCAAATAGTTTAAATGCTCAACGGTTAGGGGATTCCAGGCAATACCTCTTCGGGTATTTTTGTTAATTGCACTAGCATACCGAAGTTAAAAACGTTGACCGCTTTCGCCGACCTTCGATTTTACAAGAACACACCGGGCCCAAGCATCGAAGTAGAAGGTGTGTAGAGTGGAAACAATAAAATGGGATTGAATTGTTGGATTGGTTGTTGTTGTAGCAGCATAAACATTCCTTTGAATTCATGCTTAACTATTACACAAGCTGTGTCAATAAGGGGTTAGCATCAGGCGGCTATGAAGACCAATACCCACGACAGTCGTTCCTTACAAGCGGAACGACCGAGATTTATATCCGTCCAAGGACTGTCATTCAGCAGTATTCCCCGTATATGTATGGAGAATGCCTATGCTGATACAACAGCAACAACAACTTTCGCAGAAATTAACACAAAATATGAGTCGAAGACTTAAAGCCACTATAGCTAATGGTGGTGACTGTACATTTTATTGAATATTTTGCGTATAATAAATATTATAAATTCATACAATGCAGTTTGTAAGAATTGTATTGGTCACTTGGTTTCTAAGTTCTTGCAGTCACGCCTCTATTAGACAGACTGAATTTGAACATCATGGACCCTTCACAGAAAAAAATATCAAAAATTTTAAATGTATGTAAAATATCAATACAAATATTATATATTAATATACTATAGAACAGAAGAATAGTAGACAACTATGAGAATATAAGTTTCGAAATTACTAAATGCATTAATGGACTCCATGTTTTGATTGCTACCAAATTTGCTTAAGAACTTTGCCAGGGCGGTATGAAAAAAACCTGACTTTTAAGAAAAAAAAGAGAATTTATAAATAGGTTTGTATTTAAAATACAATTTTCTTGGCTAAGTTTGCTTTTATTATAGTGTATATATAGCTAAATGCTATAAGAAGAGAAGTTTTCAACTTCTAACTGCATTTACAGTAAAAGTAGGAAAGTTATAAAAAAATGTATTTTTGAAACCAGTCAGTGAAACTCAATAATTATATTTTTGGACACATTTTATATGGAAAATAACGTAATAAAGAGTAGTTGACTAGAACCGCGTTCAGATTTCGTAAAACCCAGACAAGGGAATGTAATGCAGTACTATTTGCATCATCCATACCAGTGGGTTGAGGCTAGGCGCTAATTTCGAAAATCATCGCTTGACATAAAGTGAGACACCTTTTAACTAATTCATTTATTAGAAAAATAATTATGAATAATTGTATTACATTACAGAGTTATGTGCATTGACATAAATTGGGTTCAATGAATTTTCTTCTTCTTTGATTTTTACTTGTTATTTAAAAGCGCAGAAATTTACAAATTTTTGTTCATCAAAAAATTATTCAAAAACGTCGTTTTCATAAAATAAGAAGGAAAAATACTATACTAAGACAAGGCTTATTTGTACAAGGTGGCGCAAAACTAATCACTCTATTGGATGATTTTTAAATTTTGCAAATAACTTCGTACGTCAATCATATTTGACAATTGTTTTTAACAACTAGCTTTTTTAATGGGAAAAACAACTCGACTGTTTGCCATTGCCTGTCGAGAGGTGGTTCCTATTAGAAAAAAATTGTTTTTTTCAACCTCTTTCGCTACGTGTGTGTATTAGGGTGACCAAAAGAAAATGTTCATGATATTACCTTCGAAATTAGTTCTCTGACGCATGAGAAACCTAGTTTTTGTTTTTATTTTTTTATTTGATATATACCCGTGCCGCCAAAGCATTGAAAGTTATCGTTGAATTACCAAAAGCAATATCCACTATTCCCGAAATTTGGCATAAAATGTTTTCAGATGGACATTATTTAATCTCCTCTTTTCATTTTCTATTACAAATGTTCAAAGAACGATACTCTACCCTTTACTTAAATTTAAAAAAAAATTTAAAAATTAAAAAAATATATATATTTATCTCTTTTCTTGTTTTTTTTTAATAAAGCGTAGAATGCCATTTTTGAACATTTGTGAAGAGAAATCAAAAGAGGTGGCTAAATAATAAAAGCTTCTATTTTGATTTTTTTTAACTATTTGTTATAATTTAATTTGCGTATGTAAATATATTACTTAAATCTATATAAAATAATATAATAAAAAAATGTAAGAAAGAAAATGAAAATCCAGGAAAACCTGTTGCAAAAAATATTTTTAAAATCATTGCTAGCCAAATAAAAAATTGCACTCAGCATGCAAGCCCACACAAAATAAACTTGCAAAAAAATGTTAGCGGTGAAATACTTATTAAGCTAAAAATACATAGGTATAAATAAAAAAAAATATACAGAGGTCAATAACATGCCACACGTTTTACAAAGCCAAAACTTCCACATTCACAATTGCCAAAAACCAGCCTTCCCCAATGGCATGCAAAGCACAAATGGCAAAAAGCATACATGAAATAAAAACAAAAATATGCAGATGCATTCCAATAAAATAAATCGAAAGCAAAATAAATCAGATGTTATTTTGGCGCCTGCTTTCGGGCGCCATGGCCAATAGGCTTACAGCAATGCGCACCTGCAATTCTCCCAAATGGTTAAATGCAACTGACAAACCATGCATGCAATGCGCAACGAGCAACATAAATACAACAACAACTACAACAACCAAGCCCAAAACGACATGCCAATCACACCAGGTTTTCATTTGTATGCACGTGTACTGGTGTGCTAGTGTGCTTGTTGCTTTTATTTGTGTACATTACCATCAGCATTGTGTTGGGTATAACGGATAAATCCATCGCTGGTATTGAAGTTAACAAACCACTCGGATACTTTTTCATGCGACTGGGGAAAAAGGTCGATTCAACGCCCTGCATTGTGAAGGAGTGCGGCACAGTGGAAAAAATGCGCCAAAAATGCAAAATAAAAACAAAAACAAAGACAAATAAATTTAATTCAAAGCGCAAACAAGAGAAGCATGTATGTAGGTATGTACGCACATGTGCACAAAAACAAAAATTGGAACGAAATTTTTAAGCAATTATACAGCATACTGGAGGGTGTACTTGTGAGAGAAGCATACTTTTGGGGGAAGCAGAGTGAATGCCAACAGGCAAGCGATATTTCTGGTATGAGAAAACAAAGCAGTAGGTATTACAAATGAAGTGTAGAACAATTAGCAACGGCACCACCTGAACCGGTGGTATTGCAAGTACAATAATAACTCCGACATGGTGTTGCAAAGCTCGCGGCAAGGCAAGGTCGCTGCTTAAATATAAAATTTATTTTACACAAAAATCAGAGAATTGCAATAAATCATACATTCAAAGGTAAACTTATTTCACTGCATTGCTTTTGATATCATAATATTTTTCTGCACGAGCAAACGCCACGGCAAAGCAAAGTAGGCTCTTAATGCGAGCTACACTTAAACATTTTTACTTTGAGCGTTTATTAAAAAATGTGTTAACAGATCGTTTTTTGTTTGTTTTTCTTTTTTCAAGTATTTTCCATCGCTAGCCAATTGTGAGCCAATTTTAATTTCTTCGAAGAAATAGAACCGGGGTCCGTTAAATATATTGAAACGATCAACCAGAAATAGGAACGGGCAATATCGCATTTGTTAAACAGTAGAGGCAGGGTCTCCTATTTAGGTATTTTCAACATTTTTCGGCAAGATGTTCACGGCTATTATTCTTCGAGAGCATCACTCGATTCAGTCTTATATCAGTTCCCTTCCATTTTATTTATTTGCTCGATTATAAAAGCTTTCTTTACAGTAGGTACTTTTATCGACCTTTTGCAGTTATGAGTTTAACTAATTTCAGCAGTTCATTACCGACGGCACTGCCTCCGGTCCATTAAATACAGAACAGAGCTTTTGAGCACCAGTTATTTGGCTTTGGAGCTGGTATAGCACCTTTATAAAAACCGCCAAGTCAACTGATTTTAGTTCTCTTTTATTTTTATTTTTTGCTTTGTCGGGTTGCCACATCTGTGATTAGCATTTCTACTAAATTTCATTGCCATTACCTGACATTTGTAAAAGTAACGTCGTCTTGAGTAAATCTCTATCCGCAAGTGCTTTCGTTTTTTACAGTTTTAAAAATGATGCTCACTATTTTTCTGGATTACAACGGTATTGTACACCACGAATTTTTTCCAAGTCACACAGTACATAAGGACTATCATATTATTTAGATATTATGAGACATTTACCCGAAGCAATTTACCAGCCTTAAAAAGCAACGTAGAATCTCTCTTGCCAACAAGGCAAGGCTCTCATCATACCCGTCCTAATGTATGGCGCGTAGCGTGGATGATGACGCCATCTGACGAAGCGACGCTTGGCGCCTTTGAACGGAAAACTTTTTGGTATTTTGCACGTTAACGACGGCGATTGTCGTATGGGCTGGAACAGTGAGCTGTATGAGCTTTACGACGACATAGATATAGCGCAGCGAATAAAGCTCCAGCGGCTCCGTTGGCTGGATCATGTCATTCGAATGCATGCAAACGCTCCGGCTCTGAAAGTATTTGATGCGGTACCAGCTGGTGGTAGTAGAGAAAGAGGAAGCCCTCCTCTGCGCTAAGATAATCAGCTGAAGAAGGACTTGGTTTCACTTGGTGTTTTCAACTGGTGCCGGTTAACTGGCGCACTTTATTAAACTCGAACAAAATCGCTTAAGCTGTTATCGCGCCAATCGAGAAGAAGAATTTACCAAAGACGAAATGATTTGGGGGAAAACACTCTTGGATTTTTCACCATGATAACGCCTCGTCGCATAGTAGCAATCCGTGAATTGTTTACCAAAAGCAAACCACCCAACAGCTATCGAACTCACCTGATATGGCTCCCAGCGCTTTTTTTCTGTTTGATCGATTCTAAAACTACTCCGAGAAGCGTATCTTAACAGCCCAGCTTAAGTATTGGAAAAATCGGAGGCCCCTCTGATGGCTATACCGAAAACAGAGTTGCAGAAATGTTTCGAGAGTTGAATCAAAGGCTGGCATAAGTTCGTTGCAGTAGATGGCGATTACTTTCAAGGCAATAATCGCAGGTTTGAGGGATAAACTTGTATTTTAAATATCTTGAATATATTCCGAGAACTTTTGGAATAAGGTGGTTTAGATGAACGATCCACAAATATCTCTTCTTTTCCTTTTCTCTCCGCCGTAATTCATTCTCTACCAATTTTCCTTTAGTTTACGTCATTTCTGATAACTTCAACCATTCTGAAATGGCTTGCCAAGTAATTACCTAGGGATCTGCAAGCTTTTCTTGAATTATATGTGTCATATAGTGTAATGAATACAGTTCAGAATTCAGTTGTCAAGAATTTTGTTGACCCCTTACGCCAAAATCACTGCTTTTAAATCGTTCACATGTGATTTCCACATATGAAAAACGAAAATTTCGAGTTTGTTGAGTATTTATGGTTTTGATTTCGGCGATTTCGTTGAGGCATTTTTGATGTTGAAGAAAATTTCGATAATGGCAATCAAAGAAGTAATCGAAGTTGACCATAGCATCGCCCAGGAACTAAAGATCGACAACAAAGCAGTTTTAAAAAATTTGCCCGAAAATTTGACGCAAATAATGGATTTCTTTTCCCCCAAGTCATATTTTATCCCGCCTTTATGGGCAAGTGCATATATTTCTTGCAAATAAATAAACAAAAAAATTGTAATAATATAGGTGACTAATAGGACTGGATAGAATAAATTAAAAGGGTAGAAAAAAGAACAAGAAAAAATGGTTGGCTTTCCTCATGCACTCGTTGAGACAGAAATAAATTAAAAAACTAATCTATGATACCTATCAAATGACTAAGCGAACAAAACCAAGGGTTTCTAAATCCTATAAAAATTAATAATCGTATTAAAAAAATGATTTAATGGTTTATATTTACACTACGCCTTTTTTTTTAAATTAGAGTGACAGCGAACTTGTCCATTTTTTTAAAGCATAATATACGGACGAACCAGAATACATAGATGCTACGGAATCAGGCCTAAAGTCTATTAAATACACAGTGCAACAAAATGAAAATAATTTCAGTTTTACATTTTTGCTTATACAATAAAAACTGTTAAGCGGATTTTTAAGTTTTATAAAATTTTCAAACTAAAGGTAAAGTCGTGAGCAAAAGTTAAAACTAAGCTTTTTAAGCATTTAGTATAATTTTGAATGACTCCAGATTTGATTTTTTCCATAATAGCCTAGAAATTCGTAAAACCTGGGAACTGAAAATTTCAACGTGGCATAAATACAATATTTTATTTAAAATTATATTAAAAAAAAAGTTTTTAGTAATAGATATCTTTATGTTGGCCTTGACGCACTCAATTGCTTGTCTATTTGTATACTGGAGCTGTATATAAATCCTCCCCTAGGATGATTATTTTTGCGCCGTCTTGTTTGAGACCCCAAGGAATATACTTATTTTTTCATTTCGTTGCACTGTAATATCTGCTTGTTTTAAGACGTATTCGGGCTACAACGAATCAAAGCCTCTATATTCTTATTCAGAATAAGAAAAATTTTTTTATTTTAAACATTTACAATAAAATAGCAAAAAAACAACACTAACTCAAGGCTGTAAGCTAAATATTCCAATTCAATTCCGATCCATCTAACTAAATGAAAGGATTTAAATGAGTTGAAATCTGTTTTTTCACCTGAATTTCATTATTCTTCTTGACTGGCGCGATAGCTGCTCAAGGGGAGGAGATGGTCTAGAAATTTCAGATAATCGATTTTTTTGTTTTTTTCAGAGTTTCGAAAGTATAGTATCTTAAAAATATTCTGTGAAATTTTCATGCGGAAATTCCCAATATTATAGCTTCTACAGTCATTAACTAGGTAGAGGGCGATCCGCGCGGTCCTGTACCTCAATCTTTAAACTCATTCATCTCAAAACTACTTTTTTCGGTCTGGTGTTGTCAAAAAAAACAAAACAAAACAAAAAAAAACTATTCAACCCAATCCTCTGAAATTTTAATATGTTGTTCACAACATCAATGGCTATCGCCCGCACTAGAATAATATTATGTATTATTTCAGTTATTTCATATTTTTTGATTAAAAAACAAACCGATTTTTAAAGTGTCAAATTAAAAACCATGCCATTTTGTCAAATTTGTATTTTTTTATTCTAGTAGCGGGACATTGTTGCAGTCATACTGATTAGTAATTTGTTTTGGTTTTTGTTTGATAAATAGAAGAGTCAAAGTGGACACCTCTGTCAAGGTCCAATTTTTCGGGAGGGCCAGCGCCATTTTTAAAATTATTAAAATTAAATTGTTTTTTTGTTTCTTTTTTGTATGTAACAGAAATTAAATAAAAAATCTAAAACATTTAAACACGTTTTTCAGTTTGCAGCGCGCCAGTCTTTTCTTTCTCTTCTACTCTCAGTGTTGCTAGTCAGTTGGGCACTGGCACTTCCTTCTTCACTTGACCTTTATAACACAAGCGGGGCCTTCCGCTTCCTCTGCTACCACCAGCTGGCACCGCATCCAATACTTTGCTGAATATCATTATGTTTATGTTAATTTAAAGAAAAAACGTCAACCTCAACTTGTTTATATGATTTTTGTGCTCAAAATCTACATCCAAAGATTAGATTTTTCCATTATTCTGCAAAAACTTTTATCAACAAAATTTGTGACAAACATAGTGTGCATTCGAATCCCAATAACTAACATCTGATTTATTAACTAGAATAAAACGAATTAAAAGTAAAAAAGTAGTTTTAATACACAAGGTGGCGCAAAATTAATCACGCATATTTGACACCAAGCAGGCAAGCAATAGAGCGCGTAATGGTCAAAATAAAAATTTCCTTTCTTCCCTTTTCTTATTTAGTGAAAAAGTTATTCAAAACAAGAATGCATTATTAATTTAGCGCCACTTTGTATAACGCATCAACAATTATAAAGCAAAATATTTCAAAAACTGCAGACCCACCGGAATTCTCTCGCTGGTGCTCGGCATATCGCATCTACAACAAAAATATTGCACGCAATAGTTCGAGATATGTAGATAAACAGTCCTAAGTTTACTTCAGTAAAGAAGAATTTCAAAACCTTAATTTCCATGACATTTAGGGGTACTTCATATTATAAGAACTTATAAAAATTAAGCAAATTGCATTTTGTTTTTGCAGATAGAGGGTATTAAATATCTATAATCTCCCGATATACAATTCTAGAAGCTAAAATTTTTAATTTAAAATTTTAATTCCAAAACTAAAAATTCGTTAATAAATTCGTAATTAATAATTTACTGGTAGTCGCTTAAGTCATTAAAAAAGCGTTTAAAAATGGAATTTAAAAATTACCCCTGAACAGATCACTATTACCCTTGCAAATAGAATTAAAAACACACTAATTCTCAAACTTCAATCAAAAACTTGCCACTCCATAACCAAACTGAACATTGTAATTTCCCCAAGGGCTTCTTCTGCAAGTCCGCTTTTGTTTTCTATTTTGCGCGTGGTAGAAAATTTACTCGGATAATTGTGATTTCCCTTTCCACTTGCTCAACAATGCTTCTCAGCCAAGCTGCGAAACAATAAACATCGCAAATATCGTTCGAATCATGATACGAATATTGCAATGCTCAACAGTTGCGTTGTACCTCTCGACTTTATTGCCTACATATCTACATATATACATACACATTTACACCTACTTGCATAGATACATGCTCCATGCATTCCCTGTAGAGAAAACGGAATCTCTGAAGTGGTAAATCGTTAGTGTGATGTGTATTGTCAGATCTGTGTTCCATTCACCCTTTACCGCATGTGAGTCAAATACGGGATTGCAATTTTGATCCAATTATGTTTCCAAATTATTTAAATATTATAAAATTATTCAAACTATTTTAGTCAATCAAATATATATTTAGCAATAATAAAACAAACAAAAAATTTTCTATAAAATATTCTGGTGGAGTCAACATACTCATCTTTCTCGTCGGATAATAATTTTTCCGCTTTTCAACTGTTTTCTATACTTTACAACTAGGTTTTATAATATATGACTCCGTCAAAAAAAAAAAACAAAAAAAAATTTTCGTTATTTTTCTTTTAATATGTCTTCTTGTTAACTTAATCATGCTATTTCCACCATGAATTATTTTTTCTTTCAGCGTTTTATTAACTCATGTAGTAAAGAGTTAATACAAAGTGTTTCACCTATACTTCATACCTGAGAACTATGAATAATTTTGTGAAAAATTCAATAACTTCGTTTTCCTCCGATTAAAATTTTACTTGATTTATGAAAATTTTACAAATTTATGAAGTCAATAAGTCAATCTATTAGTGTACACTTCTCCCTTTAATTAGCCCTACAGGAAAAATTCCGTCACTGTCATATAAGGTGAGCAAGGAAGCCAGTCAAATTCGGTGTTTTTGAAGATCAGCCGCGAGGCTGTAAATTTATCATCAACCGCGCCGTATTTCATGTTGCGTCATTCTGCTGGAATCAATAACCTTCCCACTAATTTGCCTCGATGAATGTCTACAAAAATTCTGGCCGATATTGGTCACCATAGACAGTTACGGCGCGATCTTCATCCTCCTCGAAATGTTCATAGCGCACATCACACCCCAAAAAGCGCTTTTAATGTCATGCAGAGGCCGTTCGTGCAGGGTTTGATAATTTTTTGTGCCCCAGTACTGACAATTTTGATTATGAACCTTTTCTGTTTACTTACACTGAGTTAAAATATCATATTTTCAAAATAAAATTTCCCTATTTCAGCGCATTATGCGGCTCATCATCGCTCCATGGTTAAAATTGTACTCACAGACGCTCATATGTTAAGTACAGATGAAACACCCTGTATATGATTTAAGCTAGGTAAGTTGAAGTTATGTCCGTTAAACAATAGCTGAACTATTGAATTTTATAGCGATCAGAAATTTTAACTTTTTTGCAAAATGTAATCAAATCTTTGCGTGCAACTTAAAAATATTACAAAATTGGTTCCAGATGCAATTAAATACCTAAAAGTTCTGAAACTAATCTTCCAACTTATATAAATTATGAGTAACTCCTACATCATTTTTTACTAGCAATACCATTTTTTCTACTCCCACAACAATGCCAGCACTACACGGTCTACTTTTTCCCTGCAGGGATGTGCCCCTTCAATAAAATGCGTGATACGATTTTGTATGATATCACGTATAAGGTTTTCTAATAGGTTGGCAAGCAATAGCGGCTATGTTGTTCTGACAACGTCTATCACTGTACTATTCAATCCCTAAGGCCAAATCATCAAGGCAAGTTTCATGATTGAACTGTAAGTTCAAATGATAAAACTTTATTCTGAACGATCTGAGGGTCTGGTTATTTCTCACGGAGTTAAGCGTATCGTATGATTTTACCATGCAAACCTTTTAACTGCGTTGCTGATGTTTGTAAAGTCACAGATCTATGCTAAAAAGACTCATTTGATCGATGCACTCAAAGTCCACATCACACAGCCTTTATTCAGATTCAGCCAGGTAAAGACATCAGAGTAAATAATTGAAATTTTGATCTCTCGAATCCGTGCCATCGAGCGTAGCTGCGTCGTTCATTTGAACGTTGTTATATTCCATCCCTTCAAATAAAATATAATAATTTTGTTAATACTTCACGCACAGCTTATTTTACTCCATTTCGTTGCGCCCTTATTGGAAGCCCCTAAATATCTATGTATATGTGCACGTGTATTTGGATATATGAAGTGCCCGCTTTTGTGGCGCTTAAGAACTTTATACAAAAGTTGCATGCTTCATAAATTCACTAATTTGAAAAGTTCGGCCCCTCGAACCACGATGTATCTTCAACATTTGGTACGAATAAATTTAATATTGTAGTCAGGAAATTTTCGTTGTTGATTTCTTTGGCAAACGAAATTCTTAATATCACACGGCTTCACTGCGCGAACCTTTATTGAAATTCATTTATACTCCACGTTTTTTCTGCTTTTGTAAATATTTAGGTACATACTTGGGAGTCCAATGAGGCTGCCCATATATTCTATCAAATTGAATAGAATAGGTAGTAAAGGATATAAGGTTTAGAACGCGGAAATAACATAGAATATAGGAAATATAATAGAATATAAAATATGGAATTTAGAATTTAGAGCATAAAAATAAATGAGCGATTCCGTAGCAAGTGATTCAAGTACAAGTGGCGCAAAATTAGTCTCCCTATAGGAAGATTTTTAATTTTTGCAAATGACGTTGTACGCCAATACTAGACAGCTGATATATACCGACAGGCAATGGAGCGCGTAAAGGTCAAAAGAAAGATTCCTATCATCCTACTTTTTTTACTAAAAAAAAGTAAAAAAATTATTAAAACAGAAAATTGGATGATTAATTTTGCGGCACTTGGTATACTAATATACTTAAACCAAATTGGGTGATTAGTTGTATTTTGGACATTACCTTAAATTCTTCTAAGAACTAATTTTGTAGTAGACTTGAGGATAATAATCAGCAAACTGAAAAAATGTGTCTTTCAAATTTTATAATTTTCAGATTTACTCTATGCTGAAAATTTTTGTGTCGAGTTTTTTGGTGAAATATTTTCAGTCCTTTTTAAAATTTTCATAGTTTCTATAAGACCTCTAGAATAAAATGGAAAATAAAATTATTTTTAAAAATTTTTTAGGATAAACTAAAATTTTTAAAAATTTTTAGGATAAACTAAAATTTTTAAAATTAAAAAAAAATGGAATTTTTTCCTTCTTTTTTGCATTTTCGGTTGTCAGATTTTTTTCATTAATAACTTTTTTGCTCAAAAACTAAAAAAAAAATTGTGTTTCTCCAAAACAAAGAAAATGTTGTTTCTCCAAAACAATAATTTTTTTTAAACTTCATTTTCGTGTTAAATCTTTGTGTTTTGTAAATTTTGAAAAACACGTTCATATAATTTTTTACCAAAACATTTTTTAATAATAAAAAAGGCTTTTCCCCAAAATTTTCTAAATAAAATTTTCTGAAGTATATTTTGTGTTTGCAAATGTAAAACAGTAGTATTTTGTAATTTGTAATTGTGATTTTTTCCCAAAAAAAAAATGTTTAAGTATATTTTTTCATTTTTTTATATCTGATCATAATTTTATTGTAAAAATTGGAACCGAAGGTATTTCACTTTAAAAAGCTCTATTTTCAACATTGAATACATATCAAAATTATAACATCTTTTATCAAAAGTTTTGGCAATTTCTTTCTTATTATTCTTAAGCCTACAATTTTCAGAAAAGTTTAGAACAAAGTCAAAAAGATTTGGATCACTTGACTTGGAATCGCCCATTTTATGTATTAAAAGCAATTAGCTTAGAATTTGCAGGTATAAAATATAAAAAAAATTGCTCAATTTGGATTTTAACTTGGCAGAGTAGAGTATTTTAATAAAATAATAACATCAATGCTCTCAAAAGGAACTTCTTTCTTAACAATCACCATTATGAACTTTTCCGCCATTAGAGTTTATGCGATCGATCAAATTTTAACATTAAAACGTTTTAAGTTTTTCCTCAAGCGGTTAAAACCTAGTTGTTTCAAAAACACAAATTTCTTTTTGATAATTAAATTTCCCCAATCTTACGAACGAAGCTCAATTTTTGCACGATGCTAGCAGCCTAAGCTTCTGGCGCCTAAAGCAAATCGAATGGAACAAAGGCTGAAAAGAGTTACCGGAAACGAGTTAAATGAAAATTTGAATAAAAAAGTAAAAATAAAAAATAAAAATAAATCAAAGTGGTCCGTATAAGCGTCGGGCTGGGGCGATTGTTTTCTGCATCGCTTTTCCAAATCCTGCCTCTTTATTTTGCAACTCAGGTTTGACACCCCCTTGACGTTTTTCGTGATATATTTCACATCACAACTACATATATGAAAATATCGCAGTGTGTAAACGTCAAAAATGTAGTAGTGGCATGCATGCAAAGAAGACAATAGATGAATTGAGCAAACCAGTCATGGCGTATCGACAATAGCAACAGCTGCCACACTAACAAAAGCATGGCGGCAAAAGAACAACAGTCATAATGGCAACGATACACGATACAACGAAACGAGGCACAACACTTCGAATAATAGACACAAAAACCAACGACAGCTAGAGCAATAAAAAAAGCACCCACACACACACAGACAACAAACAAACGAAAGCAACTCTCTACAAACCGGACAATCTACAATGGTACAAAAAATAGCCAAAGGCAATAACAATGGCAATAGCAACTATGGCAACAAAACATTCAGAAAAAAGAAAAAACAAAAAAAGAAATCGCCGAAAATCAACACAATTGACGGCAATCAACACGAATGTTGGCTTTACGCGCCGTGCCAACCCAAAGCCTATGCTCAGTCCTACCTGAGCGCTTATATGGCATCAACAAACGAAACTTAGCCCATGTGCTGCCAAAGCTAAGCTTGCGCACACACACATAAATACACGCAAACAGCCACTTTCCGCTCTTTGCTTTTTGCTTTCCGGCGACACGCAACATTCATTCATTCCTAACAAACAACCAAACGGCTGCTCACGCACACTCTCGCCCACCTCATGTGAAGCGTCATTAGCAATTTTACGTACATATTTTCTTTACCCCACTCGTTCGCCCCCGAACATTTTGATTTTTCCCCACCAAGTATTTACCTCGAGCACAACACCCTCCAGTGTGGGCTGTGATATATTCTTCATATTGCTGTGATTCAATTTGGGCGCACTGTCGGCACGATTTCGTCCTAATGATTGATTTGATGTTTTGTTATCGGCTTTGCTCAGTACTGAATTATTTGAAGATTTGTGATTTATATCCAGCGTTGAACGTAAAATGTCAACTTTTGAGGCGCTACCAATGTGACTGCCATGGCGTGGAACACGTGTCGATTCAACATTATAGCTGCTGCGGCGATGTGACAAATGGTCGTGGATATCCGCCTGCACAGATGAAGTAGGCAATCAGAGATGCAGGTACGTGAGGCCAACGACGACGTGTTGCGTAAATTATTTGAAAAATGCAAAGCAGAAAAAAATGCAAAGGAAATGAATATAATGAAATCAATTAGAACGAAATTTGCGTAATTAAGTAAACTGGTAGCAAAAGTAAGTGCAAAATAAACGACATTTGTTGAGTAGGAAATCATTGAGTTATGTTGGGCAATTAAAACTTTAATTGGGTAATTTTATTATGGGAACTTTTTTAAATGTTGCAATTTTTGTTAAATGAAATGAAGTTAGGAAAAACTCCGGTTAAGAATGAAATGAAATAGGATGTAGAATATGAGGAAGACATGGCATGGAATGGTAAAGAAAGATTCGAGTGACCTGAATCAAAGAACTTATAAGGGCAAGCCCAGTAACTGCAAACGCAATTCATTGCGCTAACAAAACTCGCGTAAAAAATTCTACCCTACAAGAAATAATTTATTATTAGAAACAATTCAGAACCGCTGAATGCGTTTTATGTGAAAATTCACATTCGAGAAAAAAGAAGCGGGATTGCAGTTGAATATCTTTGAAGTGGCCCACCCATAAATCTTCAAAAAAAAATTAGGATAATGAAAATAAAAATAATAATAAAAATAGTAGTAATAAAATATGATTTTTCCAAGATCCCTGAAGTGGCCCATCTTTACCCATCTTTTGATTAAAAACTGTTTTGTTACTAAGATTAACAATCAATAATTTTGTTTATGTTTTTCTCAAGACAATAATGTTCGCTTGAATTTATACATTATAAAAATGCAACCGGCTCTTATATACATACTTTCTGGATCAATGAAAGTATATAATACATATAAGAGGTGTGTTCAAAAAGTATCGCGAATTTTTTTGTTTTTTCAAAAATCATTTATTTATTCATTAATGTCTATTTTGTCCTCTTCCAAGTAATACCCATGAGATATTATGCACTTGTGCCAACGTTTTTTCCAATCTTCGAAGCACTTCAAAAAATCTTTTTGTTTTTTTGTCTTGTTCAGCTCCTCCCTCGATGTCGTCTTTATCTCGTTAATCGTAGCGTAGCGTAGTCTTTTCATGGGCCTCTTCAGTTTCGGGAATAAGAAAAAGTCACAGGGGACCAGATCTGGGGAATACGGTGGCTGTGGCATCATTAGTGTGTTGGTTTTGGGCAAAAAGTCGCGCAAGCAACGATGTGTGAGCAGGGGCCAATTTTTGTTCATCCACAAATCCGAGCTTTTCTGGCGGATTGCTTCGCGCAAATATCGCATAACTTGCAGGTAATATTCTTCATTTACAGGTTTACCCTGTGGCAAGAACTCATGATGCACAACGTCCCTGCAATCGAAGAAAACGGTAAGCAAAACTTTTACATTTGACCCAACTTGGCGCGCTTTTTTCGGTCTTGGTTCGTCCGGCAGCTTCCATTGAGATGATTGAGCTTAACCATAAACCCACGATTCGTCACCAGTTATGACCCTCTGGAGCAAATTTGGGTAGTCGCAGACAGAGTCCCATATCTCATAAGTAATGTTCATGCGATGCTGCTTTTGGTCGAAACTGAGCAGTTTTGGTACGAATTTTGCGGCGACCTGTCTCATGCCCATATCATTGAAAAAAACTGAATGGCACGAGCCAATCGATATGTCTAGGTCCTCAGCAACTTCTCTAACGATAATTCGGCGATTGCCCAATACCATTTCCTTCACTTCATCAATTTTTTCGTCTGTTGTTGAAGTGCTCGGGCGTCCGGCACTCTTTTCGTCGTTCACATCTTCTCGGCGTTCTGAGCACATTTTGTACCACCGATAAACGTTGCTTTGGTTCAAAGTAGCTTCTCCGTATGACACACAAAATTTGATACAGGTTCTTTGATCGACCTTTTTGAATAGGTAAAAAGCGAAGACGAGCCGAAACACGTGGAAGCAAAGCAGCTGTCAACAATTAACTGTACATTCAAAATGGCCGAACTCGTCGGCATGAGTGAGAGACATGAGTACCAGCATATCGCGACAAAAAAATCGAAATTCGAATATACGTAACCTGAAAACCTAACAAAAATTCAAAATTCACGATAGTTTTTGAACACACCTCGTATTTTTTTTTGCAATTCAATTGCTTATAATTAATTAAGAAACAACTGTGCGCTCAAAGAAGTTTTCGCGAAGAAAATAGTACCGTGAAACCTCGATATAATGAATGGGTAGGTAGTATCGAAACCTCAATGCAAAGTAAAATATAAATTTTTTGAAAAGATGCGTTAAAAGCATAGTTACGTTTTTGTTTTCTTGTTTCGTTTTTATTTCTAAATTAAACAATTAAGAAAAATTTTATCGCGTAGGCCAATCGACTTACGCTTCACGGAATTACTCATTTTGAGAACAATTAAAACAAGACTGACAATGTGCGTTCAACGCACTACACTTCGTTATATAGAGACGTTTGCTAACGGAACTCTAACCGTCAATATGTCAAAATGTCGAAGGTTTTCAGATTAAAGGTGTCTTCATTATATCTATAGAGCATTTTTGTGTGAGAAATATCGCAACCACAAGGTTTTTAGGGGACTCAGGAAAAATTTTGATTATATCAGGGGTCATTATATCGAAATTTCACTCTAATATAAAGATCAGTAGTGTTAAGAATTAAGTTGACAAAAAACTAGATCGCTTTCGATTTCAAACGTAATATTCCTCATACTTCAACCTAATGATATCATTTTGTACTCATTGTTTTGAAAAGACATATATAAAAAAACCTTACTAAACTACAAATACTCATATACTTTTTTCTTATTCACATTGGCTAAAATGTATAAATTTAGGTGCTGTAAATGTACCGAAACAGCGAATTTTGCAGGAAAAACAAGGTCCAAAGATGCTGTGGCCCACTTCAGGAATTGTCATACATTAGCATTTTTATTTTAGTACAAAAAATTAAGTGGGTTGAAATGAGAGGTAAAATATGTTTGTTGCATGATTATTATTTTTTAAGTAAAAAAAAAACTATTCACAATTCCCATTACCATCGTTTACTCACCCTTGATCCACGCGGCAGCGAAGTTAAGCTGCCAATTTGATTGTACTTAATCATCAGGCTGAGGCGCTCCAATGACATTGAGGTGCCCTGCTCTTTAGTGGCTGGTTCGGTGAGTTTCTCTGTTTCACCATTTTCTATCGCCTCCACTTCTTCTTCACAATCGTCGATATTGTGATCGAACTTACGCAACCAAGCCAAGTGCAGTAAACCATAAGCGATGCCACCTACAACAGCTAGCAGACCCATATATCGGAAAGCATCTCGGGTACCAAACTGACCGATGAGTAGACCACCGGTGAAGGAACCGCTGCCGCGACCTAAAGAAAAAAAGATGTGATTTGAAAGTCATAAGTACATTTAACCTAAATTAGTAGATTAGAAGTGGCTCGAGTAGTAAAACAATGAGAATAATTCTTAGAATGTGAACTTTCATGTAATATAAAGATAGAAGCAGGGGACTTTTTAGCAAGTTGCCCTATTTATTTATTTTTCCAATCACTTATAAAATATGCACAGAATTCTCAGCTCATAAGCTTAACAAAGTGCATGGTCTTCTCACTCAGAGTAAGACTGTTCAAATAGAGTGCCCGAGCTCCCAATAGTAAGAGTCCATGCAATGCATGTAACATTTCTCATAAGTTTGATAGTTAAAACCATGAAATAATTTGAAGCATTTATTTCTACGACGGATAAAGACTCAGCTGGTCTAAATCACTTGGAAAATGTGCTAAAGTCGGCAATTCAGTTCATGTCGTTGCCATACTCAAATGCAGAATATTTATTAAGAAAACTGGATTTGATGAATACAGAGCATTCACGCCATTTGTGAAGTCGAAGTGTGAGCTTTATTTTCATTCATTCGTTCAAATGTAGAAATTAAGCGCGTTTTTAGTGCAATGAATATTTGTAAAAGAAAAAATTGTAGCAGCTCAACCCTTCTTTCACTAAATGCATAGCTCCATATAAAAATGGATTAAAAAATAAATAAATAATTGGCACGTACACTTCTGTTAGGTGTTGGGCTGAGCTCCTCCTCCTACTTGTGGCCTGCGTCTTGATATTTTTCTACATATAGAGGGACAAGTAGCCTTGTGCTGCTTCCTAACGCAGATGGTTTTTTATGAAGAGATTTTCATGGCAGAAATACACTCAGACGTTTTACCATTGCCTGCCGAGTGGCGACAGCTATTAGAAAAAACTTTTTCATTTTGCTATTTCATGCATGGAGATTCGAAGCACTCCCGGGTTGTAGTCAAGCACTAATCTATTCGGCTATGGCGGCAGCCCCATTCGACTACGGCAGGATTTTAGAAGAGTCAATTAAATTTTAGAAAGCGTAAATTCGATTTTAGAACAGTCTATTTTAGGGCAGTCTACCTAAAAAATGGTTGGGTACCAAATTTTTATGATGCAATATTCTGTATTAAGCATTCGGTATTGCCAAATTCTGTACTGTCAAATTCTGTACTGTAAAATTTCTTACTAAGTGCACACTGCAACAGAAAGTTATACTAAGCCAATATTATTAACATAACTTCTGCCAATTTCAAAAACGCGCATAGAAAAAATCATCAACGCCGTCAGGAAAATAATCATCAGAAGGCAATAAGAATTTTGAGCCACTACAAATTTTCATTTTATTACACTAAAAATTAATAATTTAACAATTTAATTTTAAATTTTTCCTTCAAAATTCTGATTAAAAAGTTTGAAATGTTTGACCAAATCAGTAGTATATTTGTAGCTCGTGTACAAGTTTTGAAACTTTAATTTATATAATATTTGTTGTAGAGTGAGTTATACTTTAGTAAACAAATTTATGAAAATTAAAAACAACAACAGAAAACTAGCGAAAACTGGCCAAAATATCGCGATATATTTTAACATCCACATAAACTACAGAATTATCGCCCAAAATAAATATGCATACGGAATTCTAAAATCCAGCATATTAATTAACTAATTTTAAAATAGTTTGCCTTTCAAAATTATTTCGGCTTTACAGAAATATTTTGTCTTTACAGAATTTTAAAAATATTACTGTATGCAAAAAGTAAGGGGAATTTGATTGTAAAATGAAAAATCTTTCTTTATTCTTGTAAATCAATTTCATCCCGTTCAAAATAATCCTCTCTCGATGAAATACACTTATGCCAACGTTTTTTCCAATCCCCGAAATATGCCAAATAGTCTATTTCCGGTATAGCCATCAGCACCTTCTTCGATTCAGCTTTTATCTCCTCAATCGACTCGAAACGCGTTCCCCGGAGTGATCTCTTGAGTTTTGGGAATAGCCAGAAGTCACACGGAGCCAAATCAGGCGAATACAGTGGTTGCGGAACGATATGTGTGGAATTTTTGGCGAAATGGTCACGAAGAACGAGTGCAGTGTGAGACGGTGCATTATCGTGATGCAAAAACCAAGAGTTGTTGGCCCATAATTCTGTTCTTTTTAGACGAATTGCTTCACTTAAACGACGCATAACGCTCAAATAATATTCCTTATTAACAGTTGGGCCAGTTGGAAGGAATTCATAGTGCACCACACCACGAAAATCGAAAAAAACTGTCATCATAACCTTTATTTTTGAACGACTTTGACATGCCTTTTCGGTCTGGCCTCGCCTTTAGCACGATATTCGCTTGATTGCTCGGTTGTTTCAGGGTCGTAAGCATAAATCCAAGTCTCATCTCACGTAATGATGCATTTGAGCTTGTCCTGAGAGTCTGAAAGCATTGTTTCACACACATCAACGCGACGACTTTTTCCCAAGAAATTGAGAGTTTTCGGTACCAAACGAGATTTGACTTTTCGTAGGCCTAAATGGTCTTTCAAAATGGTTTTCACAGATCCTTCTGATATTCCGATCATATCAGTAAGGTCGTTAACAGTCAACCGACGATTTTTGAGCACTAACTCCTTCACCTTATTGACGTGTTGGTCATCTGTTGACGTCGATGGTCGTCCGGAGCGCTCCGAGTCATCAACACGTTCTCGACCCTCTTTGAAGTCTTTGTACCACTTATAAATATTTGTCTGCGACATGGTCGAATCACCAAATGCCTTCTGCACCATGCTAAACATTTCCGCAGCCGAAATTTCATTCCGCAAACAAAAGTTGATGGCACTTCTCTGCTCAATCAAATCAGACATTGTAAAAATCGAAAAATGCACTCTTGGTCGTTTGGTAAACACAAGCGTAAATATATTACTGATAATGACATTCACATGAAAGTTGGCCCAGATGTTATTAACAGTGCTGCCAACTCATGAAAAAAATAACTAGAGCGGAATTTTAATCCCGCGAAGTTTGACAAATAAATTCCCCTTACTTTTTGCCCACAGAATATTGACCCGAAGGAATTACTGTTTAAAATTTGTTTCATCTTTTTTCAAAATGTTTACCCAAAGAAATATTATAATACCGAATTTAGACCTGCTCGCGAAAAAAGGTAACAAAAGTCCACAACTGTATTTGAAGCTTAGGTGGAGAAGATTTCGGGGCGACGGAAAAGTGTATGTTAGCTTTATAATATATTTTTTACCATAACTTCATTATTTAACTTCCGATTTCCCAGTCTTGAGAAGTTAAATATTTTGCTTTAATCTCCTTTTAAGCTCCTGCCACATAAATAAAGGTGATTGTTATAAAAAACGATTTAAATAACAAATATAGCAAATCTTTCAAGCAGTACAACTTTTCTGTTTATGAATTCAGCAAAATATTTTAAAATAAAACTTTTATGAATTCCAAAGTACTTAAGTTGATTGAAACAAAAGGAATATCCTAAGGTGACGCAACTCTGGGTAACTGGTCTTACTATCCGAAAACGGCTTTGGAGTTCAAAAGGTTATTATAAAGAAATGCAGAACTACTCAAGACTGAAATAATGAGATATTGTTTTTGAAACGATATGAAGATAAGCTGAAGTCAAACGCCAAAGCTTTTTGTAAGTGCATTCGGCCCCGGAGAGGCTGTTTGAATATCTCAAACTATGTAAATGGCTTCCTAGGATAAACGCTCTGCAAGTTTGTCTGACACAGTGAAGCGTCTTGCGGACTTTTTCAAATCTAATTAAATTAATGGATCCTGTCCATATTATTAAGTCACATTGTGCTTGCTCTAAAGACTGATGGACTATCCTCTTTTTTTGGGAGAAATATAGTTCATCACTCTCTGAGCCTTTATCCTACATACATCATCAATCTGTGGAGTTTTTATTGACTATTGGAAGTTGTGTTCAATTACACCGATTTATAAATCTAGTAACAAAAATTGTGTTAGAAATTAACGCCAAATTAAAAAAATAATAACTTTTTCAATTAAGAACATATGCTTTTTTTAATTAAAAATATTATTGAATTAATTTCAATTAAAGTGTCTTCTTAGCGTTCAAAAGCGAATATCTGTTAGACACCATTTATGCTGATTTCTCGAAAGCCTTTGATACAGTCTCAAATAATTTTCTTCTGTGAAGCTTGCATGTTTGGGATTCTTTTCATCGTTTCTAATGCGGCTGCGATTTAACCTCCCCAGCAGAATATTTTTTGTCGAAATTGAAATAAACTGGCCTCAGAGCCCATCCTAGCTAAAGAGTCAGATATCTCGTTACCAGCGGTACCCACGTTTCCCGGGAGCCATGTTAGCATCAGGATATTATGTCTACCGACATAGTTCAGCCTGGATTTACAGGACTCAACTATCCTTGAAGTGGTTGGAGGGTTGTATAAGGTAATAAAAGTAGCTTTGCTGCTTTTCAAGTACGACCCTTGAAGGCATGGAATCAAGGGACATGGCGAGGATCGTTGGATTGAAGTCCGTGTCTTCTCTGCTCTCCAATGCCGGACAGGGGCCATACCCATTCCCATTGTGTTTCAGCCTGCAGATGACCTTCAAGGCATATAATGCGGGGCCTGAAGTAGTCGGAAAAGATCCGGTGCCATGGATAGTCACTGTGCGTTGTAGTCTCAATAAGGTCCTCCTGACTCCCACGAGAGAGAATCTACTCATCCAGACCACTGATGCTTAGCTGATAATAGGTCTTATCATAACCGTGTAGATCCATAGGATCTTGCTAGAAGAAAGACCCCACCTTTTCCCAAAGACACCATTGCACTGCCAGAAGGCTGTCAGTGCTTTGGTTGTATTAGTTTCAACGTGTAACATCCAAAGGAGCTTACTATGAGGATTGCTCCAAGATATTTGACTTCTCTGGATAGCTGGATTGTGGCTCCTTTTAGCGTGACTCTAAAGCGAGTCCATCAGGCTTCCTCCTTCTGGTAAAGAGGACAATACCCGTCTTAATAGGGTTCGCCGGTAACCTATTCGCACAGCGTCAAGTGTCAAACATGTCCAGAGTTTTCTGCTTTTTTCTATAGATATTCATAAGCGAAGGGCCTGTTAAGGTGG
This sequence comes from Anastrepha ludens, assembly GCF_028408465.1. NCBI lineage: Eukaryota > Metazoa > Arthropoda > Insecta > Diptera > Tephritidae > Anastrepha > Anastrepha ludens. The sequence continues at coordinate 73,391,573 of NC_071501.1, forward strand.
AGAGTAAAGGATCGATCGCCATGCTCAAGAGCAATGGAGACAGCAAACCGCCTTGGGGGTAGCCTGTCTTTACCCCGGATGATACCAGCAGATCTTCTTCTACTCGCACATAGACTTAATAAAGAAATGAAATTAAAATGAAAATCTAGTGTCAAATAACCTAGATATAAAAAAAACATTTTGAAGATTTTTCGAAGGATCGACAGCAAATTTTTTTATGATGCTGAAATCTTCTGTGTGGACTTTTCCATATTTTTTTCCAGCCTTATATGAACGTGGATATGTATTTTTGCCGACTTTTAATAATACTAATGATTTCTACTAACACATAATTTGGTTTTTTAAATGGAAATTTCACAAGCTATTTATTAAATGTACACTCAAAAGTTAAAGAGTAACTCTTTTGCTCCGCACTTATATTTCTTCTCCACAAACAGCGCCCTACTCTACCCAAACTACTATCCTTCAACGCCTATGATAAGTATTATTTGATTCTGATGTCATGTAAAATTCTCCACTCATAACTTACCTAAACTGAAATGTGCCATTCCGAGCACACCAATTAGTGTGGCTAACAGGCTCTTCGGCGCTAAGATTGAGCAATAAGTGGCAGCTGCCACCCACATCAAATGACAAGAGAGAGCCTCCATTGCCTCGAACGGGAAACACCACCAAGCATTTCTATAAAAATATAGAATGGAAATAAAATCAGTGCATAAAAATGAAGGTAACGCCAATTAACAGCCACCATTTTCTGCCAAAACCAACACTTACTCAATGAACGAATAGCCTACTAGGCGACCAGCATGCGAAAAGAAGGCAATAATAATCAAATTAACATGTCCAAAGATGCGGGTGATACGCTCAGCACCATACAAGAAAGGAATACTGCTTACGGTGCCCACAGTGATTGTGATGCCTGCAATGAACCAAATTGAGCAAATCAACAAACCAACTTCCGTACAGCGTATGGAGTGAGTAGCAGAAATTGGACACAGTGAAGAGAACAAAACAATTTGATTGTGATTGCATTGCCATTCGATTAGAAGTCACTCAGGAAAACCAAGTAAGCAACCAAACAAAACAGAACGTGTCCAAATTTTCAATGACACCACTCACTTTCACTTTTGCGAATTACTTACCAAGCAAATAATTGGGCGCACCCAACTCCTTTAGGTATAGAAATAGGAAACTCTCGATGAAACCCCAGAAATTGCCCAAAATGAACAAGAAGAAAATAAATGTGATGACATGTGGCATTTTCAATAGATTCCACAAATCCCGAAAAACATTATCCGCTGGCAGTTTATCGCCCAATGGCATCATCAGCACAGAAATTGTCGAAATCACCAGCAACAGATCGTAGGTATAGAAGGCGGCCGAGTAGTCAGTGTAGCCAAGGCCACGCGAAAAATAATCAATCATTATGCCAGTAATTGGCGAAAAAATGGCCATGCCAATGCTGGAGAACAAACGTTCACGCCCAAAATCGCCGCCATATTTCTCAATCATAGTCAACGCAATGGGGTCCATTATGGTGACACCAGCTGACAGCATTGTTGTAGCGAGGAATCTATGAAAAAGTAAAAAGACAGAAATACAACAATGCTATACGGAAGTAATTTCATTATCAATAAAATAATAAAAATAAACAAAAAATATTGATAGCTATCATTACGAAATGTCAAGAAGAGCAAAACGCAAATAAGTCAGTGATGTTTGGCTAAGATAAGAGAAATTAATTAATATTAAATAGATTTTTAGAAGAAGTATAAGTTAACGCAGTGGCTTAAGTTTTCGTGTCCAGAGCAAACCACGTAATACTAAATGCTAAATAAATAGGTGACGAATGGGAAAATAAACCTCGCATCACAATTCTGCAACGGGATAATATTGGGTTGGGGAAAAAATAATGTCGTATTTTGTCAATTGAGCGCGACATTTAAATATACGAGGGGTGCCTTTTATATGTCGGGATTAGAGAACAAAAACAAATTTTAATCATCGAAAATCACTTTATTGTTTTTCAAAATATTCTCCATGAAGATCTATACACTTTTGCATGCGTTTGAACCAATTGTCGAAGCACTTTTGCCACTCTGAATGAGGTACCTCCAAAACATGCATTCTGAATGCCGCAACCGCTTCTTCAAGTGTCGAAAAATGTTGATCTCTCAGTTATTTTTTACGTACGGGAATAAAAAGAAGTCATTCGGTGCCAAATCAGGACTATACGGCGGATGACTATCGCACCCACCATATAGTCCGGACCTGGCTCGAAGTGACTATCATCTCTTAAGGTCCACGCCCTTGGTGATACCAAGTTGGCCTCAAAAGAGGCTTACGAAAACTGGCTCTCTAAGTTTTTTGCAAATAAGGAGGGGAGGTTTTATAAAGGGGGAATAATGCCTTCTAAATGGCAACAAGTTTGCGAACAAAACGGGGCATATTTGACTTGAATCGGATAATTCTAAGTACGTTAAATAAAGCGTTAAATTTCGATCACAAATACGACATTTCTTTTTCCCCAGCCCAATATTTAGACTTACACGAAATTGTTTTAAAAAAAAAACTTAAAATCTTTACATGGGCCTTTGAACGAAATAGGCTAATTAACTTTTTTTCGCAAATTATCACCTAAAGCTAACTAAAATAGCATTAATCATTTCCTATCTAAAGATTTACACTGCACTAAATAATTTGAAAATTTATTTGTTTCTTATTCATTCTAATAATTTCTCTATGAAAATATAGGACATTCTCTCAAAAAAGCCAAATATATCCAAGTTTGAAATTTTGTGCAATTTACAAAAAAAGAATTCAATAAATTTTTATCAAATTTTTTTAATTCTTAATTTTTTCAAGTAAATTCTATTAAGTATTATTAAAATCGAGCTAGTAGAAAAAGTTCAGGACTGCTAGTAAAAAAATGTTAATATACCAGTTTTCTTTGAGTTACTTTAAACCTGCATTTATTATTATTATTATGAGAGGATTTAACCCTCGTGCCCTCTTCACGGATTCAGAGTATTTTTCTGAGCTCAACTTCCTCAATTAATTTTAGTATTTGCACTATTTCATTGAGTTTATCTTCTTCTTCTTATGTTTACCCGCTTGTGTACCAGAACTGGGCAAGATGCCAGCAAATGCTACCTATCATGGATTTTGGTTCCGACAAACCCGGCAGATTGTCCCAGTATGATCGGTTTTGTCTTTCTTTGTTTCGACCCTCTAAATTATAGCGGAGAAGTTACCCTTCCATAGGCTACAAAATGACTCTGAGCCTATAAATGGGAATGTTGTCCTTTTCCTGACTAATTTATCTGCCATTTGTTCCCAATAATCCCTAAGCATCCTAGAACCCAGAAGTTACGCACCTAGTTGTTCTTGCCTTAGATATTCAGCCGATCAACATATAATGTTTGAGCACCAATTTTAATGCAACCTGGAAAGAGTTGACAGCCTTTATTTCTGCTGGGCTTTCAGCAAGAATTACTTTGCTTTTGTTTTTATAGTTACTTTCAATGTTAAAATCAGTGCGTCTTTCTATTGCGTAGACTTTCGCTTAAAAAACCGAATGCCTAGTGTTTTCGAGCATCTTTTCTGTCCCTACAAGTTCCTCGGTAAGAGATCCGTCCGTGTACCATGCGATCATGTCCTAATTTATCTTGTTGGTTTAAGATAACCCTTCCCAGGTCTCTTTATTGCCCAGTTTAATCTTCAAGCGTTCGACAAAACTGAGCAGCGGTAGCACCATGAAATATCAAAGGTTTGTTCAGCAAGAATATCAAACTAAGCCAATGGTAGCTTTAGTTTTTCATAGCATAACCCTTTTCGCTTTGAATTGAATATTTAAGTTCTAAAATAACTTCCATTGATGCCGAGGGGCATGTACGCATGGCTCCTATTAAACATTCACACGCAAGTCTTTCTAACTTTGTTATGAAAATATAGGACTTCGTTAGTGTGTTTATTACAGATACTTACTCGCACTTCATTATGCATAAAATCAAAAAATCAATGTGCTAAACCATGCATTCTCGAAATTTTTTAAAAAATTCTGAATTACACAGATGGAGGGGCCTATAGTTTTAAGCCAACTCGGAACGGCAGATGGTTTTTTATGAGGAACTTTTTCATGGCGGAAATACACTCGGAGGTTTGCCATTGCTTAAAGAGCGGCGACCGCTATTAGCAATCAGTCCCGCATCAACCCATTCGGCTGCGGCGGTCATCTCTCTCTTCGGTTAGTCACTTAATATTATATGATATTTAGTCCAATAAGTCAACTATTTTTGTACAATACTATTCCAAATACAATACATTTCTTTTTTTTTTAATTTAGTCACTCATTATTTAGGCTATTCACATTTTATAAATATATTTACATACAATTGTTTTTTGTTTTCAAAATACACCTTTTAATCTGCGAAATGATTGGACCTATTTAATTGAGCGGCAGTGTGCGTATATACATTGGTCTCTCCCATGCTTATATGTATATGAATTATATTTTCACTCTTCCCCTCATGCCATACTTCTTCTGTTGTTGAGGTATTTCCACTGATTTGAAATACCTGCAAATCTCTTCGCCCTCACACACTGCACAATCATTTATTTCTTCAATCTCATATTAAGTGAGATAACTCCCACACGCCCCCACTAAACGCGCACACGCATCCACACTTACCTCAACAAAAAGTAAATCCAGAATACTCGATCATCTGATTCTTTGTAATCCGGCGGACAAATCTCCGGTGCATTCAAAGTGAATATGCAACGTTGCACCATGCAGCTGACTGTCTCATTTGTGAGTTGTGACATGTTGGAGCGACGCACCAAACCACCGCAACGTAGATCCAATTCATCCAAATCGGTGACATTGATTTGCATCTCCCATAGACGTTTCTCGCCGAAGCGTTGCTTGAAATCGGTCACTGTCTCATTGTCATCCGGTTCGATTTCCATGCCCAATTGCTCAATGGGGTCAGCCAAATCTGGATGCATTTGAAGCATAAAATAGGCAGCATCACTACTATCGGAATGAACCCAACTTTTGGGGTTGAAAAAACTATCGTTACCCTGTTCGCCTGCTTCCACTGATTGTAGTTGTGGTTATGGTTGTTGGGGACAATAATAGCAGAGGAACATGTGTAGGAGAGAAAAGAAACAAGAAAGAAAGAAAAGAGACACAAATAAACACAATAGCATAAAGTAAATACAATGAATAGTGTGCAATAGCTAAGCTTGTTAAAAGGCGCACAAATGTATGCAATGCACAAAGGGCACGTACTATAATGACGTGTGTGCTCTGCCTCTGCATACGACATTCCAGTATTTGTACACACATACATACATACATGCAAGGCATTCTCGTACATTGAAATGTTTGACTTTTGTGTTGAATACTAAAATGACAATAAGAATGGCAGCCACACAAATAAGAATGACAAATGCACAAATATAGTCAGTCAGAAATTTTGTATAGCAACAGAAATAAGAGTGGAACACAACAATAACAATTAGATGAACAACTAGCAATTGTTTGCTTTTGCACTTGAAGGATGGTTGGATCAAAAAATATGCAAAAATAAATTTAAAGAAAAAGAAACTTTGGATTCTCTTCGTATGCACAGGTAGATCTTGCTCTCAAGATTTTTACGGATGTAAAATATTTTTTTTATGCTTTCAGAAACTTATATATATATACATATATATATATAATTGGCGCGAACACTCGCTTTGGGTGTTTGGCCGAGCTCCTCCTCGTATTTGTGGTGTGCGCCTTGATGTTGTTCCACAAATGGAGGGACCTACAGTTTCAAGCCGTATCGGTACTTCTCAAGAATTATAGAAAACAAGTTCACGAGAAAGGAAGCGATGATACGGTGATGCAGTTCTAGATGAGTTGTGTGCGGGAAGGAAAAAATAGTGCCAAAACAGAGAAGATTTGCAAACAAAAAGTAATACTTAGTGATTAATACTAAAAGATAATATAAATAAGAATAGGAAGAAAAAAATTTCCTTGTAAGCAAAAAACCTAAGTAAAAATAGAAAATTTTGTCAGTCTAATAAGTGATTCCCTTTTTTCATCATATATTATTTTGACATTGGTTACTCCTTTCAGCTGGAAATCTCGACAAAGAATTAATGCCATATTTCGCTTTACTATTAAAAAATTTAGGGATAAATTGCAAACTTATTTCCAAAGTCAATGATGTGTAACCCAATATTTACCCATAATTGAAAGGAAGCCAAAATCATATCTTTTGGCGAAACACATTTTCGATCGGCTGGACAGATACCTTCAATGCTTTCGATTTGTATTTTGGAAACTGCAACGATGACTGTTACAAATTATTTTCTTCATGAACAGACCTAATATATAAACTAAGTTGTACGAAATACTCCACTGAAGGATAGTGTGGGGCTGAGCTAGAAAAATTTCTGATAAAAATATTTATACTTTTTCCAATAGTTGGTATCACAGTTAGAGGAAACGATGAAGGAGTCAAGGTTGAGGTTAAGAAGGGCTGCCCACAAGGCAGTGTACTCTCTCCTCTACTTTGGTGCTCTGTTATGGACTCTCTTCGTAAAAAGCTGCAGGAAATTGAACGCATTCAAGCTTATGCGGAGGATGTGTGGGTACTAATCTCCGGATGGTCACTAGAAGCTATATGCAATAAAATTCAAGTAGCTCTAAACGAAGTGTGCGAATGGCATGGTCTTTCGGCGAATCTTATAACAAATACCTTGCTACTTTTCGCCAGCAAACACAATATGGAAGGTCCTTTACTATCCACTTTGAAAGAGGTAACACTGCAAGTGTCTTCTGCGGTCAAATACTTAGGGGTGATACTAGATAGTAAAATGAACTGGAAGACGAGCAGAAGGAGTCTCGAACACTAAAAGCCTTCTGGTAGTGTAAGAGAACCTTTGGCAAGTTATGAGGTCTAAGACCGGCGATAGTACACTGGTTGTGCATCACCCTGATTAGACCCATTATTACATACGCCTCTGTAGTCTAGTGGAAGGTTAAAATGGTGGAAGGCTGCTCCCCCTAACCAAACTATAGAGAAGTGTGTGTTTGGGTATCACAGTTGATATTAGTACGACATCTGGCGATACCCTTAATGCCATAATGAACTTGCAAGTGGCGGCGATGAAGGCGGCGTACAGGCTCAAGCTAAACGGAGTCTGAGGAATCGAAGAAATCACTGGCCACTGTCAGATATTAAACCAGTTGTCGGAGCAACACACTCTGTTCTCGATGCCAGTGGACAATCGGGTGCCTTACGTTACAATCTACTGTTGGTATTAAAAAATTTTAATAATTCTTCCAATCAAAAAGTGTTTATGTACCAATATCTATTAAGATATCAGTGAGGTATTAGCCCATTGGTGATCAAAAAAGTGTTAACAGCTAATTTGAAAATAAACTCCACTCAGTATTTCCTTTACCCCTATATTCATATTGGTCTTCTAAGCAAATTTCCTAAAATCCTAAATATTTTTCATATAGAAACCATTTCTTGATCCACCCGCAGATTGTAAATTGAAGTATGAAATTTGAAATGCATAGAGTTTGTTATTTTCACGCCTGGTTTATATTCCTATTTTGTTGTGTTTATGCATTCATACTTTGTCACTTTTCACGCACACGCTCACACCCACACTTGCACTTGCACCCGTACGCACTTGTACTCCTCACACATTAGACATTTCACACTTTAGAAATGCACTAGACTACATCAATTGTCCATTTTACAAGCGTTTATGCATTCATTTATTCATTTCATACTTTCAAATACAAACAAACCAACATCAAGTAAGGCAGCCACACATGCAGGCGTACGCCCACATAAGACAGAGCTGATAGAGTAGGCGCACATGTATTTTGCAGTGCTCCAGTGTATAGTACTCCAGACATCCCCATGCACTTGTTTATGTACGTACGCATATACACATATATTTACACATATAAGTACACACATTTAGACGCCAAATAGTTGAACAAACAAGCAAAGAGACATACTGAAAAACCGACAGACAAACAAAGCGAAAGGCAAGCAGGTCATAAAGTAAACTTGGCAGTCATGGCAACACAAGCGCAAACACTCAAATACTTGTACATTCACCTATGGTACATATGTGCTTGTACATACAAACATTCATGCCCGGAGCAACCAGCATAGCTTGCAACTGTCACTTACAATTCCATCCCTGCTCCAGCTCTGACAAGGCCGAAGAAGACGTCACCATCGGCGGGAACATTGTCGATGACATATTAAGTACATCTTGGAAACGGTACACTGAGCTGGGTGTTGTAAATGCGGCCGCCGCAGCTGCTGCTGTCTCGGCACGAGCGGCTGCCGCTGCCGCCGCCGCTGTCTCGGTGGTTGTAGTTGTCGTGCTACGCACTGTAGATGCCACCAAGGGTGGAGGCGGCGGCGAAGGCGATGACGGAGGCGTTGTGGAAACTGATGGATCCCACGTTGCTATGGGTATTGTTGTTGTTGTGGCTGTTGATATTGGTGTTGGTGACTCAATAGCGACTGTCGTTGCTGCTGCCATTGTCGCGGTCGTTGAAATTGTGCTCATTGTTGTTGTACTTAGCTTAGTTGTTGAGGGCGCGTGTTGCGTTGTCGAATAGTAATCGGGCGATGGACCATATAACGATGGCTTAGACGGCAAATGTGGTTGTTTTTGCTCTTGCAATAAGCAATAGTCCATACATTGACTCACAGCCAAGTCGAGCTCGGGCTCCTCGGGGCATTCACGACTGGGACAGGGTGACCACCAGACCTATGGAAGAGGGAAAGGAATGTGAATACAAAAGGTACAAAGGTGTGTATGTATGAGTGTTCATATGTATGGTGAAGAACAAGAGTAGAATGTTTGAAAGTCTGTATTCGACAACAAAGTAAGTATTTTTGGCTTGCGAGGCAAAAGAGAAGAAGAAATGGTAAATGACAAGTGGTGAATGGTAAGAAAGTACAAAACTATGTATGCAACAATGTAGAAAATTGGTGCAGTCACCTACTTTGGGGCATGCCACATGAATTCTCAAGTCGAGTGCATTCACATTTGCAGAAAATTGCGAAAACAGAGGTAAATAGAAAACAACAAAAACATTCTGAGTGGAAATAAAATGTGTAGCATCGAATATTTCTGTTAACATCAGTTGGTTGGAATTTAAGTGATGAGTCAGAAAATGAATTTATTGTTGAATTTCTACTTTTAGTTATTTTTGATTGCGTTATTAGTAATTGATGAGTCGGGTTCTACTATTTACAGTACCAAATTATGTGGGTTATTTTTAGATTTCAAAAGAATTTAATTTGGTACATTGTGGTGATGTTAGAAATCGCTGAACTCGGCATTACTTGGGATTGATTAAAGAAAGAAGAGATAAAAATAATAAAAAGGAAATATTAGGTTGTTAAATTTCTGGTTGAAGTCACTTTAAATTTTTTGCTTCTAAAGAAATTTTACCCTCTACTAATTGAGCGCGCAAGCCGCGTACGGGTTACCTCTTTAATTTAAGTATTATAACATTGTGGATAGCGAAAAAATACTAGTTTTTAAAATAATTTGCAGCATAGTTTGCATGATGTGAAATAAGAAACACTTAGTGAGAAATAGTAAATTAAAAATTTAATGAAGCAGTCATTTTTAACTGTCTAGGCTTGTTTCAAATATTATTGTAATAAATATAAATTAGTTGCTACTCTTTCAAATAAATAAATAAATAAAATTATTGTATTAACTAACTGCTAACTGCCTTTGACTAACCACAGAACATAACGTACAAGCAAACAAAATTGTTTTAATAATTTTTAAAATCGAATATCTCAAGAACCCTTAAGCTTTGGGCCAAAACCAAATTAATCAGAAATTACCTTAATAATAATATTCTTAAGTATCTAGAACGACTTTTCCGGTCACCCGTCAATTTATAGACGCATGCCCAGGGTGTCCCCGAACTACGTTCACAAGCACTTCAAGGAAGCAGGGAGTAATATTTACTCTCTTAAGGAGGTATAGAGATATATAGGATGTACAGGCCTTTTAATGCCCTATACCCCAAGAGGAATTGAGGGCCACAAGAAGAAGCATACTTCTTTTTGTATGTGACTCATTCTATAACAAAAAAAATATTTAATATTTTTATATATAAAAAATTTATTAAAATTTATTAAAAATATTTACCATATTTATTTTTAAATATAAAAAATTAACAAATTTGTATAAAGTCTGGAAAAGTTCAACAAATTTCTATCCAAATTTAAAACTGTTTCAAGCAATGGGTATATAGTTTTATGGTCTACTTACTTCTAGTATAATAAATTTCAAGTTTGAAGTGGCTCAAAGTTCTATTTGGATTTTGATAATTATTATTTCCTTGAACGTCGTACAACGCAGTTTTTGAGGCATTTCACGTTAAACGGGCCATAAAACTGCAAACTAATTTTAATTTTTATTAAAAATTTTTTGAATTTTTATAAATCGTGTAAAAAGTGTGAAACTTTAAATAATATGTTTTTTTTTCGAGTTACTTTCCTTTATATGGATAACAGATAATTTCCTTTGTTTTTAATATTTGAAATTTATTCAGTTTAGGGGAAGCTTATCTCCACAAATTTCAGGCGAGTTATCACACGCTTAGCTACGCAGACGAACAGCAATGTCTCACAAGGCTCTCACGGAGAACGAATTTCTGGACAAGAGCCAAACAAATATCATCAAAAACCTTCTAATTTATCCGATATGACTTTGAAGGGTTTTTTCTCTTCCCCAAACTAAAATTATAGCCCCGATGGGCCTATTTTTCGTCGGTAGAGAAACTACAAAATAATATGCACTGAGAACTCGATTCCGTAAAATATATTTTAAAAATATAGTATTTCCATAGCATTATCAATTTTTGCGGAAAGGACCTACTTTGAAGCCGATATAATAAATCGGAATAAATATAAAATATCTTGTATTATTAACCAATTTCCGGCAATTTTCTGAGGGAATAAATTTCACTGTGTCCAAATGTGTGTATATCTATTTTTGGACAAAAACGGCTATTGGTACGGCTATTCAAATTGACACCAATCACATACAGTATAAGGCAGACTCCAGTAGATACTGGCAGATATAACATACCAAGTAAAAACTAAGTAAAGTCGATGAAATTTGCAGTGAACGACGACAAAATAGCTGTTATAACTCCCGTGCGACAAAAACCAACTTTTTTCTAGTCAGGAAAAATTGTATCTGCGCATATTCTTGAACTATGGATTTTATATAGCGATACTGCATACTCACTTTTTTCTTATCAATTTAGGGTTTTGAAGGACCTTAACGTTTCAAAAGGAAGAACATAAAAGGGACGTCATTGCGTATACTTTACTTCAAATGAGGAAAGTTCAAGATTTTTTTTACGTTTTTAGAAAACCACAGGAACAACGAAGTTGAGGCATATATCACAATGTGGCGCAAAATTAATCACTTTATCGGAAAATTTATAATTTTTGCAAATGGCGTTCTACATCAATCAATTTTCACACTTGTGAATTAGACGTCGTCATTGTTGGCATTTAAATTGTATCATTTTTCACATATAACAGTTAGGAAACCGGAAAGAGTTTAAATTTTTACACTTCTATTTTAAAACAAAAACTTGGCGCATCTTTTGATAGACCCTTTATTTTGAAATAACTAGTATAAACAGTGTTTCAATGAAAATTTTTGTTTTGCCTTTAATTTTAATAATTTCTTTATGAAAACGTAGTTCATTTTTGTACAATAACTCCAACAACACAATCTTCAAACTTCGTGCAAACTAAAAAAAGCAATATAAATTTTTTTTATTAAAATTTGAAATTTTTTGATTACAATTCATTCTTACACATTTGAAATTTAAAATTTTTATCAGATACTAAAAGCTTTCCAAAAACTTTTAGAAGATTTTCGAGCACGCAGTTTTATAACCCATTAAATTTTAATATAATAAAACGCGAGTTTGAAGTATCTAAAAATCGCTTTGATTTTTTTGACAATTTTTTTTTTTATTTTTTTTGCTGACAGTGTTGGATATTTCCTTCCGTATAAAAGAAATGTCAAGCTTTCCCTGTATGGCGAAAATGCGCGGGACCGCCAGGAAAAAAAATATCACAAGTCAACAAGATTTTTGAGCGACTTAAAACTTGCACTTTATTATACCAAAATTAATGGGTTATATAACTGCGTTCTTGCAGATCTTCTAAAAACTCGGAGTAAAACTTTTGAAATTTGAATGAAAATCTGTTAATTTCTTTTTAATTTGCGCACAGTTTATATAGTTTTTATAGTAGAATGAACTCGTTTGAATAAAAAAAATTAAAAACATAACAAATTACACATTTGAAAAAACTAGTCATATTCCGCCAAACACTGTGTAAATCCATGTAACCACTTTTGCGTATTGCTTTATGTACATACACATACATACAAATAGAACAAATGTTATAAACCAAAAAAATAATTTGTAGCACAGTTTAAGGGACATTTGTAAACATTTTATTCCCCCTTTTAGAACAACATATAAATGTTCCATAACAACTCGCATTTGCCACCACAAAACCACAATTATTTGCATTTATATGTAGTTATGTAAGTTATTTTTGAACATTCACTATTGTCAAACAAGCATTGTTATCAGTAAAAAACAAAAAAAAAAAACAAAAGCAGCGAGTGTGGTAAACGGAATAACATTACCTTAACTGTTGAACCCCCACTCAATGGTACACCCTACTTATTTATGTGTACGTGTCCTAATGGCATTGTTTTATTGCATGTTTTTTCCGGCATAAGCATTACAAAAATTTCGTAGCAAAATATTTATATTATATTAGTATATGGGTAAAATATTGTAGAAATATGGAAAATTCAATCAACCTGAAGGAAAAATGTGATCGAAAGAAAAATTTGGAATTTCTAGCTAATAATTAGCAGTTATCCCGGTACCCCTTCAATAAAACTCTAGTGGCAATGCTGTGCTAGATTATATTTTAGGTTTTTTGGTGAAACTTTTAGGTGTGAAATCTAGAGAATTTATTAGTGCTTTACTTAACTGTTATCTACTATTTGAAAAAAAAATTAGGTTTGCAGTGGTTACCCAGTGCATTTGAGAACTGTTTAGCTAATCCGCTATTAAGCAGCTTTACCAGACTAGTTGCCCTGATTACTGAGTACTACTATTATACCCTCTAAGCTCTAATGCTACAAATAAGTAGGCCGGGCATGGCATATGTAAATTAGTTTTAGTAAAGTAAAAAATTCTCCCCTTTTTCCTCTAGATGTTTTTAGCGAGCCGTAACTCACGTAGACATGCATTGCACAGGATCAAACTGAGAGGCAATTTAAAGTTCTCTACCAGCTTTGCACTTGATGCCGCCAAAAGCGTGTTGCAGCATTCAAAAGTAGAGGTAAAAAGAGAAAATTTGATTGTCTCCGGTACAGCTAAGATCAAAGTGAAAAGTGGGAGCAACACCTGTGTTGTTTAAGGAATTTCAATACAGTATCGAATGCAACAGCAAAGCGTGGTTAAAACTATTCCTATGATTAAAAAGGATGCCAAGGGAGGCATTTCATGGTAAGGCAATCGTGAAAAATGTTGATAAAATCATGGAAATCGCAGATTCAAGCCGGGATGTGAGCACTTATTCCATTCGCTGAACGAACCAGAAAACTGCTTAGAATCGTTTGCCCTAGGCAACTCGCTCGAGAAGAAGTTTTCGAATAATTCTATCCTGAAATGTAGTGAAGTTGACTCACATTTAAAGCAGATGTTAAATGATTACGACGAATTCGTCTTAAATGAAGAGATAATCGAACAAAATCGTCGTCAAATCAAGTTGAGAAGGAAAAAATTATCGCCAAGCTCTGAGTAATGACAAAGTTAGTTTGTTGAGTATTTGGTGTGATTCGAAAGAAATCATCTACCATGAGGTTCTCGCAAAAGGCCACTCCTGTGCACAACTAATCAGATCAAACAGAGGTGACTAGAACTGGCAAATAGGAAAGGTTTTGTTTTGCAACAAGACGGTGAGGCCACGTGTGCCATACGTCTCGAAAAAATTCTAAAAAAATCTTAAAAAATTCCAAAAAAGTTACCAAATGGTTCGAAACCAATTTTATTGATTTAATTTAATCAAATATAACAATTTATGTATTTGCATACATACAATACATTATGGGCGACCCAAAAAAACATAGCCTTTTTTCTTGATGTTACCGCCTAAATCTGTTGTATAGCCAAAAAATTAGACAATTTCTTTTTATTTATTTATTTATTTCTTCACTCATAAAATTTTTTTTGATTGACTAAATTCCCATTTCTTCGTACCTTGGTATAAAATGTTTGCAGACCTGTATTACATATAGGTATATATACAATTAGCGCGTACCCCTTTTTTGGGTGTTTGGCAGAGCTCCTCCTCCTATTTGTGGTGTGCGTCTTGACGTTGCTCCACAAATGGAGGGACCTACCGTTTTAAGCCGACTCCGAGCGGCAGATATTTTTATGAGGAGCGTTTTCATGACAGAAATACACTCGGATCTGTATTAGGCATCTTTCTTTGTTCGCTTTAAGCTTTAGGCAGTGGCGAAAAGATGAAGCGACTGGTATAAATAAAAATATCTACTCGTTAGCGGCGCATCGTGCTCGATAAATTTGTTGTTGATTTTACTTGCAAATTTTTCGTCAAGTGAGCCGAGCAGAGAAATAGCGTTGCTCGTAAAGAAGTAGCGATTAAAAGAGGTCTATTAGTTAATCTCCACCTTCAATTTCCGTTCACAAATGTCAAAAAAAGTAAACCAAAATTAAAAAAGTTAGAAAAATGGTTGCTTTTTTTCATTGTACATTTTGGTTTTAGTTTTAAGGTATTTACAGGATCTTCAAAAAATAAGATCTTCCATGAATAGTTAAATTTTTGGTTTTAATAACATATATCACAATATCACAATGAAAGCTAATTATAGTGTTTGTATTCAAAAATATTTTGTGATCTCTCTAACTAAATTAAATTTCATATCTCAAAAGTTACCAAATAGATTTTAAAGTTACACCTTCACACCCTATTTCTGGTATGTTGCCCTCAAATGATCACACCTACAGTATTAAGCCGAGTCCAAACGAAAGATATATTTAATGAGGAGCTTCTTTAATGGGAGAAATACGCTCGGAGGTTTGCCATTGCATGAAGAGAGGCGACCGCTATTAGAGAAAACTGTTTCTATCATTTTGGTGTTTCAAGCACAGAGATTCGAAACTACACACTTCCAAATGGTAGCCACGCACCAACCCTTTCAGCTACGACCGCCAAGTTACTAAGTTACCAAAGCAAAAAAAGTTACCAGTCTTGTTAACTAAGTAGCAAGGTGGCAAACGGGCGACAGCCGACACACATCTTTTACGAAGCGTCAAAAACTCCAAAAGCTTGTTGTCAGTATTCTATTACAACAGTGGCATACTACAAACCTGTGACCAAACAATTATCAACATTTCGGGCATTCGTAACGATTTTTTGATGGTCCAAAACGGGCCTCAGAAAAGCCTGTGAAAATAAGCTGACCAAGTTTTTTACTAATGCCGGCGAAGTCTTCTTCAAAGTGGAATTATGAATATGCCGTTAAAATGGGCCAGAGTTATCGAGTAAGCATTTTGACTAAATAAATTTTGACTTATGTATATCTGACGTCTGAGCTTTCGTATATGAAAATATGTGGGCCAATATCAAGACGCTCGCCACAAATATAAAATGTATTTTTTGCCTTTTTCACAAAAAAGCCCTGAAAGGTTAATTTATTGCAGAGTTAGATGAGTAAAGTGTCCCACAAAAATATTCCCCATTGCCTTTTATATAGAACTGCTAAGCACATCAGATAAGCAAAAATCGACGATAAACGTCTCTTCAGATCCTTTACACCAGAAGCCATCTTTTAATATTGTTATTTTTTGTTTTTTGCTATACAGCGTTATTTATCTTCAAAAGTATTGATAATTGAGAATCTACATCTCGACCTCTATTATTAATTTGTTTCGGGAAAGTTCAAGTTTTAGATATTTACAGATTTATTGTACACAAGTAAACGGGAACCTCTGGCACTAACTTTTTTTATTTCACACTCAATGGCCTATAAATTTTCTTACCACCTAAAATAGTAAATTAATCATACTAAGTATTTGCGTGAAAAGGATTATTACGTAAAAGGCCCATTATATATATATATATTAGGGTGGGTCGATTTAAAAATCGCTCATTGCTCTGTGAAAATCGTATTCTAGGGATCAAAATAAGAAACTTTGCCGAAGGAACCATACCTCTAAAACGAATTCTGATGTCCCCCAATTTTTGTTTTTTTGTATTTGTATTTGTATTTTGAATATGATTTTCACAGAGCAATGGACGATTTTTTTGCCTCTCCAGAAATCGACCTGGCCTAATATATATAATTGGCGCGTACACCCTTTCTGGGTGTTTGGCCGAGCTCGTTCTCCTATTTGTGGTGTGCTTCTTGAGGTTGTTCCACAAATTGAAAGGCCCATTATACTCATATAAATAGTATTAACAAACAATAGTGTTATTATTATTACAAGAAGATTTAGCACTGCAACTTGAAAGATTTATTGTACTGTATTCATGAATTCAGAATATTTCTCTTAGCATAACTTCCTCAAGCTTAGTATTTGTCTTATTTTATTGAGGTTTATTTCCACCTCTAGTAAAATAGGTAAGTTTATCCAGGGCCTTGTGCCTCTTATACATCAGTGCCGGGCACGTTGTCGGCACATGCTTGGCGGTTTCATCGTACTCTATACAGAACCTGTAAGTACCATTGGAGTTTATTCACAGGTAAGGAAATTGAAAATTCAATTTACTTATACAATGCTCTGTTAGAATTCCTGTGATGATTGTAAAACTATTCTAATTTATGTATGTCCATACAGATTGTGATTGCGATAAGCCCGGTAGATTATCTTCTCTCCACTTTCCTCCATTCGTTCACATTAATTCCTATGTGCCCTGGATCCCCTAGAGTACGTACTCGGTTGTTTTGGTCTTAGATAATCAGGTTATCAACATATTCCAGCACGAGTTTTGATATAGTATAACCCGGAAAGAGTTGAGAGCCTTGATTGCTGTCTGATTATCAGTAAGAATAGCAATGCTCGTTTCATATGATTGCGTTTTCGGAGTGATAGACTAATAAATAGTGCCATCCAAGTTGTACGACTTTAGTATTTTAATAAAAACTATCTATCAATACATAAAACAACATTTTCAACTATTGTAATTTCACGAAGTATTTACCGCAAAATCTTAACAATATTCGGTAATAAATTTTGTATATATATGTGATTCGCTGGAAATCAGATACTCGTGCATTGTTAGTGAACTTTTGAGATGCTACAAACACGAAAATTTGTCATCAGCTAGATAAAATACAGGACGAAATTCTTTTTTCTCTGATCCTTGCTTAACCGTTTAGAAATTTAGATTTCCCTACAGGGTGCCAAAGCACCACATGTATATTCGCATACACATACCTATATTTGTGTGCATATTGCAAAGCAGTTAAAAACAAAACGATTTTTTATAGCATTACTCGTATTTGCCAAGCATATATTCATATGTGCATTGCATACATTTGCTTTATTTGTCTAGTTAATGGCAAGGATCAAAAGCAACAAAAAAGATAAAAAGGAATTTATTTCTGAAGTACATAGTTGTTTTTATATAAAACAGTAATGTGCATTAGAGAATAGAAATGATAGAAAAGATGGGAGCGAAAAATGTTGTGTATATAAATAAAATCATAAAGCAAATCCTGGGAGTTTTATATTACTAGAGCGAATGAAAATAAAGACAAGCAAAACAAATCCGCGGTAGTCAGCTTATAGAGACTTTTAAGTGCACATTTAATTGTTGAAAAGCGCTTATAGAAATTTATTCCAAAGAAAATATTTCTCAGAAATCAGTATAAATGAATGCTCGAGAAGTGGAATGGATGGGCGTATCTTGGTATTTAAGGTTTATCTATTAAATTAAAATAATTATACATGTAAATAAGTAAGATGACACAAAATCAATCGCCTCATTGAAAATTTATTACTTTTATAAATGGCGTCGCATAGGTCAATATAAAGATTTATCTCACTCACAATAATTTGTTTAATTTAAATTTATTCAATAAATTCATCCGGAAGGCTTTCCTTTGTCATTGGTAAGTATGCGCCCTACTTTTGAAATGGAAGCAGGAGCTGATTGGGCAAATTAAAAAACCCCTGCATCCGAAACAATTCACCATGACGGCTTTCCTAGATATAGAAGCTGCCTTTAACAATATATCAATCGAAACCATATTGGATTCGCTAGCAACTTTCGGAATCAATGACTGCTGGAGAAACTGGATTCGATGTATGCTTCAAAGCAGAATTATTCTAGCATCAAGCGAAGTTGCTACGTTCACCCAAATTATGAGCAGAGGTACTCCACAGGGTGGAGTCCTCACCCCACTTTTATGGGTCTTATCGTTAAGCAAAATTTTACTGCAACACAATTCTTGATAGCCGAAGGCAATCCATCAGACTACTACATCACCTCTGCCCTTAGACTTCAGACTAGTATTTAACGTAATGTTTCCCACGTAAAAGGAATGGAAGTTAAATTTAGTAGTGGAGCAAGATACCACCGCTTTTTACACCGATGAATCCAAGATGGATTGCAGCGTCGGCGCGGGTGTATATCCGAAAGACCCCAAAACTTCTAAGTCTTTTCGATTGGGAATTGGAATAGTATCTTTCAAGCAGAGCTTCTCGGTATAAGTGAAGCTTACAGGGTAATCAGAAATCATCCACAACAACTATCAGAAGTACGTAATTTTTCAGACATTCAAGCAGCCAACTTCACTATAAAGTCACCAACAACCAATTCAAAAATCGTCAGACAATGTAAAGAAGAGGTAAATGTCTCAGCACGCACAACAGAAATCACTCTCATCTGGGTACCTGACCATAGAAACATAGAAGGGAATGAGAAAGCTTATGAGTTGAAAAGATAGGAAGATTTCTCTAGAGCATACAAAGTGGTACCAAAGCGTCTACAAAAGGGACTATTCCAGAAGCAGGCTGTTGACAGATGGGCCAACACCAATACCTGCAAAGTAGCGAAAGAAACGTAGCCAGATTACAATACAAGTCCAGAACTGACGAGTTGTTAAGAAAGCCAAGAACAGACATCTTTATAATTACGTCTAGAATAACCGGCCAGTGGCCTGTCAGAGAACATGCAAGGAAGATGGGG
Source organism: Anastrepha ludens (assembly GCF_028408465.1). NCBI lineage: Eukaryota > Metazoa > Arthropoda > Insecta > Diptera > Tephritidae > Anastrepha > Anastrepha ludens. The sequence continues at coordinate 73,410,913 of NC_071501.1, forward strand.
TGGTCGCGTAATGATAGATGTAGAACCTGTAATCAAGAGGATTCTAGAGAGACAGTCTTCCAATATCTGTGTGAGTGCCAAAGTCTGACTGTTCTACGACATAGAATGCTGGGGAAATTCTCAATCAACAACTTGGTAGAAATTGCAGGAAAGAAAATAGATGACATAGGCAGATATATAGACAAATCAAGATGGTTCGACTAAATAACGGCAATGGTTCTACTAGTGGTGTACCAAAATAGCACCTTTTGTGCTAATTGAGTCTGGGGCGTGTCACCCAGACAGCAGCTCAGCCAACCAACCAAGTATGTGCACAAGGTTGTATAGGTATATTTCGATTCACTAAGTGCCGCTAGAGTTGAAATACATATTTCGAAAAAAATTGTATTTATAGCCCGATTTAGTTCATAGTCAGAATAACTGCATGAATTGCTTAGAAGGAATAGGCTTGCAAGAGATTGTACTGCTGGGTGGCGCTTCGGCCGACGTTGACTGCGTTTTCCCACACGTGGTCAGCAGACGCGTAACCAGCATTTTTTTCCAGAGAAGGTTTAGCAGAAAATGTTCTTAAACTTTTAAAAAACAAAATTACTAATAAAAACAAAGAAACTATAATTTAATTTCGACTCGTCGCTTGTTTTCAGAAAACTTTGCAAAAATTTATTCCATCGTGGGAGCTTGAACCTCTATCGATATAATGATGTGCTGCACTACTCACTCTTTCTTTTGATATAGCGCAAATATTTTTCTTCTAAATTTACTTAAAATTTCGTGTTTAAAACAATTTTCTTCAAAACGAATTGTTTCTGCCAATAATTTAATCAAATTCTAAGTAAAGAGATTACAAAAAAAATCCTAGTAAAAACTTTTAATTTACTTGATTAAAGTCGCAGAGGAAAAAGTTAAGATAAAAAGGCGTTTTGGTTGTAAACTTTTATTTGCTTTATTTAAAAATGTGTATGGCCATCATTCTTTGTAATTAAGTAAAAAATGCCAAATGGTTAGTTAGAGTCGTAAAGTTATTTAAGGTAATTCCAAGAAATCAGGCACCAGTCAGTTTTAATCGTATAAATTAATGAAATTTTATCTCGAACACACTTTTTCTTTCATTCTCACAAGATTTTATGGGAAGAGTTGCTAGATTAGTTGATATCTTTTGGTATAGTATTTATATTTTCGATACAGTTCAGTGGTTTGAATAATGGTTTTACCTTTACTCGATCTTCATATTGGAAAATATTTTGCACCAAAGATTTAATTCTATCTTAACTTCTTCGCAATCTAATTCTAAGCCATTACTTTAAAGCATGAAAGTTTTCCTAATTTAAAAAAAGTTTGTTGTGAATCAGCGGTATAAAGTGTGCAAAAAGGTTGATGACTTTTCCGAGCGCGGCTTGAAGCGAGCGATGAAAAAAGCAGGATAAAGTGATCGTCCAACTTTTTAAGCGGGACCTTTCTTTGTGACTACGCCAAGCACGATCAGTGCTTGCTAAGCAGGGAATAGATGTGAGTATCAACACCATCGAACGTTGACTGAAGGAGGCGAACATATTCTACCGTCCCACATCATCAAAACCACTGCTCTCAGAAAAACACATTGAGAAACAACAAAACAAGAAAATGGCGTCACAGTAATGGACTAGCCTTCCCTGTCTCCGGATGCCAACACCATTGAAAATGTATGAAAACGCATCTTTCCGAAAAGCCAGTCATCCTATTGTTTGGCGCAAAAGCTTAGACAATGGCATCCGATGAGGTGCTCGTTTGAGAGAAAATATCTGCGGAGTGTTTGAAAGAAAGATTCAACGGCAGATTTTTGGGCATTTGCACGTTGGCATGATGCGGCGAGGCGATGGAACCATGACCTGTATGAGCTTTATGACGACGAAGACATAGTACAGCGAATAAAAATCCAGCGGCACCGGTGGATGGGTCATGTTATCGGGATGGATACAAACGTTTTGACTCTGCAAGCATTCGATGCTGTACCAACTGGTGGTAGTGGAGGAGGAGGAAGGCCTCCTCTGCGTTGGAAAGATCAGGTGGAGAAGGACTTGGCTTCACTTGGTGTGTCCAATTGGCGCCGGTTAGCACGAGAAAGAAACGACTGGCGCGCTTTGTTAAACTCGGCCAAAATCGCGTAAGCGGTTATCGCGCCAATTAAGAAGAAGAAGAAGCATGATGAAAAGTACCATCCTTGACTGGTATCAAAATTTCGAAGGGATTTGAACCCCAAAATCATTCCATTTTTGCGCGCATGGCGGTCACATTACGAATTTCCCACGCTTTCCGCGATTCTGTTAAACGTTAAGACTTCTATGGTTAGCATCCCCATTGCAGCACCGCACAGTAAGCGCTTGAGTAGTTTAAATGAAACTTATATACACATGCACATATATGTACAGTACGCAAGAATTTACATAAATAAAAGCAGATGTCAAAATATATTGAAATACTTAAATGGGTATCAGCCGATTTTTTATGCGCGTCGACTTATTTACTACAAATCTATGGGCGAGTAGATTTCACGAAGAAAATAACTGCACAACACATTTTTTTTTTAAATGCAAGTATAACATATTGAGTAGTAGCAGCATAGCCGTATGAATTGCACTTGCCTTGCCACAGAATCGTAAAATTTATTGAAGGAAAAATATCGATGCTGCGCCAAATCTACATCAGCATTGTATGAATGCTATAAGAAACATGTGTATGAATGTTTATACAAGGTGGCGCAAAATGAATCACCTTATCGGAAAATTTATAATTTTGGCAAATGACGTCATACGTCAATTATATTGGACATCTGTGAACTAAATAGCTGAAATATGCAGGCAAGCAATGGAGCGCGTCAAGTTCAAAATAAATATTTCCATCCCTCAAAATCATTTCTTTTTGTATTTATTCAGAAAGTTATTCAACAGCGAAATTATATGACTAATTTTGCGCCACCTTGTATATGCTGGCGTGCATGAAGAAAAATGTCCACATCTGTAAAATAATATCAAGATAACCTAAACTCTGGCAAGTGCGTGAGTTATAAATTTGTATTCATATGTTCACACGTACATACATACATACATACACATGCATACATACACATTCATGCATTGAATGTAAGTATTTTACTCGCTTGTTTGTGTGATTCTCCGCCATTCCTACTTCTTATTTTATAGCTTTTATTGCTAATGTTGTTGTTCACGTCTTGCCAAGATTTTCAAATGCCACCAGCTTTGCGCAATATTTGTGGTTTTCCGGGTCAAAAAAATAACAACAATGCCAACAAGTCAGCAGCTTTTTTTATTGGCCACTCGACATTTTAGCTCGGTGCAGGTTGCATGGATCATATTTTCTTATGCTGTGCAAATGTACTCATACATACTTATTATAGTTGCATGTGTACATAAATTTACGTACATACATACACACATACATACTTATATACACCATCATGTGTATATGCCGTATAGAACCACAGCAAATTTGTATGCAATTTTTGCATAGCAAAGAAATATTCATTGGTTGCAAAAATATTCATGATATTTTCAAAGAGGAAACAAATAGAGAAAGTTGAGAACGTGTGAAAAGAAGAAAATGATTAATAATACTTATGCAGACTTGTACTAAAATAACAAATTAAAGTTATAAAATATGGAACTGCAAAAATTTAAGTCAGCATAACATAAGATTACACTAGCGAGTTTCATTAGTTCCTTTTTCAGTGAGTTGGAAAATTCATCTCGCCCAAAAGGATTATCGGCATAAGAGTGCATTGATCAACTTAATTCAACTTTTGGCGTTAAAGCAGCACTCTTAGCCGCTGTGATATATTAGGCTGATACAACGATTGGACAAGGATTGGAACGCCGTCGATCCTTACACGATGATTTTCGGGAAGGCCATCCAAAAATGTTTGTTGTGCCAGAAGCAGTCGACTGTCATGTGATATATAGCGAGATAGAAGCAGGCTTGGACATTAATGGAACACACATATATTCAATTTCGCACAAATTATTGATCGCCAAGGTGATTAGTTTTTTTTTTTGATATCGTATAATTTGACATCTTCCCAAAACAGAGCTCGTGCCGATTAGTGCTAATAAATCTTGGAAAAAACAGCCACGGTATTTCAAAGCACGTCTTTGATATCATAACAGTTGACGAATCTTGGATTTATGCATATGAGCCAGAAACAAAGTTGTTGGCGGAAGAAACAACTCAAAATAAATGTTCATCTGTTTTTTCAGAAAAGTGGTCATTTTTCATTACGACCGGTTTTCTGGATGTAATTTCCGTGTTCCGCTGAATCAAACTCCGAAATTTACACTGTTTTTCTTATCGAAATTCTCATATTTCTCTCAAATGCCAGCTCTCACTCTACACAGCGATATTAAAACCGATATGGACCTACGACATATAGCTCTGGGGCACTGCAGCCAATTCTAATATCGAAATACTCCACAGATTCCAATCGAAAGCACTTGATTACAAGCGCACTATATTAAATTTCCCACAATAGTTCAAGAAATAAAAAAGCTTGCACCATCACACAATAAAGGACTCCAATCGCACGCAAATCCTCTCAATCCATTCTCCTTAAACAGAAATGGTTGGTCCACTTGGTACTTTTCATGCAATAAATAAATGGATTAAAAAAAAAAACAAAAAAAAAAGACCGAATTAATGGATCATCCTCCTTACAGCCTCGCTTTATCCGCCATTGACTTAATTACACACTTCACATCGAAAATAAAATACAGGGTCAGCGTTTTTCAGCGCCTAAAGAAGCCTCACTAAAGCAATAAGTTGCTGCTCACTTTGAATTGCCCCTTCTCGTTTCCTTATCAATCCGTCAAACCAACATTTGTCAATTACGCAACTACGAAAACGCCCAAGCCCTTTAAGTTCAATCTCAATTTGATGTTTGTAAACAAATGCAAAGATATTAAAAAAAAAACATAACTACAAAAGCTGACTAGCTATTTTTGTTTTGGGCTGTGTCCGATAAAGTAGTCAATGTTTTTAACTGCGGATACTGTTGCACCCACTTATTTATGAGCGTTTTGGACTTGTTCAAATGTTCTGCTACAGGTACTTGGCACATTTTTGGACATTTAGGGTACGCGAAATGGGTACGCCTCAATTTTTTCATAAAGAAACTCTAAATTTGAATTTCCCCGGTCATGTTTCTATTAAACTGACTGTATTTGTTGAGTTTTAACTAAGTGAAATAGTTGAAATACCAGATTGGCACACAGTCTTTTTTAAACAAACAAAAAAATAAAGGTATACAAAAAAGAGGGTCTAAAATTTACTACCACATCGTAAATTAAGGGTGCTTTAAAGAAAGTTCTTTGACAGTTTTGTGCGAAATCACCTGCGTGTTACATCAATCAAAAAGAGAAGATTCTATACACTCTTCAGGACCAATACGACTAAAGTGAAAAATTAGAACAAGCAGCACAAAAACATTTTTGCTGTCTATGGATTCAAACACTAAAAGCCTTAAACGAACTCTCATACAGGACCTATGCACGAAACTCAATAAACCGGAACAATAAAGTCAATGTAGAATAAACGGCTTCGGTTTTTAAAAGGGAAAATAGGTTCAAGATTACAATCAGAACAGAAGGATGACGTAAGGGCTTTAGGTTCAAACGCAATACACCAAACTTTTACACGGACGATTTTAAAATGACTAGTGGAGTAGGCGCTGAGATAGAATTAACGAGTTAACAGAGTTAGAATTAACGAAGTCGCATAAGCTTCCAGATCACTTCAGTGTAGTCTATGATAGACATGCTGACGGGACATAGCCCAGAAGAAGTGGATACTAATAAGAATAATAATAAGAAGGAATCTCGGACAGCGAGGAATGCAGGAACTATAGGGAGCAGGGCTCATTTATATTATTATTTATTATTCAAAACACACTTAAATTTCACGTAGGCACCATGGTTTGATGGATGGGAAGATATCTACGCAAAAAATTGGAAATGTCTCCAATAGAAACCGACAGAAGCTGGAGACGAGAGCTGCAAGGTAATTGCTTACACCAATGCCGTGACACTTATTGTCAGAGGAAAGTTTTTAGATACTCAGATGGAACTGATGGAGGGTTATCTGAATGTAGATGTGAAGTGGACCGAAATCGCGGTCTCTCGATAAATACTATAAGACTGAGCTCGTCTTATTTACGAGGAAATATAAAATACCTAAAGTATTTCTCTCTTCAATAGCGGACGCTCCATTGGTGCTCCCTGATAGGGTGAAGTACCTGGGACTTATCCTTGACAGAGGGCTAACGTGGAAGCTTATCATTGAGGAGAGAACTAGGAAGGCAACAGTTGCCTTATATGGTTGTAGGGGCGCCTAAGTTACTCGCCTAAAGTTACTTTCTGGCTTTATAACACAATTATGAAGAAAATTTTGTTGTACGAAGTGCTTATCTGGTGGACCTCGATCATAAGAAAAACAGCCGCTGCAGGCGCCGCAATCAGATTGAGGTGTTCGGGCCATAAACTAGGCTTAAGCTACGGACACTCTAGTATTCTTAAAAACTTTGAGTTCTGGTTACTTCCCTTCTCTTTTCCCCTTCCCTCCCTTCCCCCTCGCAGCCATTTATCCTACCAGGCACCATTTGGGTGAACTATTTCTATTTCAAAACGCGTAACCAATGAACTCCATCTGATGTCGCTATAAACCGAACCCATCTATGCGTGACTGCAAGTGAACCAGTTTAACCTAACCTGACCTGTGGATCCAATGTAGTGTCGAATATGTTAGCAAAGCGGTTGTTCCAATACTTGCATTATGTGAATATGCAAGCCGAATTGCAAGGAATTGACGATTAATCACAGAACTGTTTGAAACCATTTTCATAGCTCAAAAAACCCATCAATTGTTGAAATAAATTAAGAAAAGTTCACACCTTTCACCCAATATAATATTTTGCGAATTCAATTTTCTGCCAATATATTGAAATTCCTATCAGCAATATTTTCATTTATTGCATATTTACCTGCACTCAACAAATGTCTGCCGTAAATCATCTATGAACTAAAAGTTACATCTTTATTTGCAATAACTTGACAGATTTTAAAATGTTTGCTCATATAAACTAAACTCTAATTAAATTTAAAAATTTGCCACTCAAGCAGTTAACAGGATTTAAGTTAAACGTGTGTTTACTTTTAAGGGCCGATCAAAAAAGTATAACGAAATAAATATGCCGCCTAACGCATATGCACAACATATATAGGTATGTGCAATTATCTTTTATTTTTGTTGCTGTTTTTTGGTTTCTTTTCTTAAAAGTTAAAATTCAAATTGCCACTGGGACAAGTAAAAGCCCAGCTGCCTAGCCGGCTATTGCTAAGGAGATTTAAATGCCAAAGGCAATTTGTCCAGTGACATAAATTGAGAAAATATAATTTAACAAAATGTCAATACAAAGTTAAGCACTCAATGTGCAACAAAATAAAAGAAAACCCTCACTTAAAGACCAAAAAATTTCAATTGCAACTTAAATTTTTGCAACACAGAGGTGAATCTGTAGTAAAAGTATGTTTTCGGAAATTTCATAAGGCAGATGTGCAAGTGTGTTTGCGTGAGAGAGCGCATATTGCAAAAATTCGATAAACCTACTCATTCGAATAGGTTTTTTGTTCATCTTGAACTGTCACAACGTATTTTGTTGCACATAAAATACGGGCAGAAATAACGGAAAATTGAGAAAGCATAAGAAAATTTATGCAGGCATACCAGCCCAGAAATACCCGTAACTATATTTCCAAGTAAAAAGCATCCCTGCAGTGCAAAACAAACCCACACATCAAACATTTTAGTTCATGAACTGGTATTTGGAGGAAGAAGTCATACTAGTTCGAGAGTGACTACAATTGTACTAGTTGCCAAATCACCAATTAGAAGTGTAATGGGAGTAAATATTCTTCTTTATACATATAAATGTTGATAGTGTCAATTTGGTCCATTATGAAGTAATTAATTAACTGGTATACCGCTTGTGCAGTACTGACTGGTTCCCTAAAGAGTGATTCCGGCTGACAACTGGCAGTCCGTAGAACTTCACCATGCTAAATACCATTTACTATCATTGAAACCCGATACGAGTACTCGTAGAAGATGAAAAGGGTGATCAGATTGAAGGTACTTTTTCCAATAAGGGTTTTTTGACAGACCACGCACTATCAAACTAAAAACGTAATTTTTTTCAGTATAATGGACGCTCTGTGAAAAGTGTTCATCGCGCGCTCAGGCCAACTTATGGAGTACAGCGTTGAGGCCCATTTTCGGCATAATGGCTACGTCAATAGGCAAAACTGCCATATTTGGGCTGAAGAGCAAGCTGCAGCTATTCAAAAACAGCCATTAAATCTATTGAAAACAACCGCTTAGTGCAGCCTATGGGCTGGAGGAATCAACTGCCCATATTTCTCAAAAGACGAGGCTGGCGCCAACGTAACAGTGAATGGCGAAAGCTATCGCGCCATGATAAACGTGATCTTCGTGATCTCCATAAGTTTTGGTTCCATCACGACGGCGGACGGCGCTACTTGTCATATAGTCCGTGAAACAATGGATTTAAGCGTCGTCGTTTCTGCTAGCAATTTATCTCTCGTCTCGGAGCAGTGGATTGCCCACCATGAATGTGTGATATCACATTTTTGAACTTTTATTTGTGGGGGTATGTAAAGTTCAAATACTTTGTGGTTAAACCAGCTTCGATTGAGGCATTGGAAACAAACATTACAGTTATTCTCCAAATACCGACCGAAGTCCCCAGCAAGTCATTCGAAATAGGTGTTTACGGATGGCCGAAATATGGTGCAGTTGCGGCCAACAGCGAAAATTTATACGCGAGTCTCTCAAGGATCGTAAACAATTCTCTTCTGCTCTTGCAGCTGCTCTATCGGAAGAAATCGGAAAATCTGTTTGTACTCGAACAGATAGAAAGGCTTCTGGAAGCAGGTTTAAAAAGATGCAAAGCCCGAAAAAACCTGTGACTTTAAAAAAAATTGAAAAAAACGTCTTGAATGAGCTCTCGTATACCGACATTACCGGATTGTTCTATGGTCTGATTAATGGAGCTTTGAAGGAGCTTAGTTTATATCATTTTAAAAGATCAACAAACATAGCTTCCTGCCCAAGACCAATTTCAAGGAAATAACACAAATCTTATAAATCGATTTTGCTCCTTTCCTACAAGTATTTGGTACACCTGATGTGACGTTCGTGAGGCGATGAGTTGCCGAGGAGTGCCATCCAGATTGCGTGGTACGCAGTGTTAAGCATGAGGGTGACAAAAATATGATCTGGGGATGTATGGCTGCTGATAGTGTCGGCGAAATGTTCATTTGTACTTTTGCCTTTATTTTTTTAATATCATTACTTCACTTTTTTAACATTTTAAATAGACTTATATTAACTCACTACAAAACACAACTATCGAAATTTGTTTATGTTATTTGGTAAAAATGTATGTCAGCGTAAAAATTCTATCCAGACAAAATTGATGGCACAGATTTAGTTTCTTTTCTTGAAAAAAGAGAACTTACGCTTTCGCAAAAATTCCACGTATCTACTGTGTTTACTTTGTTAATTTTTTCCCTATGGTTTAGTGGTCCCACACACTGTATAAAAAAATATCTAATGCAATGTCAAATGTAGCAAGATTTGCCTTTACGCTCAACTACAAATGCGAACCCCTACGTTTATTGTCCTTAACGAAATTGATGTTGAGCTGCGTTCTTATATAAGCGAAAATATACCAGCGCTACACACGTACACACGCACACACTTATTTGTTGCTCATGTATGTATATTCTGTCGGCTCAGTTAGCTGCCTTCATGTGCTTATGGCATTTCATTTTTATTGTATTTGCGCCAGAAAGTATGCTTTTCCACTGTAAAGCATGTCTGTGTTTGCATGTCTCCAGAATGTCTGCCCTGCGGCAAAACAAACGTGCATACAAAGAATACAAACGATACAAACAAGTACATGCGTACATGGAGACATTTGTGCGCGTTTGTCGCACATGCCTGCCACGGCCATAAATATCGTTTCAAACCAGCAACCGTGGCCAATGGTCAATAGCTAACAGTCAATATTCTCATTCGATTTTATTTTGTTACATTTCATATCTTAGCATAAATTTGATCATGTATGTAATTTCGATTAAATCGCTACATAAAAAAAATCAATGTTTCACAGTGTCAATATCAAGCTGTTGTGGTTTTTTGTTTTTTTTGTATTTTCTCATTTATTTTTTTATTACTTTTCTCACCCCATTTCGCCGGCATTTAGTTGCGTATTATTTGATTGAACGACTGCCCTTTGAAGTGCACCGAATCAGAAGTAGGCACTTGGCGAACACATTTGAATTCGGGTGTATTCGTGTGCGTATGCGAGAGAAACAGCAATCATTTTCATCATTTCTGTTTTGCCGATTTTTTTGCTATTTCGTATTTATTAATATTTTTATTTATATACAAAAGTGCCAATGAAAACGCTCGTTAAATTACCCATGTAAATAAATGCTTGATTAGCGTTTTATGTTTTTATGATTTCGTGCGAAATACAATTTATCGTTAAATCGTATGAGAGAAAAAATGAGTTCTCATCAAATGTGGAAAAAAAATGTCCGGAGCGTTGAAATTTTTATGCACAACTAAAACTCTTAATATTTTTATAGCAATCAATTACGACTATTTAATTGAATGAGTTAAATTGAAAATAAATACGTTAGTATTTTGCCAATTGGGAAATACATGCGCAATTTACTGATTTACAAATTGATTTTTCTGTATGGAACAGGCACTCAGGCATACATATGCATGTACTTGGTGAGAAATACGTGTACAATAGTACTATGTGACATATTGTCGTTTTAACGGTATTTAAATTCTTCTAGTAAATTATCATTAATTTATGAAAAGTTTTTTGAAATTTCAATTACTCCAAACGTATTTTTAAATGCTTAACCGAATTGTGGTTGTTATGCATTTAGCTCTAAGCAAGCAATTCTCAAAGGCAATTTATATGGTTACAGGTCACTGCAGCCTGAGGTACCATCTAAATAATATTGGTCTATCCGAGACCAATGTCTGCCGCTTTTGGGAAATGGACATAGAAAGCTCAGAACATGTGCTTTGTGAATGTCCTGCGTTGGGCAGACAAAGACTTCACCACCTTGGTGGTATCGTAGTATCTCCATGCAATCTTTGGAACAACAAACCCAAAACTGTGCTAAAATTTCTAAAAAGCCTAAAACTCTAGGGTTTAAAAAATACACAATAGATCAGCTCTGGTCGCAGTGCGTAATGGCCTTCTAATAATGGTTTTCTTAGTTCCCCATTTATCTGGTACTAGGAACACAATATCAAACAAAAAGTGCCCATTTGAGGCATTGCTCCACTCGATAATATTTAAGTAAAAGGACTTCATACCCAAATATTGTTACCAAATTAAGAAAATGGGGGTTCAGTTTCAAGAATATATTTTCAACCGTTCGGTTTCCATCGGTTTTTTTTTCTTTTTGTGAGTGAAAACTAAAAGAACAATTTTTTATGTTATATGAAAATAATTCTATAAATTAACGAAATATTGTTTTGAAACCATATAAATAAATTACATGGAAATGGTAAATGAAACTAAAAGTTAAAACCAAATGCGAAAAAACAATAAAATTATGCTTAAATAAACCTTATTGAGATAAAAAAATAAAGTTAAAAAGAAATATTAATGCAAACTTATTTATTTTTCTGCCCATTTTAAATTTTCAGGTATTTGTATTTTTGCTGAATAAAGCAACAATAACAAAATCCCATTGCAAAGCTCCGAAATAACAAGTTGCTTTTGTTGGCTGGCGGCTGCCATAGCCGAATGAGTTAATGCGTAACTACCATTTGGAAGTGCCGCGGTTCGAATCTCCGCACATGAAACAACAAAGTGATAGAAAACCGGTCGCCCTTCGGCAGGCAATGGTAAACATCCGAGTGCCTTTCTGCCATGAAAAGGCTCCTGGTAAAAAATATTTGCCGTTCGGAGTTAACTTAAAATTGCAGGCCCCTTCATTTGTGGAACAACATCAAGACGGGCGCCACAAATAGGAGGAGGAGCTCGGCTAAACACCCGAAAAGGGGGCGCAACTAAGTTCCCGTTGTTTGTCAATAGATGCCGCCAGCAGTGTGTGCTAGTCGATTCTAACATAACCTAAACGTCATATACCAAGCTTAGACATGTTTGTAAACAAACTGCTTCGACACATTAGTGATTTTGCTTTGGTATAATATAATACTTTTGGTTTTGTGAAAATGTCTGATTTCGTGCCGAATAATCTTCATTTGCGGGAAGGGTTGGTTGTCTTCTTTCATTCGAACAAAAAACGGCACTTGAAGCGCATCGAGAGCTATAAAAAGTTTACGGAGATGCTGTTTTTAGTGAAACAACGTGCCGAGATTGGTTTCGTCGTTTTAAAGATGGTGATTTTAATGTTGACGACCGTCCGCTTGAAGGAAGGTCAAAAAACTTTGAAGACGCTAAATTGAAGGCATTGCTCAATGAGGATCCGTACCAAACGCAAGAAGAGCCTGCTTCAGTATTAGGAGCTACCCACCAATCCATTTCCAAGCGATTGCATGCTTTGGGAATGATTCAGATCCAAGGGACTTGCGTTCCTTATGAGTCAAAACCAAGAGAAGTTGAACGTCGCTGTCTTGCCTGTGTACAACTGCTCCAGCGGCAAAAAAGGAAGGGTTTTCTTCATCGCATCGTGACAGGTGATGAAAAAGAATTCATTACAGCAATCCAAAGAAAAGAAAGTCATGGGGATTGACCGGTCATGCTTCTACGTCGTCGTCTCGGCCGAATATTCACGCTGCAAAGATTAGGCTATGTATTTGGTGTGACCAAGTTGGTGTTATTTATTATGAACTGTTAAAACCAAGCGAAACCATCACTGGGGATCGGTATCGACTTCGATTGATGCGATTGATGCGGCCGCAATACGCGGAGAGGTATGAAAAAGTGATTCTACAGCGTGACAACACTCGGCCTCACGTTGCCAAACCCGTTAAAACCTACCTGGAAACACTGAAATGGAAAATCCTACCACACCCGCCATATTCTCCAGATATTGCGCCGTCCGATTATTACCTGTTCCGATCGATGGCACATAGTCTAGCTGTATAGCAGTTCCATTCATATGAAGACATCAAAAAATGGCTAGATTCGTGGATAGCCTCAAAACAGTCTTACCGCGACGGTATACGAGATCTACCACAAAGATGAGAAAAAGTAGTAGCCAACGATGGGCAATACTTTCAATGATTCACCTGTAACCATTTTTTTCAGAATAAATAATTCCAAAAATGACGCCTTATCACTTCGCCTAGTCTAATTTCATATACAATTGGAAAAGTATAGAAACAAAAATAACCGAGATATATTTTACTAAAGAAAATTCCAAAAATAATCGTCTAGTAGTTAGATGCTAGAAATAGGGCAAATAGTTGACAGGATACTCAAGGTATTACCCATTGGGGAGTTTGCTAAAGAACTTAGTGAAATAAAAAGGCTTATAAGACTTTTTACCTACAATAGTAAACTACACTAAGTGCGTGAAGTAGACATCAGGAAAATAGCAGGTTTTCTAATAGGTCACTATTACTTAAATTGCAATCTCTCAAAGAATCGCATTGGTAATGAGGCAGAGTATCGAGTTAAACTCTTTTAAAAAAATTGTATTTAATGTAGAAAATCTTTTCTAAAAAATATCAGAATTTAAGGTGGTGCAAAATTAATCATCCCATTTTATTTTTGAATAATTTTTCACTAAATGAAAAAAATATGTTGAATGATAAAACAGTTTATTTTGGCCTTTATGCGCTTCATTGCGAGAAAAGCACAAGACCTTCGAGTTGGTGATCATAAATTTGAAAGTGTGGATCAAATTAAATACCTAGAACTGCTTCTCAGTGGATCGGATGATAAAAACTTGCTGTAAAACAAGGCCGTATACAAAGTGCAAACAGAGTATATGGGGCCCACGTAAAACTGTTAGAAAGCAAGCTCCTGAGTAGATATATAAAACACTAACTCGCCCAGTGGCAAAGTATACTTAGTCCTGCCATAAATTCTGGTAAAAGTAAAGTCCGTTATAGATATCAAATTATAGTACTTTTTTTAATGAATTTAGTTTTACTTAATCATGTAAATATTAATCATTAAATCAAATTTTCATTCGAAATGGTCACCATTTGCTGTTACACAAGTCTTCAAACGATTAGGCAGCGTGCACGGTTTCATGGATATTGACGACGCTGCTCGATCCAAAGATTGTTTGAGCCTTTCCAAATTTCTGTGAGTGCTGCGACAGGCCATGTTCTCCAATTCTCCCCACAAACTGTAGTGCAATGGATTAAGATATGGACTTCCATGCTGTCAATCTTCTTCCGCTATGAACCCAGGATGACTTTTAGCCACTGCTGTGTAGTTTCTGCCTTAAGGGCCTGAGGAGACTGTTGCTGATAGAGCGATTGAAGAGAGTACTGCTCCACTGCTTCACCACGTTTTCTAAGACATCCTCCTGGTACACTTTCGACCCGTTCTTAACCACTTTCTCGCAGAAATGAAAAGATGTAACTCCTTTACAAGACACTCCTCACCTAACCATTACGGAGGCTGGATGGCGACCACGCTGAACTCTTGGAACAATATATTTTTTGTCTTTAGAAGTTTTAGCATAGATTTTGGTGTTTTGCTTATTAAACCATTTTTCAACCATGAAAATTGTCTCATCTGTAAAAAGATTATTTTCATGGCCATTGACCCCGCGTCGCGGAAGAAGCTGCTTGCATCTGTCGACTATAATTTTCTTCAAGCGCGTTGACAAAAGATGACCAGTTGAGCGACGGAAGGCTTCCATGTGGAGATGATCTCTAATTAGTCTTGACATGGGTCTAGTCTTTCTAAGGGCATTTCCCCGGTTTTATGACTGCACTGGTTCGCACAACGCGTGGTCGACCACTTCTTTTTCTCTCTGTCACTTCAGACGTTTGGGAAAAATGATTTGTCATGCGGTAAACAAACGTTCTCGAGATATTAAGTTTTATTAACAATTCGTAAATCTCACTTGCACTTTTACCACACTTTTCTAATGCAGTCACTGCAATGCGATTTCCTTAGCTCCCCACTCCTTGTTAACTAGCGAAATTTGCCACGAAACTGAGTATAATTTATGAGTAGACAATGCAATATGGCACAGAATTTATGCCGGGACTAAGTATACTGCAGCTGTCCAGTTCACAAGTGCCAAATATGATTGACGCACCTCACCACTTTTAAAAATTATAGCATCTTTCGATAGAGTGATTCATTTTGGATTACTTCTTCGGAAGCATGTAAATGTTTTAAAGCTTATAAAATTCGGAAAATGCATGAATTAAATATACGAGGGCGGTTCAATAAGGACCCGTGTTTAATGACAGAGGGCGAGTTGCCACCGTTGATGAACCCCGGATTCATCATTACACACCAGAAACTAAGCAACAATCAAAACAATGGATTTATTCCGGTGAATCTGCTCCAAAGAAAGCGAAAACAGGCAGACAGTTCCATCGGCCGGAAAGGTTATAGTGACGATTTTTTAGGATGCAAACGGCGTCATGCTCATGGATTTTTTAGAAAAAGGAAGAACGATCACTGGGCAATGCTACAGTGAGTTATATGACCACTTTCACAAAAAATTGAACGAGACAAAGAAGGAGAAAAAGAAGGTGCTGTTTCAATACAATAATACACCATCACATTCATCTGGAGTTGTTACCGCCAAACTGCATGAATTGCGTTATGAATTGCTGCCGCACCCCCCGAATTCACCCGATCTGACTCCCTGCGACTTTTTCTTGTTCCCTAACATGAAGAAATGGCTAGCGGAAAAAAAATTTAGTTCAAACAACGAAGTCATAGCTGAGATAGAGGCGTGGAGAGTTCGACAAATCTTATTTTTTGAAGGAGTTAAAAAAATGGCCGGTGCGTTGGGAGAAGTGTATCTCTCTAAAAGGGAACCATGTTGAAAAATAAAAATAAAATTTTTTGAAAAAATGGTGTCTTCATTTCTAACACGGGTACTTATTGAACCCAACTCGTATATCTATGTATTGTATATTAGTTCTGTAAAGAATTCCATTCTATTGGAGATTTTCTTGGTTGTTACATACAAACAAAGAACTCGAACCGCTTTAGCACTTCAATAGCATTTCAACCGTAGTCGGATCACCATACCGCAAATACAACAAAGCTTTTCGATCGAAAACTAAATTGATTGAATTTTCACTCCATTCAAGCGCAAATGCATGGTTACTTAAATGCGTATACGAGTATATCTCTGTATGAACGCAGGTGTATGTACGCATATTAACACATCTGTAAGTTGGTTGCAATCAGCAACAATGCCAATAACAACTAACAACAAAGTGGCAAAACACAAAACAATAGTTAAAATGAAAATTCTGCACTACAATTACGCATTTCACGAAAGGAAAAAACCCAATACTCGTGCAACAACAGCAGCAATAACGGCCGCCGCTTGACACTGCAGCTTAAGACAAAGCAACGAGCATTTTATTTGCCACAGGTATGTACGACTGACTACGAATGCATAGTACCGGGTTTAAGCATTTACTTGATGTATATGAGTATGAATTTCATGCTTATGTATGTACACACATACATATATACTCGTATACTCGTATATGCATTTCCTTGTGCGGTCAATCCTTATTCATGGCAATGCGAAGCTGTCGACATGGATCATGGGCACTTATTTGGTGTTCAAACGCATTAATTGTCGTAATTAAAAGGAATTTCTGAAAGGGCTCATATTCGGTAAGTCAAAGTCTTTGCCAGGGCTGTTAATTGTTACAGAACTACATTTTACTACGAAACTACTTTATGTAGAGATAGTTTGGAAAAGTAAAAAAAATTTATTTATTAATAATGAAATATAATTATAAATAACTATATTACAAAAAAGCGGCACTAGCTACTAAGACTATCGGCCTGGGATAGTCAATTAGACAACTTCAATAATTAGAAAACGCATCTGCTGAAATAAAGAGAATTTAAACATTTTTAGCATAAAATATATTTTGTCCGCGTGCTTATTTTTTTAGATAACTCTTTTTTTTATTTTTAGAAGAAAACAATAATTTTGAAAAAGTGTTGAGTAAAATGTATGCTTGATGCGTTATGATTTGTATGAGTTTATAAAGCAATAAAGCACTAATATTTCTCCAATTTCTCGCCATTTTCACAACCTTTCTTTAAAATTTGCCTTCTCTCTAAACAAATTTGTCGGAGGAACTGTCTCTTTCAAACTATATTCTGGTGACAAATTTAACACGCAGTCAGTCAATCGACTGGTTAACATTTGCCACTTCGACAATGCCATCAGTTTCATTTGTATACTTAAAATAGCCGATTAACAGGGGCTGGTTTCGATTCACCAACATCTAGCAAGTAGTGAATAAAACAAATGATTTCATTTGAATCCAAAATTGCATATGATTTGGCAGCACTGGTTTATTTTCGTTTTGACAAATTAGGCCTCTTCTATTCGCTACTTCTCCGCTCGATTAACTTGACGAAAAATTTGCATGCGAAAGCAAAAACAAAGTTGTCGGGCAAGATTCGGCGCTAGCGAGTGTGGTTATACCTCATTAAACTAGTATAACTCACTTGTCTTACAAGTAAATGTAATGTTGGTTCATCTATTTGCCACTTGTTAACGCTTGGCGAAAAGAAGAGGCCTGCTATTAACTCCTGTGCCAATTATTATGTAATTGCATTTCTTTTCAAAGTACCCCGCGTTAAAGTACCGAAAATGATTTGATCCCGTCGTAGGATGGTTAAGAGATAAATATCCTGCTCTTCACCACATGTCGCTCAAGCTGTTGAATAATTCCATTGCTTTTAAAGGAATAGCGCCTTAAAGTATACAAAATATAGTAAAACAACTCTTACTTGTACTGGGAAGCACTGACATATGTAAGTATTTCGCTTTTGAGCTAAGCGGCTATAGACAAAGTTGCTTAATCATCGCTAAATTGTTGTTGTTTTCCCCATACAATTTTTTTTTAATATAAACTTGGCAAGCAGCTGAATTCTTTAGCGAGCAGAGAAATAGTGAATCGAGATCAGGAAGCTTTAAATTGTTTTCGTTGTTTTAAGGAATCTTGCAGTGTCATATAGCTAAGAAGACTTTTCGGAGTCGGGTGAAGTATTTTGAAGAACATATAAGTGAGGAATTCATTGAATTCATTAAAAATTCTGAGCGAAATTGGTGGTGCAATTCAAACTAGTACGGAAAGGCGATTCCGAATAGTTTGGAAAAGTAAAGATAAAATCCGACTTCTTATATTCAATCACCTTCCCGTGTACAGATAGGACTGAGAAATATTTCAAAATGAAAACTCAATTTTTCCAAATAGGCAGGAATGGAACAAGGGTGACAAGGGTGCCACAGTGGTACTTCAACCATTTCACCTGCCTACCTCTGTGACAACTAAGTGAAATATATTGAAAAATAACCTAATCTAACCTAGTCCCGGCTGCGATATTCACTGAGGATATGACATAAAAAGTGTTTTGTTGTAGCGGTTAGCCCACAGCTGACAATGGCAAGCCTCCGGGTGCATTGCTGC
This sequence comes from Anastrepha ludens, assembly GCF_028408465.1. Lineage (NCBI taxonomy): Eukaryota > Metazoa > Arthropoda > Insecta > Diptera > Tephritidae > Anastrepha > Anastrepha ludens. Next base: position 73,429,639 of record NC_071501.1, read on the forward strand.
CGCGAAGAAGCTTTTCTTGAAACAATCTGTCGTTCGCAAGTCGCATAAAACTATAGATTCCTCCACTTTGTAGGACAATTTCGAGTAGTACACCTCGAATTGGTGGAGAAACTTGGCCAAACGCCCCACAAAAGGTGTAAGCGCCAATTATTATTATTTGCAAATTGTGTGTCTTGAAACCTTTTCACTTCTTTTAACTGCTAAGACAGATATTACTTTTTTAGGTTAACTTAACCATGACTCACTAAATCTCAGTATATAAAATATATCACCAACTACACCACGAGCCGCATGCTGCTATCTGACATATCCGATGTAGAAGTGACTGTGTATGAAAGCAACTTACAATTCACAACTATATAATATTTAATGGTTGTAAAGGGTTAAGGTATGGCCCTTTAGCACTGCGACCATATTGATCTATTGTGCACCCTATGCTGTCTATTGACTGTTAAGTATGCTTATGAATTGTACCAGCTTCTTCTGAGGGAGTGATTGAAGGTCTTCATCTGTAAGCATGAACTTATTTAAAAACCTTTTCCTTCTATGCGTCAACCCCGGACATTCGATAATGAGATGTTCTATAGACTCCTCATCTTCGCAGCAAAAAATCTGCAGGTGCTGGTGTTAGTTATGCCTAGTTTATGTAAGTGTTTGTTGCAGGTGAAGTGACCCGTGAGGGCGCCTGTGAGAGTGCGAATGCTCTTTATGTTTAACGCGAGGGCCATGTTAGCTCTTTTAGCATTGAAACTTAGGAACTTTTTGGAGTGTCTAAGACCCTCTACGTTGTTCCAATGCTGATTTAATAGAGTTTTGGCCCGTGTTTTACTTTTTGTTTCAGGCTGTTTTTGTTGAATCCGAACATGGGACTAGGTCCGATGAAGTTTGCATCTGCTCCTTTTTTGGCTTGAAGTCTGTCTTTGCGTTGCCGTCATATCCCTCATGTCCCGGTACCCAAATTATAATATAATATTTAAAATATCATTTACTTTTTTTTACTTTTATTTATAAAAAAATAATTTATTAAGAATAATTGCTAACAATTCTAGTGCTCAACTCCACATGCGATAATGCTTCCCACGAGAACATAATACCGTTAAATCTACAGTTAAAGCAAGATGATTTTTTGATGGATATTTCAACGATTTAACATCTGATTGAAATATTCAGTTATTTTTCCAAAATCAACCGAAAATTCGTGGGAAATATTTTGTGAGTTATTTGTATTAAATCACTAAGAGAATTCTTTTCATTGGAAGAAATGATTGTTTTTGAGCCAGCATATGTTTTTTTATCATTATAGCTTTTCTAAATAATATATATTTTTTTTGCTTTCGCCCCCTCATAGATATATTTTCTTCCATTTCGTCTGTGTCACTAAGATATTTCCATTAAAAAGTGGTGTTAGCAGCCTTTACCATAGCGGCGGCGATATTACAATTCCCGAAGAACAGAAATTTTCGCAGAAAAAAGTTAACATCACTGGCCTTAGCAATCATACTGTAACGGCACCTAGGCAAAGAGGCAGACAGGTGGTAGTACACCCAACTAAACAATACATGCATTCAACCTCAAATGCCTAACAGGCAAGAGAACAAGAGAGAGAAAGGGCGGGAATATAGTGGCCAGTATAAAGCCTAGAGCAGCTGCTGAAGTGGCTTCACAATGAAACTTGCTCAACTACATACCTACCATGAGCACTTTGTACTTACAAAGCGTGCAAATTTGTAAAACAATGAAATTAAGGGTGCATGGCATGTCGAGTATGTTTGTGTGTATGAATGAATGGGTGAACGGTTAAGTACGCAGTAACTCACCTCTATATCACCTGTATCGGGATGGCGCATAACGAATGCGGATGGCACAATACCTGGAATTTCCTGCTGTGGAATGAACAAGAGTGAGTGATGGAAAAGTGCATTCAGCAGTAGACTCATTATGACGACTGGTTTATATTTGCCAAATTTATCGACGAGGAAACCTGAGGACGAGAAAGAGAAAATAATACAATAGTAACATAGAAAAAAGAAAAATTAAGTTTACATTTATTTAATTACCATAGTAATTAAGTTAATTGAGATAAATTTATAGAGAGTTGAGTGCGCAAATGCAATGTTAAAATTTAAAATCAACAATTAAATGGGCAGAAAAAACTTCATTGGCTTGGTTAAATTAACGAAATATTTTTTTTTGTTTTTTTAATTTAATTCCCTTTAAACATACATATTTCAAAGCCGAGATGTTGTAAAATATAGTCGATGTATCGATTTAATTTGATTAAAACAAATATTTCTTTAAAAATGTTAACATATTTTTTAAAACCTTCGGTTGGGCACGCGGATCTGTTGTTTTGCGTCCTGTCCAAGGATCCTTTTAAAAAAGATTATAGCCATAAATCGATAGAAAATTAAATTTTAGGAAGCTACCTGGAAGCTCAAGTCATTAGCTATAATAGAAATATATTAAATTCACGTCGAAAGTTGAAAAAATCTGGCCATACCCTGATGCTCAACGAAGGGTTCAAAAAAGCCTTCAAAGTCACCCTTGCAAATTCGTCATTACGTGAGTTACGAAAATCGCGAAACAAATGTAAGCCTTCCTTCAATCAAACATAGCAGCAGCAGCTCTTAAGCCAGGATTTTTTTTATTCTATTAAATTATGACGCACACACATTTCATTTAATAATTCGCTTGTCATCAGGACTTATGGCAAATGGTTTGCATAAAAAATGCAGAAAACCACAGCAATAAAGTCGGATTCCGTTGTCATAAAAATGTTGTCATTATAAATTCTTGCAAATAAATACTGCACATACATACATACGCACACGTACAGTGCGGTCAAGATAATGTGAATAAATTTTCGCAAACATTGCGCAACCGGCCAGGACATCTGCAAAACGATGTTAGCAATTACAGACTGATTTCGAAGCTTTCGTCTGTCTCAAAACTTTTTGAGATAACAGTAAATGATAAGTTATATTTTGCTGTCAAAGGCCTAATATCTACCAACCAACATGGTTTCGTTGCAAGTCGCTCCACTGTCACTAACTTGTCTATTTTCAATGATTACTGCATTTCAGCCTTCCAGAACAGATCTCAAGTTGATGCAATTTATACAGACTTCTCTAAAGCGTTTGACAAAGTATCGCACCGAATACTCTTGTCGAAGCTTGCATCATTGGGTATACACTCCACGTTTTTGTCTTGGATCAAATCATATTTGTCCAACAGACACTGCGTTGTAGCCGTCGATAATACGACATCCCGTGCATTTATTGCATCCTCCGGTGTCCCATAGGGAAGTATTCTAGGACCCCTCCTCTTTATACTCTTTATTAACGATATTGGTTCTTGCTTTTCATTTGCAGAACACTTGTTGTATGCTGATGATCTTAAAATATTTGCGGTGATTAACAGTGTTAGGGACTCTGAAAAGTTGCAAACCGACTTGCACAATGTCCGGAACTGGTGCTATTTAAACCATCTGTCACTAAATATTAGCAAATGCTTTCACGTAAAATATGCTAAATCAAACAACACTTTGCATACTTCGTATAATATTGCTGGCTTACCTTTGCAATCCGTTGAGGAAATTAAAGACTTAGGCGTTATTTTCGACTCTAAGCTGAATTTCACCAGCCATGTTAACCACGTCATAAGACGATCATATGCGATGCTAGCATTCGTTCGCCGAAATTGTTCTGCATTTACCAACCCACACACTCTCAAAACATTGTATTGTGCTTTTGTTAGATCAAGATTAGAGTATGCCGCTATTATTTGGAGACCGTACCAAATAGGTCTGTCTAATCGGATTGAGAGAGTGCAGAAAGTCTTTCTTCGTTTTGCGCTCCGATCTTTAAACTTTTCTGAACCTGTACCATCGTACCGCTCTCGATGTTTATTAATTGACTTAAAACCACTTGATAGCAGACGGTCTATTCTATCGTGCTCATTTATTATTCGTATTATTTCTGGATCTATTGATTGTCCTTCCCTCTTAAGTAAAATTCAATTTAATATACCCAATATGAGGCTCCGACAGTACGAAACCTTTAAAATTGGCTTCTCGAGAACCAACTATGGGATGAATGCTCCGATTCCTAGGGCATGTTCAGATTTAAATATGTTTTTCAATTCTTCTGGTGCTGATTTTACATGGCCGTATGGCATCTTAGTCAATCATCTTAAATCGTTCTTTTCTTAGTAACTAATAAACTATTGTACATTAGCTTAATATAGTCTGTAAGAATGTATCCATTCAAAGACAATAAATAAATAAATAAATAAAAAAAATAAAAAAAATGTTACCACAGCAGCGCAGCGGTAAGATTGTGTTTTTTCATAAATTATCTTGATATCAAAATTTTTTTTAATGTTCAATTTTATGACAAATTCTCAAAATTTTTTTGAAATTTTGATTTTCAGCTCCCATTTGAAGAAAACTGCAGTTAAGACTGCTCGAATGATCTGAGACCGTAATTAGTGGAAGAGCGTAGTATGAACGCTTCAAGATCACTCATTTTGATGTCGAAAATCGGCTTAGACAGAAGATTATTGAATATTCAATTCTGGCACGAACTGATAAAAACTCCTATCAAACGCAAAAAGATTTGGCGGAATCATTGGGAGTGGCTCAACAATAAAATTTTAAACTTCTCAAAGCAATGAAATTGAGATGCTTGAAAGCGATTATTTGCTTGCGAATACTTGCTTCAAAAATAACAATAGAAAGGATTTCTGCACCGCATGGTAACTGGTGATAAAATACGGGCTTTCTACGAAATACAGGGTTACAAATTGTGATACCGGAAGAAAAAACGGCAACATAAAAAAAAGAGGTACAACCATAATTGTACTCCAGCATGATAAGGCTCGGGCTCATATCGCAAAAAGAATAAAGCCATACTTAGAAACACCGAAATTAGAGGTCTTATTTCACCATTCCGCACTCTCGAGATATTGATCCTTTCGGCTATCACGATGATATTCAATGATGGTTGATCAGCAATTCGCATATATTGAAGAAATCAACAACTGGATGGGTTCATGAATCTCTATAAAAGGTGAGGAGTTTCAGCAACGCGGAATTTGTGCGCAATTCGAAATGTAGGATGATTTACGTTTCATCCTTTGAAGCTTTAATATGTAATCCCTTTTTTTGAATAAAAAATTTAATTATTAAAACGGCAGTTGCAAAGTTGAAAAAAGTCGTTTGGCGCGTCATTTGGTTTTCACAGCAAGCCACGGGACGGAAAGAGTTATATTTCATCACTGGCTCATTTCAACGAAAATCATTGTGCAGTTACAGTCTCCGAGAAAGAATATTTTCATCTACAATAGTTTTCCAAGAAATGTCAGCATTAAGGAGACTGCAAACATTTATGAGAGTAAAAGACAGTCAAAGAAATTTTTTTCTGGAATTTCTTGCCTCAGCGTTGCATAAGTGCTGGGAAATGACAAAAATGACTACAATAACACTGTGCTCGAATTTTGAACTTTTTTTAGGACAAAGAATGTGACGGCTGATTCTTTTTCGGATAATACCCTCCACAAAATTTGAGACGGCATTCTATTTTTTTTTTCGCCTGTCATCATTTTCTCAATTATTTCTTCAGGTGTAAATACACCAATAGCTCGTTACAGAGCTGTTCTCTCTGTGTTCCACCTCTCACATTTAAAGAAGGTGTGCTCCGCATCATCATGCTCAGTATGTCCATAAATACAGTTTGGTGGTTCACCTTTCCCATTCATCACAAATACTTGCGCAAGGACCCATGTCCGGACAAAAACTGCGTGAGGTGATATTATAGTTAACCTCCCCGTGCTTTCTTTCTACCCACTTTTTATATCCGTTATTAGTGTCGCTGTCCATCTACCGTACCGTTTAGAGTTCCAACTTGCCTGCCAAAGTGTGAGCGTTTGAATTGTAATGTCGGGAAAGCATGGACTTGGAGTTCTTGAGATTTCTTCCTCCCGTCTCCGTTTGCGCTCTTGTGCTAGAATATCTATAGGGATAGTTCTGCTGATAACTAAAACCGCTGCTTCAGATACAGTTCTGTATGAAGAAGCCTCTCTGAGAGCGCAAGTGCTTTGCACCGATTGCAGAATTTTTCGCCAGCATTTAACCCTTAGCAAATCTGTCCATATTTTGCATCAATATTGAAGAATCAAGTTCGTCGTGTTCATTAAAAGTTTTCGCTTGCGCTGCCAGGGTTTGCCATGAGCTTACTTAACATGCCGCTTACTTTGGCAGCTCTTGTGGCAGCATGATTAATGTGCGCCCAGTCAGTTACTCTTGTATCTAATTGCACTCCTAGGTATTTAACCACTCTTTTTGCCGATAAAGTGGCATCGAGTACTTGCATATCTACTTGTAATGGGATACGCCTATTGGTAAGAAGGATTAGCTGTTGCGCAACTTGTTATGAAGGCTGATTTTGCTATTTTTCCACAAAGGCGCAAGAACGGTAAAATATGAAATTTTTTATTGAGAGTTTTAAGATTTTATATTTTATTACTACCATAACAATTTCTGAAATGCACTGTGGCCTGAAGGAACAGCTTACACAGTTTTGTGCCATATCTAACTCGTTTATTTTGGTATCTGCTTTGGGCCTATTAGCACCCGTTACAACTCGTTTTCGTAACTAAAAACTATTTCTGAATTAGAGAGTACTTTTCACTGTCAATCTTAAGCTACGTTTATTAAAACTCTGTACGTAATAATACGTATTGTAATACGAGTATGACAGATTTTATAGATTTTTAACAGTTACATTTTTTATTACGGTAAACTTACACTATCGGCCCATGTGTATGTATGTTTAATACGCATTTATATGCCCATATGCCTAAAAATATTTGCTTTAGCTGTCTTACCTGTGATCGGTGGGCTCAAAAATGTTGTGAATGGTAATGCCAGATAAATGATGGCGATCTCTTCAACTGTCAAACCGATTGACTGCATATGAATGGTCAGATATGGCAGAAGCGATGAGGTTGCTGTAATTAAAAGAATCATGAATTAATAAAAAAGAATTTTGCAATATATACTTTTTATGCATTTGCAATTACATTCCATATTCCATTACATAAAATTTGCCACTGATTGCACACAGTCATATAAAAATTTTTTGTAAACGATATGCCAGTAGCTAAAAAGCAAAAGAAAATAAATAATCAGTTATGTTTTGCATGTAAATGTAAAAATATAGACTTCACGCTGTTAACTAATATAGCAAAATATTGCTTAGAGTACTGACCGGACACTGTCTCACACCACATCAGGCAACCAAAATTGGATTAGTCCAGACCAATGCGTGTAATACATGCAACGAAACGAATGCTAGGGGTACTTTAGAGCACCAATTTTCCACTGTTCTGCTCTTTGTAGGAATCGACAAATGTGCCTAGGATCAGCATATTTTTCATTCTTGAAGGGTGTTCCTGACAAAAGGCTGAATGGAATGAATATACTGTGAAATGTTCATGCGGAAATTTCCAATATTATAGCTTCTATGGCACATTAACTAGGTAGAGAGCGGTCCACACGCTCCTGTACCTCAAATTTTAAACTCGTTTTTCTCAAAACTACTTCTTCCGGCACGATCCGCATGATAACTCATATAGTTTTTAATATTTTTGATGCAGTTTTTTTAAGTATTCGAAAGTGTTTTCTCTATAGATTTGGTCTTTATACTTTTTTTTTAAGGTGGGAGCCTGGTTTACGAGGTATAAAAATTGCAGCTCTTTGCGATTTTTTTTTAAGGAAAAATTAATTTAGCACTGCAAAGTTTTTTCTTTCTTTTAATGAACATTTAAAAAGTATAAAAAATTTTTATATTGGTTAAAATAAGTTGAAAAAAATGTTTAACATAGAAATTAGTAGAGCGTTGCAACGCTGGAGTTTCCAACTGGCATACAAGATACAGCTCGTAATTATTATCTAAAGCAAAAAATTCAAATGGATTTCTAATTATCATGATTTTTTATTCTAGATGAACTAAGAAAACTGAGAGAAATTCCAAAATTTCAACTTTTTGGAGGTTTTAAAGAAAAAAACGCCTTTCTATAAAAAAAAATTCACTTCAACTTGGTATAAAAATCTTGAAAAATTTTTTTTTATCTATTTTGTTAGTTCAAATAGAAGATAATTTAATACTGAAGGGAACAAGCTATGATCCATTTCAAAAAGTTCATTAGTTTTTTTTCATTCATGTACGCCAATTAAAAAAAACATCATAAAAATGAAAAGTCGAGAAAAGAAGATAAAGTTTGTACTATATCTGTCCGGTCACAGCGTAACTACCTAACGCTCGCCTACCTTTGGCTTTGTATATACGGAAATATTGAGAATTAGGCTCTGTAACTTTGTGTGAATATTCTGAAATATATTAGGAATCGCTTAAAACGAAAAAAAAAATTGATTTTTTTGACCTTATAAACCAGGCTCCCCCCTTAAATGCCGTAAATTGCAAAATTTTTCGAAATTCAAAAATCCGGCCTGACAGGCTATAACAGAACTTTATTTTACAAGCAGTTTTTTACTTCTTACCGATCCATCAACATTTCAAGGAGAAATGATACAGAACGTGGAGCTATTTTGTTTTTATTGTACTTTGGGTCACATGCTTTTTTGATATACTAATTTTTGCAAAGAAAAATTAAAATAAACAAAATGCTAATAAACAATGTATAAAATTTTTATTAGGTGCGAAACTAAGTTCTCGCTGTTTTTTTTTTCATAAAAAATACAACTTCATTCTGAAAAAATGGTTACAAGTGAATCATTGAAAGTATTGCCCATCGCTGGCTACTACTTTTTCCCATCTTTCTGGTAGATCTCGTATACCGTCGATCGGAACAGGTAATAATAGGACTGCGCAATATCTGGAGAATATGGCGGGTGGAGTAGGATTTCCCGTTTCAGTGTTTCCAGGTAGGTTTTAACGGGCTTGGCAACGTTGTCATGCTGTAGAATCACTTGTTCATGCCTCTCCGCATATTGCGGCTACTTCTCGCGCAGTGCTCGGCTCAATCTCATCAATTGAAGTAGATACCGATCCCCAGTGATGATTTCGCTTGAGTTTAATAGTTCATAATAAATAATACCAAGTTGGTCACACCAAACACATAGCATAACCTTCGCAGCGTGAATAGTCGGCCGAGACGACGACGTAGAAGCATGACCGGGCAGTCCCCATGACTTTCTTTTCTTTGGATTGCTGTAATGAATTCATTTTTCATCACCCGTCACAATGCGGCTTTAACTCATAAGGAACCCAAGTCCCCTGTTTCTGAATCATTCCCAAAGCATGCAATCACTTGGAAATCAATTGGCGGGTAACTCCTAATCCTGAAGCAAGCTCTTCTTGCGTTTGACACGGATCTTCAAGTTGTTTAGCCTTCCTTCACGAGGACGGTCGTCAACATTAAAATCACCGTCTTTGAAGCGACGGAACCAATCTCAGCACGTTGTTTCACTCAAACTTTTTGTAGCTCACGCTGAAAGAGGAAAATCAACACTTCCAGCCAGCACTGCCTAACCTAGCCGATAGCTAACATTGCTGCTGAAGCGATAGAACTCTGAGAAGTAATTTTTTCTTGTCTTCAGCCACATGTGTATTCACTTTTACCTTCGTGCTTGCATTAACCTTAGCGGAAATCTTATTCCTAAACCGATGCTTAACGGGTTCCATGAATTCAGTGCAAATATGAAAGCATACATTTAGGAGTCACAAACACTTAAATGGCTTCGCCTTTGGATTAGTGATATTTTTAAACTGACTTTTTCGTTTTATATTAAACTAATTTTGAAATTTGAATAATTTTCTCCTCCTTCAGCAACAAAATACCTTTCGAATGATTTACAAGCATTTATACCTTAGAATTACAGTTAGCTGTATAAAATCTAATGGCCAAATACATGCTTCGCATCAGGTCAGAGATGCAAGGTAGCTTATCTCAGTTTGAGTATAAAAATAACGCGAGAACAAGATGACCTCCGCCTTCAGGTGATATTTTTATCCCAGGAATGTGTCACTAAACTTAGTTGCTTGAGATATCTTCTAAGCTAAGGCTGCTAATAAATACTTAGAGATTCTTTGTATATGAAATCTTAATGCTTAGGGGCTCAGCTCTACAAGACTTGCGATATTCCAAAAGCTCTCTGGCGTACTCCGGAGACACAAGATACGCAAAATATGCTCAGACGTTTCACCATCGGCAAAAATAAGCCGACAATCTATCTCAGTTTTAGTTAACTCAGTCGATTGTGACCGATTAGGTAACCAGTAAGCAACCTAATTTCAACGATTTCTGAGGTTATGACAACTAAAATGTAATTGAAAACTTTTTGCCATACAGTTGTCTTTCACGAACGATTAGAAGAATCGTCGGTTACACGATTTTACACCAAAGCTTACATGAAAAATTTCTTTCATTTTAAAGTTGTCACTAACAATTTTTTTTCCTATAAAGCCAAATCATAGAGATTAGTCGTCTATCACACCAAGGTTCACTAGGAGCTGTAACGTCAAACGATGATGCTGATGATATTTACAAACCGTTTGAGAGCAATATTCTAAAATAAGGAGATCTAAAACTTCGTTCATCAGGTAAGCTGTTTGAAAGGTGAAATCAGAAAGTTGTTGTGGACAAAACGCTCATGCTTTGACTACAATCTTAAATTGGACTTTCTATTTTAATATTTCATACTTTGTATTTCACTTTAGAGCTACGATACGCTTAAGGGATCCCGGTGATCTAGAGCTCGAAAATTTAGGGTATTTTCAGGAATCTTTTTTAACAATAAAAAAATGAAAAAGGATATTTAAATTTTTATGTTTTTTATTTAGCTTCTTTTAGATACAAAAATGAAAAAAAAAAAAATATTTGTAATAATTTTAAAAATAGCGCTGAAGTTGGCCCTCCCGAAAACTTGGGCCTGGACGGTGTTGTCCATTTTCGCTCTTCTACTTATCTGAAACACAAAAACCCAAAAAATTATTAATCAATATGACTGTAGCTATGTGCCGTACTAGAATTAAAAAAAATTGGCAAAATGGCGTGTTTCTGAATTTGACACTCTAAAAATCGAGTTGTTTTTTCAGTTTTTTAATCAAAAAAATACGAAATAATTGAAATATATATTGTAATAATATGATTCTAGTAAGGGCGATAGCCATTGATGCTGGGAACAACATATTGGAATTTAAGATTTCGGATTTCGATTCGGTTGAATTGTCTTTTTTTTGACAAGGCCTGCCGAAAAAGTAATTTTGAGATAACTGAGTTCAAAGTTTTGTGACAGTATATTCTTAAAAGCCTGTACTTTCGAAATATCAAAAAACATCGATTTTTTGAAAATTCTAGACCACCGGGACCCCTTAAATATTTATGTGTACAAAAGTTTTCAATATTTAATAAATTCATTAAAAAGTCTAATTATTTGAAACAATAACGTCCCACTCCAAACTGGAGGCCAATTAAAAACAATTGCAACGAATAACACGCACATACAATACATACATACGAGTACAAGCGTCCCCACAAAATAAATGCATACAGGCAATGTGAACAAAAAATGTTGATGTGGGCGCATGTATGAAGAAATATGTGCTGACAAACAATAAATGTGTGCTTCCAGAGAAATCACTGAAATGTCGAATAATAAACGAGTTGGTTTGTAGTCGCACAACCGCGAATATATTTTTATTGTCACTTTTTATACAACATTTGCCTTGCTCCTGTTTACGCATGGTATTAAATAAAGTGGTCAAAAAATATTTCATACATGTATTTGCACACACATAATAAGTATATATATAACAACAAAAAGAGTTTCGCAAAAAAAAATGGAGTAATTAAATCCTTCTTCACTTTGGTTAAGTGCAGTTCTTTGTCGCAACTTCCACAAAAGTGTATGTACAAAAACTTTGCTATTTTTGTTGCAATTGTTGTATTTGATATTTTTTACTACGGTTTGTCATTGCGTGTACATAGGACACCTTGCTGCTCCTTTTTTTATACCTTCGCATTTTTTCTCACTCAATATTTGTGGATTTACCTCCCAACTTACGATTGTGGTGATGATTTCATGATGAATTGCAGATGGAAGTAAAATAGTTTTTTGGTGGAATATATTGTGGGAAATAAATTGAGCTGTATAAAAAATGGTGGACCAAATGAATGGTCTCCAAACAAGAATGTATGAAGCAGCTATCCATGGTTGGTCACACAGCTCGAAATGCAATTGAGCAGCGGTACTCGGAATAACTTCTCATAAGTTCTACCCAGTGAGCGAAATTATAATTTTCTGACCAAAGGGGTTTTGAGCAAATTTGAAAGCTCTGGTATTGAAGCACTCATGACCACCATGACTTTGCTCGCAGGCAACTCAAATTTACAAATTCTTTGATTACTAATTTTAAATTCGTAGGCCGTTCCGCCTAGTTAGAGTAATCTTCCGCTGAACTAATGGAAGGAAAGGAAAATAATGAAATGTATTGCTGAAAGGGGTCTACCGTAGCAGAATGGGTTGGTACATGACTACCATTCCGAATTCGGAGAAAGTAGATTCGAATCTCCTTGAAACACCATAATAAAGAAAAAGTTTTTTCTAATAGCAGTCGCCCCTCGGCAGGCAATGGCAAACCTCTGAGTGAATTTCTGCCATGAAAAAGCTCCTCATAAAAAAATATCTGCCATTTGGAGTCGGCCTAAATCTGTAGGTCTCTCCATTTCCGCTACTGGCTACTAGGAAAACAATCAACCCTTAGTTTATTTAATAGACAAATGATATACAAATCAATAATTAGACCGACATGAACCTACGGACCAGAAATTTGGGGGACTGCCAGTAAATCAAACCTACAAATCATACAAAGAAGTCAATCTAAGATGCTAAGGACAATCACAAACGCAAATTGGTACATAAGAACTGACGATATTCACCGAGACCTTGGGATAGGCACTGTCACTGAAACTGTGAAAAGAAGCAGCAGTAAGCATATCTTGTGACTACTAGTGCACAAAAACAATGAAATGAGACTGATACCGGAAATGGAACTTCACTCAAGAAGACTAAAGCGCAAAACACCCACAGATCTTGCTTGAAATGCTATCAAAGACAACCACACCCTAAAAACCCAAAAAAAAATAAAACTAAAAAAAAAACAAAAAAAACATGGCTTCCTGCACGGTACAGCCAGCAGGCACACGGGTAACGTGACCATCTTAAAAGCTGTGCTTTAGCGAATTCTACAGCTGTCTCGATCTGAGTAAGATTGTTTAGTGCCGTGTTAGACCGGATTCTATAGGTACCGTCATCCATCCTTTCTTATTGGGCCTAATTTTTCTCTTCGGGTTGGCAATCTATAGTACACACACTTAAGAATCTACACTTCACATCCACACGTTAAAATCGATAGGATAAGGATTTTATACAGAGCCCACTTTGTAGTTTTAAACAAGAACCGGGACTTTATCAAACTAAAGTGAGTATAATACGCTTTATTGGCGATGTTGATGCAATTCCCGACTGTTTAATTAGAGCTACATGTGAACACAACTCTCAGATATCTAAAGTATGGCTCCCACTTGAAGATTTGGCCCCTGCGTAAGCTGGCTCGACTTCAACAAATATTTGGTTTTGCAAGGAATTGTCAAAGTCAAAAACCCAATTAGTTGTATAGAACAAAGCGATTCTGTAGAATTCCTATAAGAATTTTTGTATTTCCTATTTTGTATTTGGCTACCAAACAACTGTGCAACTACGCTGGAAAGCTTGTGTCAGGAAAAAACGAGAAGAACTCGATTTGAAATTAAATAAGCTATATTAAGCTCATTGTCAGGCGCTCAATACGCAACAAATTACTTATTTAGAAATAAACACTAATACCGGGCTTGGATAGCGGCTTCGAGTGGGGACCCACTTAATATAAAACATGAATACAACAAAACAAACAACAAAAACCTCAGATGGTAGCGGGAACTCGGAACCGAGTCCTAAAACCATCTCTCGTAGGACAGGAGGGGCGAAATCGCCTCCTCGTAAATTCTCCCGGGGTCTTACCCTGAGGGCTGAAGTTCCCAGTGGCAGCAAAATGTCGGAAGCAACTAGCAGAGTAGAACACGAGGGGGACCCTGAGGGGAAGTCGGAACCGACTTCCAGCTAGAACGTGGGGGTCACAAGCGGTAGGTAGGAGGCCGCAGGCTGCGTCTCCTAATTTAGCAGTACTGGATGGAATGGCCAGTACCAGCAAGGGGTCCTCCATCAGTTTTCCGGGGGCTTCGGGGTTGCCTCTTCGGGGTTGCTCTCTTGCTGAAACAAAGGGGGTTATCAGCTATGGTTTCGAAAAGGTAGTCCTTAAGGTCTACCAAAGCGATACCAGAGCGGATGCCTCTGCTCATCCGGAGGTGCGGGAGGAAGAAGGGCCCACAGCTGAGGAAGCTCCTGCGGACATGGAGATAGACTCCGTCCCGTCGGAGGTTGACAGTGTTGGTGACGCTCCCTCACGACCAGGGTCAGTTATTAGCATAGGGTCATTCTTCGAGAGGGCGGAGGAGGAAAGGCTTCTGGCCTCGGAAAGTGAGGACACCGACCTTGGGATGCTGGAGAGGATTATCGAAGATGATTATTCTTCAGATAAATCTTCAGCATTCTAAGGCGGCGTCCGCCAATCTACTGCTCCACCTTGAACAAGGTGGAGTTGATATAGTTCTGATCCAGGAACCGTGGCTGAGCAGCAGTGGCATTTCTGGACTCAGGACGAAAAGATACAAACTGATGGCGTACAGCGGGTTAGGTAAACCAAGATCTTGTATGCTCATCAGGAAGGAACTTAATGCATTTATTTTGCCTAATTTTAGCAATGAAGACATTGTGACTGTGAGCCTAGAGAGTCCTGCGGGGAAGCTATGGCTGATGTCGGCATATATGGCGCATGAGGACGAGGTGCAGCCACCTCCGATGTTGCTGAGGGAAGCCCTGGCTGAAGCGAGGCGCAGGAAAACCGGCGTAATTGTAGGGACAGGCGCAAACTCCCACCATACCTGTTGGGGAAGTTCCAACATAAATGCAAGAGGTGAGTCGCCCATATTCCACCAAGGGAGGAGTGGAGCGGGGGCAACACCTGGGGACAGGGCCTCGTTAACCTGTTCACGGATGGCTCGAAGCTGAATGGTAGGGTTGGAGGAGGAGTATTCTGCAAAGAGTTCCCCATCAAACTCAAATTCAAGCTACCGGATCACTGCAGTGTGTTACAAGCAGAGGTGGCCGCAATTAAAGAAGCAGCTGACTGGCTACTTACTTGCGTAATAACAGTTAAGAAGGTAAATATTTACTCCGATAGCCAAGCGGCCATTAGGGCTCTAGGCTCTATTATGGTGCATTCGAAACTGGTCAGGAAATGCTTGGTCTCACTCTCGATTGCATCAGAATTCTTCGACATAAAGATAATTTGGGTACCTGGTCACAGTGACATTGCAGGAAACTGCGAAGCCGATGAGCTCGCCAGACAGGGGACCTGTGAGGCAATGTGTCCGCGAAAGGAGAGGATCGGGATCCCCCTGACAACCTGCGCTCTACTCCTGGAAGGATGGGCTATGCCCCAACTCAGTAACGCTGGGCAAGTACACAAACGTGTAGGGTCGCGAAGTCCTTCTGGCCACGTTTGGATAGGAGGCGTTCGAGGGATATCCTGGGGATGACAAAATGTCATCTCTCAAATTTCGTGGGCATCATCACGGGGCACTGTCCGCGAGGTACACATGCCGTGAGACTCGGAATTACTTCGAGTCCTTTTTGCGTCAGCTGTATGGAGGATGAGGTGGTATCATCTCAGCACCTGCTCCTTAGCTGCCCAGCCTTCGCGGGACTAAGATTCAAGTATCTTGGTTCTCACTTCTTTTCTGCGCCTGCTGATATAGCAGGTGTTGATAACAAAGATCTGATGAACTACATCAGCAGCATAATGAGGTTAACACAACCCCGGACTAGTCACCATTCGTAGTCCACAAACACTCACCACTCCCCATCCCTTTCCTTCCTCCCCCTTCTTTGTCCTTCAATGGTATCACAAAGGACGAACCAAGCTATTTCGTCCAAGTGGGCACTACTCTCTGGGCAACCATTACAACCTAACCTAACCTAACCGGACTTGGACTTACGGTATACAATTTCGAGGATGCGCTAGCAAAAAGTATTTCCACTCTATCCAACGCCTGCAACACAAAATCCTATGAAGCGTAAGCGTACCATAGAACATAAGGAATAGTGACCTCGATCGTGATCTTGGCATACCAACTCTGGGCGAAGTAACGAAACGACTTGCCATAGCTCCCAAACAGCGACTAAAAAATTATACTTCGGCTGAATTCCTCTCGTTGACGTTTAAAACGCATAACGGTAGCAGGCCTTATGGAGAGCTAAAAGCGATTATAATGTTAAGTACTTCTTAAAACGAGTTAAGATATTAAATAAAAATTACTTATTAGTATAATTTTATATACTACTTTGGGGGAAAAAATCTAGATGGCTGCAGTGATCGATATCTCATAAAGTATCGATCAAACAATTTCAAGTTTAAGCTCGTTGTCAAGGTGACATTTCACACTAAAAAAAAAAATACCAGTCTAACGGTTAGACGCGATAGAAGTGAAACCTTCCGTAAAACAAACTGAGAGAGAATGAGACGAAAGCAGCATTAGGAGCGGGATAATTATAGGTTCATTATAATATTGCTATAAAGTTCATATTTTGTTTCTTCATTTTATTATTATTCATCCTCAATGTTTTCAATTTCAACAAATGATACGAGTGGCTTATGATAGATAAAATATGATACAAATGCTTTGGTTTCGATGTTGTCAAAAAAAATACCCAAACG
Organism: Anastrepha ludens; assembly: GCF_028408465.1. Lineage (NCBI taxonomy): Eukaryota > Metazoa > Arthropoda > Insecta > Diptera > Tephritidae > Anastrepha > Anastrepha ludens. The sequence goes on from NC_071501.1 coordinate 73,446,534, forward strand.
GACCGAAGAAACAGACTTACAAATTTCTTCCATTTTCGTCTACTTGTATTCATATAAAAATTTATGTCTCTTCCCACCAAAGCTAAATGTATTAGTATATTTCTTCTTGTATTTATTCAATAATTTGGGTCGAAATCCCGGCGGTACTGCAATACCGGGCCAACCCGTGGCAGAGGAGGAGCAAGCCCCTAAAACACTTCGCCCATTTCCAAAAATCAGTTTAACATTTGTTGTCCTCCGATGGAGGATCTATCAGATGTTAAGCTGATAAAAACAGATACCACACTTTGATCTTAGCCATAAGGCCGAGAAGCGATAACCATACACAACCAACAAACTACCTTGTCAATACATTTTCTAATAAACCTTTTGAGAATTACACGCTCACAAAAATTAATGTACGAAATATTTATACCGATTCACTTAAACTGACTTTCAGTATCTAAACCAAAAATAGAAAAGCCAAAAACCTGTTTTCAATAAATAATCAGAAATGTCCTATGCAAATTTCAAAAAAAAAAAAATTTTTTTCTTGTGATTCGAACCAAGAATTTTGGATCGGAAGCTCACATTGCTAGCCGCTCGGCTATCGCGCCATGCTGTCGGCGCTGGCCTAAAAGTTATTTAGTTCGTCGCTACGTTTATATGTAATATTCGTAGCCAAGATGGTCGCTTTTTCGTTTCACTTTTTCTCAAATCACTCCCAACGATTCTAAAGAAGTTTTCACTTCAAAAAATTATTTTGCTGTTTTTTGTTTCTTCCATTCAGTTGTGAGTTACAGGGTGTTAACAATAGAAGTCAACAAAAAGAAAATTCGGTACATTTACCAGGCCGGCACATGTACCAAGCCGCTAAAATTGTGAATGGTGTTTATGGTGCCGATACTGTAACAGCTAAACCAGAGCTAACGGGAAGGAAGGTTCTACTGTGTATTGGGTGGGACTTGAAAGGAATCATTTATTATGAGTTGCTTCCGTATGACCAAACACCAAATTCAGATTTCAACTGTCATTAACTGGACCGTTTGAAGCTAGCGATTGACCAGAAATTACTAGAATTGACCAACAGAAGAAGTGTTGGGGTTCCATCAGGTCAACGCAAGGTCACACACGTATGTAGTGACTCGCCAAAAACTCAGTGAACTTGGTTAGAAATGTTTAATGCATACACCTTATAGTCCGGACCTGGTACCAAGCGATTACCAACTTTTCCACTTATTGCTAAACTTCCTGAGTGATAAGAAATTGGTATTAGAGAAAATTGTGAAAACCAATTACTAGAGTTTTGCGTCAATAAGAACTGAGATTTCTATGAAAGAGGCATTATAAAGCTACTTTTAAATCGCAAGAAATTATATAACAAACCGGTGCGTATATGACCCGAATCGGACAATCCGAAACATCTTAAATAAAGTTTTGAATTTTATGCAAAAATAATGGATTATTATTCCCCAACCTTCTAAAAAGGTAATAAGAATCGTTAATAAAAAAAAAATATTTGTATAATAAAATCAAAGAGCGAAGAGTTTAGACTTTTTCTTTGAAGTTTAGAAAAGAAATATATAACACATAAAAATTAACTAAACCTAGAATTTTTCATTAATTGTCTCCCAGGTAAAAGCAGTTACTCGACAATGTTTAAGAGGTTACTTTTTACACAAATGTACAAACACAGTCATGCATGCGAGTATATGGCATTTCAGCATGAATTGTCTATTTATGCAGGCTCCACCTAGCTGCTCCACACATTTAATTAACATGGCGGCAGAGGCAATAAATGTAAAAAAATGTTATTAACACACCTGCCATAGCCCATCAATTTGTATAACGAAATAAAATTCAACAAAAAAAGAAGTGATTCCTCAATACAACCGCAAGTGCTATACCTATGGACATCTGAAATAAAAAAAAAAAATCAGGGAGAAACGCTTCAACCTCCCAGTAATTAAGAAAACGAATTAAAAATCGGTAATTGTCAACAGACGCGATATTCAACTGAATTACGTGCTAAAATTACGTTTCACATCACATTGCTCTGACGACCGTGCACGTTTTAGCTTGGAGCAAATATTTTTTTAAGAATTTTCCCTTTTAAAAACAACCATTCAATAAAAAGCTTTACTTCCTTATTTACGAGTACAAGTCAACAAGGCTCACACACACACCTTAATCAGACACTCAGTCTAAATCTGTATAATTATAAGGTTTAAATGCCAGTTGATGGCCAAAACAAAAAACATGTCGAACAAGCGCCAGCAAAATCTCGTCAAAAGCTACTACAGGTTCAGTCAATACGTCAGTAAACAACAACCAAGTTAATTTTTATGCAGATAAGCAGTTAAAACAGAAAGCAAAAGGTAGCCGAAATTATTCCATAACTTATTTTAAGGCAAGGCAAATACATATATTTTCGCTACGCCATAAAATCGCTGACGTAGATGTGCAGATTTGTTTAGTTTAATTTGGAAGAAAGGCTGATAAGATCATATATCTTAATATTTAGTATATCTGTATGCAAATATGGTACTGCCCAGCTCACTAAGGTAATTATTGTACCCAGTTATAATTGCAGGAAAAATGAGTATATGAAAGTACAGTGTTGTGCAAATCACGAGTAGCATTTCCACGAAATGAAAGTATGTTATTTCTCGTTTTTTTTTTGTCTTTGCATTTTATGAACTAATTTTACAAAATTTTTAATAAATGATATACAGGGTGGGCCATATAGCGTTTGCTTTTTGAACCACTTATTTTTTTGAGAATGGTAACACAAATGACATGTCAAATGTGTTCATAATTTACTTAAAGGTTTGACATTTACGAAATGGGACGCTATACGCTTGAACAAAATTGGGAAATATTGAAAACCTATTTCCAAAGTAGTGAGTCTTCTTCTTCTTTTCTGATTTTCACATCAGTGCACAGTGGCAGATTTGAAGAAAATAGCGGCATAAATTAAAATACTGTCCGTAAGGACTTGAAATTTGGTACACGTGATTGTATTTGTATATAGAAAAATTGGAAAAAGTTTCAGACGTATCAGGCCACGCCCACTCATACCGCCCATATAACTCATATAAAAAAAATTTAATTTTTTACTTAAAATATCGCTTTTATTTAATATTCTTCTGCTTCGAGCTCATATGAATATGCATCTAAGGGTTTATAATCCGAATCTGAATCTGATTCATATTCGATATCTACTAAGGCGAGATTTTCGTCGTCAGTTTTCACATTGGGTTTAGCGAGAAGTTTGAGTACTTTTGACGGCAATTTTTTATAATTGTGGTTGTTGTATTTATCCAAAAAATTTTTACTTGAAAGTAGGGGATCTGATGAATCAATTGCTCGGTGAAACACATCTACTAAATTATTAATGCGACTGTTTTTTCGAGAATGCGACAGTCTATCCCGTTTGTAAAACCTGTTTCGGCTCTCCGAAGCATTTTCTCCTAAGCATCCAACTGGAACTGAAGAAGCAGCAATAATTTGGGATCCATGAACCAATATTTTGTGAACCGTCGGCGACATTGGATACCAAGGATATTTTGCCATGTATAAGTCTGAAGCTTTCGTACAGAAATTCTGGAACTTTTGTGGACATATTTCATATTCACAGGAGATTGCAATCAAAAGTGTCCCAAAGCATTCAAGAATATCCTCATCAAAGTTCAAAATAGATGAGAATAAGTGAACATTTGAAAAAGCCCTTCTAGCAGTATTCCCATCATTTGTATTGCCGCTTCCGTTTTGTTTTGGTCTATCTACGTGTAGTCCCATTTGTTTGCATAGCTTTTCTTGAATATTTTTTTTTCGAGATGCCATAAAAGCCCTATCATTTGGATCTCTGATTTGCCACTTATTTATTCCTATCCGATACGAAATATGCAGAGCAAATTCAAGAAACCTTATCCATGCGTGTAATGGGCTTACACCATATTGCAGAGCAAAAGGCTTTGGCTTAAATACTTCAGCATTTGTATCCGTGGTCATCAAAATGGTTTTAGGAGTAGCACCACATGTTGGACATGATTGGGTCGAGTTCGTTCCTGTTAAAGCATTTAAAACTTTTCCATCGATAAGTGTCATATTTAGATCAAACGAAATAGAGACAGTTCTCCCAGACCAATTATTGAATAAGTACGGTTTCAAGTTTTCAATTTCGTCCTTCAATCTATTGTTTTCTGCTAAAATATGTTCTTTGCTCTCCTTAATGAATTCGATTTTCAGTGGTCTACAAAATCGCACTGATTGAGTTTTAGAATTCATCCATAGAACTCTCCCCAAAGAATCTAATAACTTTATAGGGATTATTGATGTGACAAATAGAGATTGGTCAAGCGTGTCCTGCACCTTTTCTTCAAATTGTTGCTTGTATAAACTGTGTCCAGTCGATCCATCAAAGCCATAGGTGACGATTAAATTCACATCGGTTATGCTTTCAAATTGAGCAAAAACTTCTTTTTGAAAAATAATTATTCTTTTTGCAGTATGGTTCAGCATATTTTGTAACGAAACTTGTGCTGAAGTTTCTGTTGCTTGTATTCCGACGGGTCTACATTCAGATTTAGCTTTAAAAACGTTGTCGTAGCATGGGAATATGTCGCAACCATGCTTCTGGTTTATGGCTCGAATGGCGTTATACTGCTTTTTGGAGAAAGAATTTTCAAGTAAAAATGCTAATGCTTCATCTGCAGTCATCTGAACTGGTTTTTGATTGCAATCGCTTTTCCTCTTGACATTGATAATATTTTCTTTTAAAGAACAATCAATACAGTCAGTACATTCATTACATTTTGATTTTTTGGCGCATATGGTAGCTGCATGAAAAAGCATTGCTGTATTGTGCCCTTGACTAGTCGCGATATCTGAAGCTATCTTTCGTTTTAAACGACTACTGCCTTCATCGTAAGTCAGCCGTGGACGACCAACGGAACACTCTTTCACAGCAGCTCTTTCAATATGTATTGTCATTTTTGAATCAAGGAACTGTTGATGTTTCTCTTTGAATTTTTCTATTTTTCTTTGGCATTTTGGCATGTACTTGCATATATAAGCGACAAAGTTCGAAATTTTTTTGATTATTTCAAGTTTATTAGCTGCCTTAAGATTTTCATTAATCTTTTCACACTCAGAAAGCTCTTTACTTGTGCGCCCATTATCAATCCAAATTTGAAGCAACTCCTTGTGACTGAACTCTACCTTGTCTGCAATATCAGCAAATATTTTAAAAAAGCGCAAAAAAGCGCAAGCAAAATTATTGGCGTCATCTTAAGAACATTTAACGGAAAATAATTGCATTCTTACTTGCAAGTAGCAACGAGAAGCAGGTAACATTTAGTCCACAAATCACAGAACGTTGAGGTTAGGTTTCTTCTACAAACAATACCAACAATAACAAACGAAACGAAAGACAAAACACTCAAGTACAAATTCTTTGACATTAACCTAATGATCAATATACCTTGAACTATGTTTTCCATATTTAGCAATACCTCTAGCTATTTTATTAAGCGAATTATGGAGCATTAAAAGTTAAACAAGCTTTTGAGCAAAATCAACACAAAAGCCACGTGCCACAAACAGCTGCTTTTGCAGGGCTGCCAGAAGGCCGGGGCTGCATGAATAATTAAAATTTTTTTATTTTCAAATAGATAAAACACTTATTTAGTGAAAATAATATTAATTTAATAGCAATGCTAAAATTTTTTTTTTGAGTTTATGCCGCTATTTTCTTCAAATCTGCCACTGTGCAGTGGCTACGTCAATAAGCAAAATTGTCGAATTTGGGGCTCAGAACAGCCACACGTTACTGTAGAGAAGCAAATGCATCCACATCGAGTCACTGTTTGGTGCGGTTTTTGGTCTGGCGGCATCATCGGGCCATTTTTTATTCGAAAATGAGCGAGGAGCCGCGGTTACAGTAAATGGCGAGCGTTACCGTGACATGCTCAACGAGTTTTTGTTTCCAAAAATTAAAGAGGATGTCATGGACGACATTTGGTTTCAACAGGACGGTGCAACTTGTCACACTGTCAAAGTTACACTCGAACTTTTGGCTACCGTTTTTGAAAACCGAATAATCAGCCGAAATTCCGATATTAATTAGTCGCCTCGGAGCTGTGATTTAAGCCCGTTGGACTATTTTTTTTGGGGAGCCGTTAAAGACAAATGCTATACGAATCATCCAGAGACGATTGTTGCTTTGAAACACGAAATCGAAGTTGCCATTCATGAAATTGGAGCCTAAACAATCGAAAATGTGCTTAAAAATTGGGTTGATTAAATGGCCTACTGTAAAGCCAGTCGTGGCAGTCATTTGAACGATATTATTTTTCATTCATAAATGACAATGTTCAATCTTCAAAATAAAACAAAAGGTTTGAAAAAATATTGATTAGTTTTTTTTTATAGCCTATTCAAAAAGCAAATTTTACATGTTCCACCCTATTGAAAGTATTTTCTTAACTTTAGTAGTGTCAATTTAGAACTGGGCGCTTAGTTTTCAGTGGATTTCTAATTATTTAATTTAATACCCAAAATTTGTATTCTAGATATAGGCGTGGAAGATAACCATACGTTTTCCTCCTTAAACTGATAAAACAAAACAGAAATATAGTTGGGTTCAGATTTTTTATAATCTAACAGATAATTTCATCTCATTTATTTTTGAATATGGGGGATGGCATATGTCCGCCACGTCTACGAGTTACATGGTCGAATTTTTGACTAACTTTTCCCATAAATCCGAATAATAAATCTAAAAAAGCCAAATCAGTAAAAATGCAACGCAAAAAGGTGATAGTTTGGCTTCAATTCTTGCACGAGCTGTATTCCTAGGCACGTAAGCCAAGATCCCTACGTAAAATTTTACACGTATTCGAATGGCAAAGGTCAACAAGGTCAATCGACACTTCGACGTCTTCTTTAGCATCTTCATTCCGAAGAGACTTATTTTTTCGAAGTAAGTTTCCACAATTTGGAAGCGTTGTTCTGGCGTTAAGCTTATAGCCGAGGGGCGACCGCTATTAGAAAAATGTTTTTCTTAAAAAAAACCAACACAGTTTGTCTTTCTCATTATAATGAATTCTTAAACTTCATTCGAATACATTATATATGTATAATTTGAATGCCTCAAAGTCATCAATTTTCAATAGTGAATAATTCTTAGACAGTTACTGTTTTAATGACATCTTTATCATTTGTCGAATATACAATTATACAATATTAATCACGGATACTTATATTAGACGATGGAATAGTGTTAAAATTATTGAAATTTATTACAAAAATGGTCGATCTTTAAAAACAACATAACGCAACATCCATTATTTTTTAGGTGGAAATGACTGTCTGAATGAGTTGACAATTCAAAGGTTGGTGAAAGAACCCGATTCTGTCGAGGACAGAAAAGGAACTGGCATACCAAAAACTTCACGTTCTGTTGAAAGTATTGCTGCTGCAGCGCAAAGTGTTGCTAAATAAACTTAAACATTGAAATCTCGACGTTCTCAACATTTACACATTCATGAATCGACTCTTGTGGACTTTTAAATGATGCCATTTGCCACATATAATTGGTAAGTGCTGTATTTTTAATGGAAATTATGAGCCTTTAAATAATGTAAATTTTTACCCGTTTTCTTTTATAGCAATATATAGGCGCGTATTTTGAAAGACGCTGATACTCAGCGAAAAGCAGACGAGCGTCAAGTAGTTGCGATGCGACCGAAAACTTTAAAGCTCATTTTCTCGACTTTTCAGTTTTATGATTTCTCTGTATTGGATGGCGTAATTAAAAAATAGTTATGAATCTTTTGGAATGCATCACAGCGTAAATCAGTGAAGCCAGATCGTAAGCTGTGTTTTTGCTTTGTTTTTTTTTTTTCAGAAATATATTTTTCCTTTGTTTTTTTGCATATAAAAAATGCCCCCAAAGAGGTTAGTTAATATAATTTTTTTTAAAGGCTTCAGCTTTGAAACTTCGATAAACCCACATATGATTACCGAAAAAAAAATATTTTTTGTTTGGTTAGAGTATTTGTTTTTTACATTAGTGAAAATAGAGGTAGAGAGACCATTTATAAAAATTGCACTTGCGATGATCCTCAGCAATATTCCATTTAATTTCGCGCACTTACATTTTGCGAGGTCGTCTTTCTCCATAGCAATAAACAAAGCACAAGATATTAATCATTCCATTAATCGGTACATTAAACATTAAGTCTCAAAAATCGACGTATTTTACACGATTGGTCAAGGGCGAGTGGATATTTTTTTTATTTTTATTTTTTATATATGGGGCCCTAGAAACTGCTCGCATCTATAGAAAAAAAGTCCAGGAATGTAACTTGAGGCTAAACTTCATTCAAATGCGGAATGAACTTGAGCTTGGATTTCTGCTAGAACACTCTGGAATCAAGGCAATTAAATGGCTTATGAATTTCTTCGTTGGGTCTACAGTGCTGACAGCTACAAAACGAACAAGCGTTTCCTGAAAATGGCTCTTTGGGTGATTAGAAAATTTTTCGCAGACAGAAAAGATGTGAACTACGAGCTCTGATGGGCGTGAGCAAGGGACAGAATCCATGTGGATGGCATACGGTCATCATTGGCAACATTAACGATGTAATGTAGATATTCTGTTTGAAGGATAAAGATAAAACAGATGATTTTCCTTGGAGCTGTCCGACTTTCGCTAGACTTCTGTGGTACATTTTTAGATCAGATGTGTTCTATTCTCATCGACAAACTACTGCGATTTTTAAAAATTCTGGAAAATATGCACCCGAGAAACAAATCTCGACTCCACCTAGATTTTATCTTTAAGTATAATAGGAAATATTGCCTTATACATATATATATAATACGCGGATACACCCTTTCTGGGTGTTTGGCCGAGCTGCTCCTCCTATTTGTGGCGTACGTCTTGATGTTTTTCCACAAATGGAGGGACCTACAGTTTCAAGCCGACTCCGAAAGACAGATATTTTTTTATGAGGAGCTTTTACATAGCACAAATACATTCGGAGGTTTGCCATTGGCTGCCGAGGGCCGACCGCTATTGGCAAACATTTTTCATTTCGGTGTTTCACCAAGATTCGAACCTACATTCTCTCTGAATTCCGAATGGTAGTCACGAACCAACCCATTCGGCTACGGCGGAAGCATATTTTGTTTCGGAAATATTGCTTTAGTGCTTGCAAAATTCCGGCCATCCACAATTCCACTCTATTCTATTCTAAATAAAAAAACAATCCGAAACAAAACAATTTCTAAAATTTCATCAATTTCATTTTCAATTTTTAATTCAGATACACACAAAAATGTACGCATGTATAATTGTTTATACGCATACTTTTTCTTTCATGTTCTGCCGCAGCACTTTGGAGCGCACTCATACGCCCCGTACGCCTCACACATCAAATTAAAGCACAACAAGGCACTACAACACTTGCGCCACGGTCGTCACTGGCATTGCTGCATGAAATAACTTATCATGTATCTAACATTGAAAAATTCGTTTAATCTAAGCTTTTACTCGCTTTAACTGCCAGCATGTGTGAATGTAGAATTTACCGATTTATGCAAAAACAAAGCAGCCAATTAGCAGCAGTCACTTTTTCACTTGGCTGCCATTTTTTCTCAAAACCAAGTGCTTGTGCACTAATAGCTATTCACATACATTCACATGCAGTTCACATACACAACTTTTTTTATAGATGCATTTGTGTGTAGAAACCCATACAGCTATTAACATACAAATTGTGCATGTGCTGGTGACTCTGAATTAGTTGCATACCTACACCTAGGTGCATACGTACATATTTCAAATACCCCACTACTTTAATAGTTTTTGTAGAAAATTGCTCAGAATTAGCAGCCGCTCGTATTAGGTTTTTCATTTGCTCATCACTTTTTGCTCTCTACCCGGTAATTTTTGCCTTTTCTCGCTCGAGCATCACTCTGCATGCCTCATTTCTTGTATTTATACTTCGGAAATTATCAATTAGTTATGCAGTGATACATTCACACACACGTACAAATATATATACTTATATGTATAATATATATTATATAGATAATATATACAGAGATACACACACGTACATTAAAATTAAATTTACTTATACAACTCAAAGGAAAAAATCAGTGTAAATAGCAACTAACAGCTTTCACAGCAGGCATTAATTAAAGAGACCGAGTGTTAAGTCACCGACCAAAAGTAAATGCTTTCACCACAAAAGGTAAAGTGCTCATGCAACACTTCTACTCCCTAATCACAAGCCTATTTGAGTCTCGGTTCGCTAGTGGTGTGAGTGCACCCGCATATGTATCTTTGTGCTTACAAATACACGAAGTGATTTGATTTATGAATTTCGTTAGTAGCAAAAATAGCTAAAAATATATCTACACTTCGCAAAATTTATTAGAAAATTAAGTGTGGTCTGGCGAAAGTCCTGCCCCTGCGTCAATGCTTTCAAAGTACCCAACTGTACTGTTTGAGGTAAGCGGCTGCAAAGTAAGTACAATTTTCGGTACGAATGAAAATGAAATAAAATCGCTATGAAATTCAGTGTACATTTCAGTTTCCTGAACGTGCAGTGACCTTTTCTAGTCTACTAGATTTTCATAAAAATTACTGCTTTGAACGTTTGAATGTTGGCTGGCGGCCCATTTGCTTTATGGAAATCATTAATTCTGGCGTAAATTACGCTGAGCTTGGATTTTGAACTTTTTTTGAAGCAAGTGCTTTGATAATTGATCTTCCGTCCCCCATTTTGCCATATTTTTGAGATAACTTAACTTGAAAATTCTCTAACAGTCCTTCAAAATTTGTTTTATTTTTAACTTTTTTTAAGAGTTTGTGAACTTAAAATGATAATGCAAAACAAAAATATTGTTGGAATGTATTTTTTTATAATAATCTGGTAAATAATTTCATGACACTTATTTTTTAAATCAGCCGGATATACACTTTTTCCAAGAAATCTTACGATATGGCATCAATAGTGGCTTAAAAATGGCAATACATCGATTGTTAAGAGGTTACAAACGTCCAGAATTTTCACAAAATCGATTTTTTTAACAGATTATTATTCTCTATAGTTATAGTATATAGTTATAGTTATAGTTATTAACAGATTATTATTCTCTATAGTTATAGTTAGATAGAGAAGGTAACTGCTCGACGAGAGTTTAATGTGCACAGGCAGCTGTCGTTTCTTTGAGGCAGAAAGTTTAAACTTTTTTTATCTCGAAGCTTCTTTTTCCGGCACGGTCTGCATAATAACTCATGCAGTTTTTGATATTTTTTGTCTAAATTTTTTAATCTCAAAGTACTGATTTTGGTCCATAATTGGACTAGAATTTTTTTCGTATATTTTGAACTAGTATGAGACTGGTATATTTCAGATCGAAATCTCTCAGTTGACATCTAAAAAGACAACCTTCATCATAGCATCAAACAGCGCGAAGTGAACTAATGCTTGCTTTACAATATCTCTCCATACGCCTCGGCTCATTACATCCCTCCTTTTAATATTTACATATGCATCCTGGGTCTTCTTGAATATCATCAATCCCACAATTTTTATTTTTTTATTTTTGTATTTATTTTATTTATTTATTTTTGTTATTATTATTTTTTTTTTCTTTTCCGTTTTCTGCTGCCCATCACATAAGAGTTGAAGATATTTTCGGAATCAAAGTCTAATCGTCCATTCTTGGTAGGTGCCAAAACGTACCCTCTGCACCTTAGCAAAGCGCTCATAGGACATCATCATGTAAAAAATTCCAGTTAGTTGTATGGAAGAACGGCAGTTCTTACTAGTTGGGTCGGCGGTGCATACTAGTAGTGAGGTAGTTTACAACTAATACATTTAAATATTACTGGGTAGCACCAATACCTATGCGTACGTATTATAATTACAGACGTATGTATGTACTTATCTAAGTCACCGATGAGGGTCAAATTTCAATTTTCACTTTTTCCGCAATTTCCTTATCTCTCTTTCGCTCCTCTTTACGCACTTTCTTTATTTTACAAAACAAAAGCATAAATTTAATACTCTGCCAGCTTTGTGTTGCTTTACAAATTAACTTTTATCACTGCAACACATAATCCGACTTCCTAATTTGGAAAAAAATTACGATTTAAATATTTATTAAGGAATTCTGTGTGAGGGTTGTGAGAAAATGTAAGCTTTGCACAAGTGCTGCTTTGCATGTGTGGATGTCCCATGTGGAAGAGGATTATGGGCATACGTGGGTGTGTAAAAATATCACTTACTCACGCCGCATACAAGTATAGCAAATTTAGTAATTGTTGTAAGTTCCAATGTCACAATTTAATAAATATTAATTAACAAATTAACTTTTATCACAATTAAGCTCATAGCTTAACTGGTATTAACTAATTAATGTGAGTCACTTGCTTAAGAATGGCTTGTTTTTTTTTTTGTTTTGTTTTTCGTTTTTGTTTATGCGCATAACACTTATACAGTATTGTGCACAACCTTAGCAACTTTGATCCTACAGCTAAATATTACATTCTCTATATTTTGCTTTTATTTTTTCATTTGTGTTTTTTTCGCTCCCTAACTACAAGGGTTATATTTTTAGCCTAACAATGTGAAAATAAACGTTGGTGATTGGAAACTATTTTATTGATTTTCGAAATATTCTCCATGACTTTTGCATTCGTTTGAACTAATTTTCGAAGCACTTGGTTCTGCCGCCAACGCCAACACACCTTTTTACCACAAGGTGATTATACGAAATTTTACAATAGTGATGCTCGTCATGCCCAAAAGTGCCTCAATCACGTTGTATGACATGGCAATCTTGCTCAATCACTTCACATACAGCATCAAAACAACTTATTCTGGACGAACTTCATGGAATTCGTCCGTGAGCGGCCACGAGAACATTATTTGCCGTATATTGATTTTATTTCATCGATGTCTTGTTAATCTACGTCAAAAATTGTAGCCTACGATCGCATGAAAATGTTCACGGTTTAATCCCTTTTTCGAATTTTTAAAGTCTCTATAAACAATACTAATATGACCCCCACATCAAAATGTTCTGAGCAGGTTATTGATAAAATATATTGTAGTATACCAAACTTTTCCATAGCAACACCAGATGACAACACTAGATGTGCCCAAGCCCAGCTAACATTGAGCTGTACTGTTCATAATCATCGTTGAAGTATTTGTAATGACCATTGGAAGCTAATTATACACGTAGTACGTTCTAAAGAGGCAGTGTCCAATGAGCATATCGGTGCACCTCCCAACGTAAATCTTGACTTCGATTGCTCTTTTAAGCTTATATTCAGTTCAAATGAGTTTGGTATTTCTGTTAGCTAAAGATGGTGGAGGCAGACACTCTAAGCAGACCACAAACATCCTTTCCTCGCATAAGCCTAGTTCTCGGAATCTCACAGTAGATACTGGGTTATCATTGCGCTAATTGCCACAACCCATGCCGCTCTCTATGCGCAATTAATTTGAATTGATTATATTGTTTTCGTAGGGCTGAACATCAGATCAAGGTCAGATCAGATTTTAGCACTCGGAAATTCTCGAAACTCTCAAGAAACACTTAGGGAGCTAAAATACACTATTCCACAATTCTATTTTAAGAACGATTTTTCCACACGAATCCCAGAAAGTTGTGAATGAGATAACGTCAAGAACCTTCACCCTCATTAAAGGCTCATGGCTAAATAATAGAATTGAGAGTAGCATCCACAAAGAAAAGCTGCAACTAAACCTAAGTCTACGGCTACCAAGCAACTACAGCGTCCTTCTAGATGAGATACTGCCTTTGAAAAAAACTGCGTTGTGGGTCAGGGATTCATCTGTAGCAGCACAAAGGATAATACAATAATACTTGATCTCAAGTAACAATCGATTTTAAAGCCATTATAAATGGCTAAGCGGTGCTTCACGAACGTTGTCTGAATCCACAACACAGAGATATTCCTGGAAATAGCATCGCGGATGAGCTGGCTAGAAGTGGAACTGATCTCAAATCAGTCTTCCCACTATTTGAAACAAGCTTTTAATAAGGTCGGTCTACATCACGCAAGCCAACAGCAGATGAACCTCTTGAGCCCTCTTTGGAGGTAACAAGGCAGGTCTGACTTAAAAGGAATGAGTGCAGAAGTAGGTGACTAAACGACCTAGATCGGCCTTCCAATAATACAGTATTTGCTATCATCACCAGACACTGCCTAATTATAACACATCGACAATGTATGACTTCTATCGCAGCTGCAAAAACTAGAAGGAGATGGAGGTCATTGAATTTTTCCTCTGCCACTGTCCCACTCTTGCCGAAACGCGGAATCGCTATGTAATCTCTTACTTTTACTTTAGATGGCAAACTTAGAATCCGCAGGCATCCACAATGTTTCGTCTTTTATTAAAGAAATGAAGAGAGAGAAACTTCGATTCAGATAAGAGATATTACAATGCACCTCCAGCCCTAAGTGTGCTCCTCTGCACCTTCATTTGGAGTGGCAGCCACCGTAGCCTAACCAACTAACTTATGAAACTAGTGGGACAGTTTCTCCGAAAGTCACTGTGATCAGCGACCCGTATACGGATTTTTAAAGCCGCCGTCATATTTTACTGTTGATTCAGCCTAAAATAAACCACAGGGACCAGGTAGATGAAGATTTGTAGAAATAAATTGCTATGATTTCACTCTCTTGTCTCTCTCTTGTCGTTAAGTCTAAAGAAATCTATGAAATTAGCTGCGTTTTCTGGTTTCAGATCCGTTTCTCCCGGGAATATTTGTGGGAAATGTCTTGTCAAAACTGTATAAAGCGGGGAGCGATTCCACGAGAAGGGATCCAAGTATTTTAGACATTGCCGTAAAGTTTTCTAAAAAATTCTTTATTTGTAGAATTGAATATAATAAGAAGTAAATAGAAACTTTTCTTTTTAAATTTAATAATTTTGAGATTTATTCAATGTTGAAAATTTTCGTACAAAGTTTTATGGTAAAATATCTTCGATTCGTTTTAACAATTTAATTTTTTTTTTTTTCATTATTGTAGGATAAAATATATTTTCTAAAAAAATTCTTTTTAAGCATTTCATAATTTATTTTTTAATTATTTTGGATAAAATATACTTTTTAAAAAAATTTTATTAAAAAATTTATTAAAAAATTTTTTTATGCAATTTTTTTTGGAACAAAATTTTTTTTTCTGTTAAAAATTTTGGGGAAACAATATTTTTAATTATTGAATTTTACTTTTTTTTATTTATTTATTTTTTTTTTTTTGGTTTTTTTTTTTTTTCATTAGTAGCTGCAACTCTAAGTAAACTCTAAACGTTTGATAGTCGGATTCTTTAATTAATAGTATTCTGATATATTCAAATACATACAGCGGCCAGTGAAATATTCCGTGTATTTGCTTACTAATGTACGTAGTGACACTCTGACGTTGAAAAGGCTTATACTTTTTTATGTTACTAATAAAAAAATGTTTGCACTTTTATATAATAACTTTACACAATACTTTCAACTCTGTTCTACTGCGTCTGGCAGCATTTGCAGAGAAAATATTTGCATTTCGGTGTGTGCTTGACAACCTAGCCATCAAAACCACCACATGTCAAATTCTTAACAAAAAAAGTTTCGCAGCATCTAAAAATCTAATGAAATACGATTTTGTGGTTTTAAATTTACTCACATCCTTTAAGCCAAAAATTGTATCGCACATTGTATATTTTAATTATTTTTTGTATGCAAGTAGGCTGCAGCCCATTGTGGATATGAAACATCAAATTATAGAAAAGGTTTTTTCTAATAGCGGTCGCGTGTATTTCAGCCATGAAAAAGCTGCTCATAAAAAACCCATCCACCATTCAGAGGCGGCATAAAACTGTGGGCCCTCCGCCCTTTGTGGAACAACCTCAACACGCACATCACTAATAGGAGGAGGAGCTCGGCCAAACACCAAATAAAGGGTGTAGGCGGCAATTATATATAAAGGGTTTCCAATAACAGGTGTTATTTTGATAAAAGATTAATGGTTTCATTGGACGTAGCGCCGTCTTGTTGAAAATAAACGTTGTCCAGATCAATACCATCCAATTCCGGCCATAAAAAATTGTTAATCATCTCTCGATAGCGCAATCCATTCACCGTAACTGTTGCTCCAACTTCATTTTCGAAAAAGTAAGATCCAATGACTCCGCCAGACCATAAAACACACCAAACAATAACACAAGTTGAGGATAGAGAAGCTTTTCAACAATAACTCTTGGATTTTCTGAGCCCCAGATCCGACAATTTTGCTTGTTGACGAAGCCATCCATTTCAAGGATCCTGCTTGAGTTCTTGTGTTAACTGGACTTTATACACAGTGCGGCCGATTCCCAAAAAGCAGGCCAAAAGTCGAAAACAAAAGTTTCTAGATAGAGTTTTTTTGTCTTTGGGTTGGCTACAGTAATGCCTTGAGTAGTGAAAACCGTTCATAGCAACGTCCTGTACCCTAAGTATCCTCTGTATTTTCAGTCGCAACGTGGCCTTCGTTTGAGCATCGTATTACTGTCGATGAATAGTGAAAGTTGTACACATTTGAAAGATTTTGTAATGGAGTAAATTGAGCAAAACCAAATGGAATCATCTTCGGAAGGTTAGTAAAATACGAGAAATCTTTAGTGCATATCAATACCTCGACACAAAATTTTTAGCTGCAGCAATACGTAGATACATTTTTTGCAATTTTTTTTATAAAATTTGAGTTTTCAAACTGTATAGTACTACAACGCCTCTTTGAAACCTATTAAAGGTTACTCAAAAAAGTAATGGTTACTGAATAAAACAAGATTCAGCTGCTACCACTTGCTACCTTGCGACCCCGAAAACATATAAATTTACATGCATCTTGATTATGTTCTTGAATATACGCTATTTCACGTGAGGGGGTGGCCAATAGGGGTGGAAGGGGGTGGATTTTCAAAATTTTAAGATCAAATTCGTAATCAGCGACCCCGAAAACCCCCGAGTAAGAAATTTTGAATCAATTACTTAATTTTTTGAGTTTTGGCCAGCTTTTCGGGAATCGGCCGCACTGTGGAACGACGCGGATGGGGCAAACCAGGGTTTTCTTCAACACTTTCGGCTATAACAGCAATATTTTCGGCTGTTCTTGAGCGACGTGCACGGGTTTTATTCTTCACATCACTAACTTGTCTCACCAATTTCTGTACTGCGGTCCGACAAGGTGCTTCACGATAACCCAATAATGAGTTTTACATACGAGCCGTCTCTGCCAAATTTTCAACATTTTTATAGTGAATTTTAATAATTTCAGTGCATTGTTTAAGCGCGTATCGTTTCATTTTTATTAATGGCGTGGTTTCTACTTGTCAAATATCAAAAAATGGCAGCTTCAAAAGTGACATCTACCGAAATAGCGGGCTATTCAAAATAACACCAGTTATTGGAGAACCCTTTATTATATATGTATATATGTATATTCATGGCTCCGATTTAATCGAAAAATTACTAGAAAATTGGGTACATCGGATTCGTGTATAGGAGTCGTGAAGGTCATAGAAAGATGTTACATGCCTTCAAAACTTTATTTTATCGATTGTACTTCACTTTGAATAAAAAAAAATTTTTGGATTTCCTCAGCGATTAGTGTATTTGTTTTCAAAGGAAATCATGTCAACTTAATGGAAACCCCTTTATTTGCACGCACACACACACTTAAATGAATACTCATAAAGCTTACTCACCTCCATACATAACGAATAGGGTTATCTTCAGCATTATCAAATTCGGATTTATGCCATTGCGGCGACAAAATTCGCCAAATTTCGACGGTTTTACTTTTTCCACCTCCGCCAAGTCAACAGTTTCAGTTGCAGTTTCCTCACCACCCATTATGGCCATGGCACAGGTTACAGCTGCGCTTGAGAAAATACAAAGTCGTTGTTGCTATCCGATGAGGATAGTGTTAGAATTATTACAGTTAAGGTGACACTACCACAGAGATACGTTGTTGTTGAACCTTCAACTGGTTGAAGCTGACGCCCGAGCGCACGGGATGTGCGGCGCGCGCAGCTTCTTTAGTCGGCGGTGCAGTAAATTATTTCGCTGAATGTTTGCGCTGCCACCAAAATGTAAACACCATAAATATAACAAACGCAAATGCGCAGTGCTACTGCTAGATATTGGATGCTGGTACTGGTGGTGGTGCTGGTGGATGATAGAGTTGAGCCGTCGTATTGGGTGGGAGGGTAGTTGTGAGATAATGTACCGTTGGATTTATAGTTAGACGTATGAGTTAGATGTAACACTATAACGTTGTGAGAATATTTAGTCCCAGTACGAAATGTCGGCAAAAGAGAGATTTGGATTTAGATTTGATATGCAGGCGCCACGAGTGTAGCGTGCGCTTGAAACCTGCTGTGTGTTGTAAGCTGTGTGCTGTGTTTATATGTAGGAGCGATATATGTCCACTGCCTCACCCACTCACTCGCTTGCCGGTCAACGGATAACGTTAGTCTTTCTAAGCGGACCGACCAACTAAGGGGAACTTTGTGCACGCGCTTTTCAATGTTGATTTTTCTGCACTATTGTATTGGTTCAAAAATGCTGTATGTGTTTGTTTGGGAGCACACATAAATACATATATTATATATGTGTGTGTGTATGTATGTGATGCACAATGTTTCCACAGTTGATGTGATTTAGGTATACACTGGTATCACTGGCATGTATGAGTTATGTCGCCACGACGCTGTTTTGCCTATGGATTTGCGAGTGTTCATCTACGTACATTTGTATGTGTGTTGGTATATGGATACTTTTGTAGAACCGCGCGCGCGCTATGAAACACTTAAAATTAAACGTCCGTTCGTCTTGATTAAATTCAATTTAAGAAGATAATCAGCGATTTATTTCAATTCCATTCACAAAAAAGAATAACAAAAATAAAATCACCAAACGAAAATGTAAAGTCAACGACTAAAGCGGCTACTTTCTGCCGTCACACAGCTGCGCTAATACGTTTTGCTTTGCTCTGCTTACTCGATTCTTTCACTAGATACTCATAATTTCATTGAAGCAAATGCATATGTATGCGTGTGTTTATATGTATGTTTCCTTAGCTTTTAAGCTGCGCTTTCAATTTGCGTGGGCTAGTTACGAGCAGTTTTATAAGAAAAAACTTTAAATCCAATAAAAGTTTAGCAAATGGTCGCAGACAACGATGTTGGCATTGAAAAAATGAGCTGGTAGACAACGCGCAGTTATGATTAATTGATTTTTAATTCGCAAAATTTCCTTTTTAATAGAAAGAATATCACATATTTTCTCAGTTTTTTCTGATTTTTTTGATTAAAATAGTTTTTAGTTTCTAAGGGCAAACTTTTCAAACCGAAATTTTCTCGTTAATTTATTTTATGTTGAACTCACACCTGTTTATATGTAACACAAAGATATTTTCCACAACTTCAAAATATTCTGATCGCGTTTCATATTTCTCTAATGACTAACGTTTTTTAATTCTTAATACTTTTCTCAAACTTTCTCCGCAATTTTTAAGCCTCGTTTACTTGTAGTTATGCAAATCACAGCTCTTTAAGTAGTTTTGTAATTTATCCTCTGCCTTTATAAGGCCACTTTAGGTATTTCGTTGCCTGCTGCTCGACTGCTTGCCACTCTCGATGTGTATGTCCGAACAAAGACTAAATTCGTTTTGTCACTTAGGCTTAAGTTTTATAAACAGATATTTCTTTTCGTTACACTTATTACTATCAACGAGCTGCTCGTTACATCTCCTTACTGTCTTTCTTTCACCGGCGATCAACTGCACAACAACTACTTATTCTTGATGCAATTCTTTCGCTCGTTACTACAAGTAACTGTGTATTTATTCACTTCGTTCGGATCTCAAATTAACTGTGCTTGATCTTGATTATGCGCCACGGCAGAGATTTTCTGACTGAACGCTTGTCGTCTTGGAAAGATCTGTTTTGATGGATAAGATCTCGTATTAAGAAACTTAGTAAGCGTTTTGTGCTTATTTAGTGGAAAAGTAAAGAGATAAAGATAAACGGTAAAGAAAGCACTGATAACATCGCACACGGAGACTACACTAGTTTAGACTATGATAAGGCCTGTTTACAGATAAAGAAGGAATGGCAGCATTGGATGCACAGTGGATAAAAATCAGTTAACGATATGAAACTACATATGTGCATAGTAATATATAAAAGTATGAGAAGCCACTCTTAGTTGATAGACTAATACATAAATATACATACATATGTACATATTTATAATTATCGCTTAAGCCCTTTGTTGGGTGCTTAGCCGAGCTATTCACCCTATTTTTGTTATGCGACTTGATGTTTTTCCACAAATGGCGACTACAGTTTTCCGAAGGCACTTTCCCAAAGAGATGAAAGATGCAAACCATTGCGCCTTTACCCAAAGGAAACAAAAACCCCTTTGATCTCACGTCTTGCCGACCGATATACCTACTAGATATAATGGAAAATTCTTGAGAGAATTAACTGCGACAGGCTATCATCTTTCGCAGAAAATAAAGGTATTGTCCACGTACCTTAAGGAAATCCCGCTCAACAGTGAATGCAATCGAATGCTTGGTGGAATTGGCTACAGAAGCCCTTGAGGACAAGAGATGGCGTGGCGGGAAAAAAGAATACTGCACTGTGGTACCTCTTGACGTTAAAAACGCTATTACACAGCGACCTGGTAGCGTATACTAGAACCCCTCATAAAAGTAAGGTGCCATAGTTATGAATAACACCGGAATAATTGGGAGTTATTTTTCGGACCGCAAACTGAGGTTTAGAATAACACCGGAATAATTGGGAGCTATTTTTCGGGCCGTAAACTGAGGTTTACAACCGACAAAGGCATTGAGGAGTACAATGTAACAGCAGCGGTTACCCTAAAATCAGTTCTAGGCCCACTACTATGAAACCTTATGTACGACGGGATACTTAGACCAGATATGCCTCCCAGAGCGAAAGTCATTGGATTCGTGGACGATATCGCGGTGGTAATAGTGGCAAAACACATAGTCGTCTAAATTTTAAAACGCACTTAGAATGCGCTGTGAAGAAGGCATCGATTATGCAGTCCTGTCCCTTTTGTATGCGGCACAGATCTGGGCTGATACAATGAACATCCATAGCTACACAAAAAAACGTATAGCTGTTTATTGGCTAAGCGCTTCTAAAGCTTCTGACAACTCATCGTTCGTCGTTGCAGGACTAATCCTAGTTGACATTTTGGCTAAAGAAATGCAAAGATCATTTGTAAGACTATCGAAGCTCGACGAAAGAGAAATGCGTAAAGAAATCGCTGAAAAAGAACCGCTGCCCATTGGCAAGGCCGGTGGAACAGGTTACCCTAGGGTAGATGGATGCATGAGCTAATACTCACGGGGGAACAAACTATCGCCTAACTCAATTCCTTCCAGGGCACGGAGTGTTTACGAAATATATCCACAGATTTGACCATGACAGTTCACCAAACTGCCCAATCTGCACGGAGAGGGAAACCACGTTATGCTCCCGAAACCTCTAAATTTTAAACGAAGAAAATATTATGCATTTTATGGTGAAATCAGCTAATACCTGATCGTCTACAAAAAAAATACTTGCACAATTTTGAACGATGAAACCTACGTGAAAGCGGATTTCAGCCTTGCTGAAGTTGGGCCAAGGACAGTCTTACGCCTCAACAACGTTCACAAATCGTACAATTGTATTACGAAAATCTACGCTCTGTGAAAATTGTTCATCCGCATTTGGGACTCGAATTTTGTCCAACCATTGGACCTATATTTGGCTTAATAGCTACGTCAATAAGCTTAATTGCCATATTTGGGCTGAAGACCAATCCAAAGTCATTCATGAACATTCATTGAAAACAACTGTTTGGTGCGGCCTATGGGCTAAAGAAATCATCGGATAATATTTCTCAAAGATGAGCCTAGCGCTAATGTAACAGTGAATGGGGAACGCTATCGCACCATGATAAACGACTTTGTTATACCAGAAATTGAAGCCCGTGATCTCTCCATTCAACAAGACGGCGCTACTTACTATACAGCCCATTGAGGCATTGATAGCTAACACTACTAAAGTTCTTCACCCCAAGCCCTCCAGCGAGCCATTGGAATTGGAGTCTACGGATGGCCGAATTAAGGCGCAGTTGCGACCTACATTTGAAAGAGATTAAAAAATAATTGGCATGCATGGTTCTACACAAAAATAGTAAAGATTGCCCAATGAATATGAATTTTCGTTGTTTTATTTCAATTTAATATCCGACACTTGAAGAGTGCAATGAAGAGTTTGGAGCTAAGTCAAGTATCTCGATTTAATTAACTTTTGAATTTTCCAGTTTAACGATATTCGAGGGGTGCCATACGATACTGCAAATAATATTTCGCATCCCAATTCTTGGGACAGAAAGCCAACTTTTTACAGGTTTACCAAAAGTGATTTACCAAAAAAAATTCAATCCTAGGGTTACATATACAGTGGTCACAATTTATTCGTACACCCCGCTTAGTAGGTAAAAAACTTTAGCTTTGCGCAAAATATTTGCTGTGACAATACCTATATTTATTTTGGGCCACTGTAAGAATGTTACATTCCTGATGAATGGTCGCAATCAAAACTGCCGTTATTTCAACTCACACTGAAGGCTTCCAAGGAAAACAGGGAAACGTAGCAAAATGCTGAAAAAAATTTATTCGTACACTTTTAAATCATAATATTGTTGCTGCAATAGTAACAGTAAAAATAGTTTATGTTTTTACTAATATTGCTGAAAATGACATAAGATTAGTTTTTCTTAGTTTTTATCGCCGATTCAGTTTCAATTGCGCGTAATATCTCGATTGAAAGTGGCAAAATGGGACGAAATGCGGATTTATCATTAGAAATGCAAAAAACTGTTATTAAATTGTACTTCGAAAATAAGACTCTGCGCAAAATCGTCAAGAAAATGGCAAATCGCATTATACGGAGCAAATTGTTATTGCTAATTACGTTAATATTGATAAATTGGAAGCTAATCACCACCAAGTCGGACGGCGAAAATATTGACCCCACGTGAGGAACGCAACAAAGTAGCATCAGTCGCGCAAAATCCAAAAATAACCTGCAATTTACTATGCCGAAATATTCAAGAGCCTTTGCATAAAAAGTAAGATCACAAACAGTTCGTAATTGCCTGCACAACACTGGTTATCATAGCAGAATGGCACGCCGCATGCCCTATATTTCAGATATTAACAGAAAGAAGAGATTGGATTCGCCAAATTCTATATAAATCAGCCAGATTCTTTTTGGGAAAACGTCTTATTCAGTGATGAGTCGAAATTCAATATTTCCGGATCAGATGGCCCTGCAAAAGTTTGGCGAAAGGAAATACAGAACAGAATGAAAAAAATCGTATTTCTACCGTTAAGCATGGAGGAGGAAATGCGTGATTTGGGGATGCATAGTTGCATCTGGAGCAGGAAAAGTGGTTCTTATTGATGATAAAATGGACAAACATCAGTATTTAAACATTTTGAAGAATAATTTGCATGCTAGTGCCGTTAAACTTGGACTGGATGCTAAAGCGTTCTTGTTTCAACAAGGCAATGACTCAAAATAATCATCGTATCTCGTGCAAGAATGGCTTATTTACCACTGTAAGCAGCTTAAATCAATCATCGGATGTGAACCCAATTGCGAAAGCACGAAATAACATCTAAGGTGTCATTAAAGGCAGCTTTAAGTGCTGAGTGGGAGAAAATTGCAGCTAATGAAACCAAAGTATTGGTAAAAAGTATGCACCGACGTTTGGAAGTTTGGAAAAAATTGTGCCTTATTTCGTTATTGCCTTAAGTTCTCTAATTCCAGAAATGAATTTGGAAGTTTTTGTTCCTTAAATATTGAATAGATATGTTATTTTTCACGAATATATCCAAATTTTGTTCTTTTGTATAAATCTTGCAAAGTATCAGATGTAAACTGTGAGTGTACGAATAAATTGTGTGACCACTGTATGTGCTTTAAAATAATAACTATTTTATACCGAATTTGTAAATATTATATATAAAGGGTGATTTTTTAGCTATTATCTTTTTAAACAGTTGGTTTAAACAGCTGACGAACGTTTCGTGTTTTGTTTCACCGTCAAACATCTTCAGTTTGGTCTATAATTTAACCATGAATCGTCTTATAAACGAACAACGCTTGCAAATCATTGAATTTTATTATAAAAATGCGTGTTCTGTTAAGAAAGTTTATCGCGCACTTCTTCCAATTTATGGTCAGTTTAATCGACCCACTGAAGCGGCTATTCGAGTTATTGTGACTAAATTTAGAACCAAATTTACATTATTGGACGCCAAACCACCAAGACGGTTACGTAGAGTGCGAACTGAAGAAAATATCGCAGCTGTATCGGCCAGTGTTAATGATGACCATTAATTATCGATTCGTCGCCGTTCGCAACAATTGGGCCTCTGTTACGCAACAACGTGGAAAATTTTGCGAAAGGATTTAGGTGTGAGGTCTTTCAAAATACAGCTGGTGCAAGAATTTTTAGTGTATGGGCTCTTGGAAAGTTGGCCGAAGATCCACTTTTTTATCGAAAAATTGTGTTCAGCGACGAAGTTCATTTTTGGATCAATGGGTACGTAAATAATCAGAATTGTCGATTTTGTGGTGAAGATCAGCCAGAAGAATTGCAAGAGCTACCAATGTATCCAGAAAAGGTCACAGTTTGGTGCGGTTTATGGGCTGGAGGTATCATTGGACCGTACTTCTTCAAAGATGCTGCAAATCGTAACGTAACTGTGAACGGTGAGCGCTACCGTGAAATGATATCCAACTTTTTTTTGCCCAAATTGCAAGAGCTTGACTTGCAAGAGCTTGACTTGAGAGGCGAGTTCGGTGAACATTTTATTTCACGTTCGGGACCTGTCAATTGGCCACCCAGATCGTGCGATATAACGCCTTTAGATTATTTTTTGTGGGGCTATGTTAAAGCTCATGTCTTTTCAGACAAGCCTGCTTCAATTAACGCATTGGAAAACAACATTAAAGCATTTATATGTGAGATACCGGTCAACACATTGGCCAACATTTACATGAAATAATCTTCAAACATTAAATTATATGGACTGTACTATCGACTTAAATAAAAATTTCATGAATTTTTCTGAATTTTACGTGTGTTTTTTTGAAAAACTTTCCTATAGCTCTTAAAAAATCACCCTTTATAACATATAAGTATACCTTGAGGATTTTCAAAGGTAATTTTCAAAGCATTGGCGGCACGGCTATATATTAAAGAAAAAGGTGTGAAGTTTCCATAAATTAATCGACTTTCATGAAGTCTTTCAAAAGAGATGCCTGGTTGTCAGTAGTGAATAGTTCATTGGTTTTATGTTATCTTTGGCATTTGTCAAGTAGACAGATGTACAATTTTTCACGATAGAACAACGCATTAAAATTATTGAAACTTATTATGAAAAAGATCGACCTTTCAGGACAACATATCGCGCAATTTGAAATTTTTTGGTGGAAATAATCTCCTCAATAAGTCGACAATTCAAAGGTTGACGAAAAATTTCAAGACACTGAGGTTTTTTTGAAAATTAAAATATACGTGTTAAAGCCCAAAACGATTCCAAAGCTGAAAGACAACATTCGGGTGGAGATTGCTGACCTAAATGCGATAGTGTGTAAGCGTGTCCTTGAAAATTTTAATTCTCGCATGATAGCCTGTACCCGTACTCATGGTGCACATTTATAGTAAATGACGTCATTTTTCAAATATAATTTGAAAGACCCTTTTCACATGTTCCCGGCGTAGAACCTCCCGAAACAAGGCAACAACGAACTATGATACATCTCAAAGATTATGCGAAGTACCTTGGAGTAATACTGGACAGTAAATTGCTGTGGAAGCAATGGAAGTGATGTTGAGGAAAGGGCGTACAAGGCTAGTGATGCGCTAGTAAAACAAGTAAAAAAATGCTGGGCGTTACTTGGGGTCTATTGTCTTCACTGATGCATCGATGCTATACGGCAATAGTTAGACCGATATTGCTGTATGGGGCCTTAATAAGGTGGACTGCAACAAGTAAATTCACATATTCCATACCGTTGGAAAGGATTCAGCGACTCACTGTTCTGTTTATAACAGGAGCGATGCAAACGACTCCCATGGTGGCGCTAGTAATGATACTTAGCACACCACCTATCGGCCTTATTGCAGAAAATCTTGCAGCGAAATCCGCGGGGAGATTAGTGCCTGCTGTAGTATTTACTTATAGAACCTTCGGACATAGCTCAATAGGAAAGAAGGGTACAGGTAGCACACACTAGGGAAGAAAGTTTCATACTACAATTGAAGAGGAGGAATGTCACAAAGGTATGAAGCCTGGCGGTAGGACTTTTCATTTTTACACAGACGGCTCTAAAACTTTGCATGAAATGGAAACAGGTATTTATTGCTCAAAACAAGAGATTAGGCAGCAAATCAAGAGCAATATTTTCCAAACGGAAATGTTTGCTGTTGGGAAATCCGCGGAGCTGGTCTACACAAAAACTGAAAATAACTCAATAATTAATATTTACGTTTACAGTCAAGCAGCAATGAAAGCAATAACCTCATATTGTATTAAGTCCAACGGAGAAGGGAAGCCATTGAAAGTCTAGCCGCAAACAGTAGGCTGCACATCTATTGGGTACCGGGTCACAAAGGCATTATAGGAAACGAAATAGTAGATGAGATAGCTAAAAGTACTGCTAACCTACCATTTGAACAAGAGAAGGTCATACAAAACCCGCTAAACATAATATCACTTGCAAAACTGGAAAGTCATGTGTAAAACTAATGATAAAAAAACAGACTCAATTCGTTCTTTCCCTCAATTCTGTAGCTATTTTAGGTATGCTGACTGGTCATAATCTATTGGTTGCACATATAACTTACAAGATAAGGATTGCTAGCAACGACTAAGCAATTCCTTTGTCTTTTTCTTGTTTATTTGCGGCCATAATAGCCTAGGTTACACATGTATCTTCATCTTTCAATGACCTATTGGCCTCTTGGATAAAACTTACTAAAACAATCAATAAAAACGAATTCTAACACATGGGCTCAAAGGACTTCTATATAAGCTAAAAACATCTTACCACTTAACATATTTAATAACCTTACAGGCTACATAACTGATAGGCACTTCTTCGGAAAATACGACGATGAATGCCCTGAAATCATGACGGCGACAACTGGAGTACCTTAAGGAAACATGTTTTGCCCCATACTATACCTACTATACAAAGCAGATACACCAACTACTCGAGGATCCATGATAGCTACATTTGCAGACCCACAGTTTTAATGTCAGCTAACAACAATGAAGAAGCAGCAACAAAAACACTGAGAGATACGCTATCAGCTACAAAACTATGATTTGAAAAATGAGGCTTTGATGTCATTAAGGCAAAACACAACATGTACATAATGTACGCCTATCCAAATTAACGGCGAAGACACTAAAACACACTCAAGTGCAAAGTATTTAGACATCACGATTGACTCAAAGCGCACATGGAAACAACACATACTGAACAAGTGAAATGAAATGAAAACCAAATTCCGACAACTCTACTGGCTTCTAAGAAAACAATCAACCCTAAGCTTATTCAATAACTAAATGATATATAAATCAATAACCAGTAAATCAAACCTACAAGTCATACAAAGAAGTCAATCTAAGATGCTAAGGACAATCACAAACGCAAATTGGTACATAAGAAATGACGATATTCACCGTGACCTCGGCGTAAACACTGTCACTGAAACAGTAAAAGAAGCAGCAGTAAGCATATCTTGCGACTACTAGTGCACAAAAACTATGAAATGAGTCTGATACCGGGAATGGAACTTCAACCAAGAAGACTAAAGCGCAAAACACCCACAAATCGTAATATAAATAAAATTGTTGATAGTTTTCTTATAACAGGTGGCGCTAAAGTAATCCTCCTATCAGAAAATGCTATAAATTTTGTGATTGGCCCCTAATGTGACTTCTGTTTTGACTTTGATTTGTGTAGGAAACACATGCGAAATACACGTTAATAAACAATGTTACGCTACACTGCTCCAGAACGCGGAATATTGCTAACTATTTATTTGACCAATAATCGGTCGGTGACTTTGGCACAACGTGAATTTCGTCGCAGATTTCCTCGCCATCCAACGCCTACTGGTGAAACACTGCACCGTTTAGCCGCTCGCCTCGAAGAGACTGGCACAACACGAGATGCTGCCAGACGTGGCAGACCCCGGAGTAACCGTTCTGCAGTGAATATTGCGGCTGTAGCCGAGGATGTCATGGAAGCGCCGTCGACATCGACCAGACGACGTGCCACGCAAATGGGTATCAGTCGACGGTCTTTACAGCGAATTTTGGTACAAGATTTGAAGATGTTTCCGTACAAAGTCCGGACGGTGCATCAGCTGTTAGCTGCTGACCGCCAATCGCGTCTAACATACGCTCAAGCCATCCTTAATCACCACCAAGAGGAAGATGAATTTTCATCAAAAATAATCATGAGTGATGAGGCCCATTTCCATCTTAGCGGGTACGTAAATAAGCAAAATTTACGCTTCTGGGGCACTGAAAATCCGCGTGTAACCCACGAAGAGCCATTACACCCTCTCAAAGTTACTGCATGGTGTGCTGTTTTCGCTGGAGGACTCATCGGACCTTTTTTCTTCGAAGACGTCGCGGGCCAAACGGTTACTGTGAATGGTGAATGCTACAGAGCAATGATCAACGAGTTCTTTTTGCCGCAACTTGATGAATTGGGATTGGAAAACATGTGGTTCCAACAGGACGGTGCAACGGCACACACTGCACGTGCCACAACCGATATGCTGAAGGTTGCATTTCCCGGGCACCTAATCTCCCGTTTTGGCGATTTGCACTGGCCAGCAAGATCGCCTGATTTGACCGCTCCCGACTTCTTTTTGTGGGGCTTTTTGAAGTCGCGGGTTTATGTCAACAAGCCTCAGATTCTTGCAGCTCTTAAAGACAATATCCGTCAAGAATATGAGGACCTATCGCCGGAAGTTTTGGCCAAAGTGATACAATAAAAAGGGCTCAAATGGCAATCAACTGTGGCGGCGGCTATTTACATGACATCATATTCTCGACTTGATGTAAAAAAAATTAAAAGACCAAATAAAAATAATCCACAAGAAGAATCAAAGTTTTTCATTTTTTTTTTAATTACAGCCAAAAAACATCGCAAGGTTACTTTTGCGCCACCTTGTATTAGTAGAATTATAACTAAAGTCAATAATGGTATCTACAAAGGAAAGGGGCATTTTAATTCTAAACCCCAAAACCAATTACTTTATCAATCACTTTAAATCTCTTAATCTGGTATCGCTATGCAACAAAAGATCTATGCGTGGGGTACTCGTATGTACATCACTTCACAATCTGAATTTGACGAATAGTACACCAGATGCTGTATGACACAAATATTTCACCTATTCAATTCATTATCAGCCACCATCAAATGTGTAAATCGGTGAGTAAATTTTCGGCAATTCGCTTGATTTGGTCAAGTCTTGTTTGCAAATTCGTGGTTGCACAACTTCAACACGTTTCCAGAACACAAAGCGTTCGTGCATTTCGTTACAAGAAAAAAAAATATAATTAGATTATTATTTTGGCAATTTCCGCGTGCAAATCAGTACTGATTTGAACTGAACCATGCGCAATTCGCAACTGATGATGGGTATGAGTGACAAAACTGTTAGAAATACCGAAAAATGGAAATTATAAAAACTGATTTCAGTAAAGAAATTCGCTGGACTGAGTAGACATATTTACATACCTACATACATACACACATATACAAATACGCACGCACATAAGTGATAGCTTAAGCAAACAAATAATTGATATTAAGTACATAATTGCCACTCATTACTATGACCTTTAATCAAAAAATGATTTATTCGCTGACAGTTGGCGCCGATGCAAGTAGTGCCCACCGTAGAACTATTAACACCTTGGCTTAGCTATTACATAGAAACTGTTGCCAGCGAAGAATACGAATATACTTGATAAATCGCACACGTGTACGCTTGAATTTCTCTTGTCAGCGAAAAATATGTTTCACCTGCTCGTATATCTACTTGGTAATTTCATATTGGAATTTTATATACAAAAAGTCGAACACGTGTTCTTGTGTTCTACCATTGTTCAGGAGGTATTATAGTTTTTACGGCTCGATTTCTAATTAAGTAATTAATTAGGTTTTTGTTAGATAAGATTCCATGTTAAAATTATAGTGCACTGGATGTCATGAAATGAATATGTACACACAAATGCACATAAAAAACATGCACATCAAATATGTTCTTATGTATCTGCATAACACTCCTTTTGTTACGCCCTCACTGTCACCCTTAAGAAAAGTGGAAAATATTTGAAACACAAACACGACCGCAAACTTACTGAACTGATAAGAATGTATTTGTATTTTTGTACACATAGATCTACATAAATATTGTACCTTTAAGTTAATTTGTTCTGTCGATGTTGTGCCAACGATAAAGCAGTTTACCTTGCTGTGGAGGGTAAAAACAAAAAATCCTTTAAAAATGCAACAACATTTATCAGAATTTTCGCTTTAGCATTGAAATTAAAAGCCCGCAACTATGGAGCACAAAGTAAGCGCCTTGTAATTACAATAAATGTAATGAAGGGTGTCTACACTCATGCAGAATAAAATAGGTGTGCGACTTTTTGACCAGTTTTGGTTTATTTAGTGTTTATACATTTTTTGTAAAAGTTTAACTATATATGAGCGGCCGCTATAGCCGAACGGGCTGGTGTGTGACTACAATTCGGAATACATAGGTTCACATCTCCGTGAAACACCAAAATAAAGAAAAAAGTGTTTTCTAATAGTTGCCGACCCTCGGCAGACAGTGGTGAATCTCCGAGTATATTTCTGTCATGAAATAATATCCTCTTGAAATAATATCTGCCGTTCGGAGTTATGTACGCGCTAGTTATATACTCGTACATATATTAACCACATATAAATGTTTTATTCTTTTTAACTTTGTGCAAAAATTACACAGGCCTACAAAATCTCGCTTTTTTACAGCTTCTAAAACGGCTATGGGTGTTTCTTTTTTTATATTAATCGCAAAAATATTTTTAAAAACGGATTTTAAAGCTGAAGAGTAGTACTTTGCGATGCCGTTGTGGAAAATTAAAAAAAAACTTTACCTTGCTCAAAAAAAATTTTTTTAAATGGCCAAAATCTGCATTTTTTGACTATTTAACCTCAAATTGCCAAAAATCCTGACGTGCTGGAGCATTTTCAAGGTCATATTCGTTTTCAGCATAAAAAACCTTGAAGACACACCCATAGCCGTTTTAGAAACTGTACCTCGCAGGACTGTGAAATATATCCGATACATTTTGGTACATAAACTTTATTTTTACTTAATTGTAAAATGTGAAAAATTGATGGGTGATATAACTTTTTAATAATTTTTTTCGTAATCAGGACACCAAATTACAAAGTAATTAGTTAAAATTATCGAAAAAGTTTTCTGGTTGTTGGCCTGTGTTATGAAAACTCTCTAAAGTTGGATATCATTTCACTGTAGCGCTCACCACTCACAGTTACGTTACGATTCACAGCGTCTTTGAAGAAGTACGGTCCAATGATACCTCCAGCCCATAAACCGCACCAAACTGTGACTTTTTCTGGATACATTGGTAGCTCTTGCAATTCTTCTGGCTGATCTTCACCACAAAATCGACAATTCTGCTTATTTACGTACTCATTGATCCAAACATGAGCTTCCTCGTTGAACACAATTTTTCGATAAAAAAGTGGATCTTCGGCCAACTTTCCAAGAGCCCATTAACCAAAAATTCTGCGTTGCGGTAGGTCGTTCGGCTTCAATTCTTGCACCAGCTGTATTTTAAAAGGCTACACACCTAAATCCTTTCGCAAAATTTTACACGTTGTTGAGTAACAGAGGCCCAATTGCTGCGAACGGCGTAAGCGTGTTGGTGGTTTGATGTCCAATAATGTAAATTTGGTTCTAAATCTAGTCACAATAACTCGAATAGCCGTTTCAGTGGGTCGATTAAACTGACCATAAATTGGAAGAAGTGCGCGATAAACTTTCTTAACAGAACACGCATTTTTATAATAAAATTCAATGATTTGCAAGCGTTGTTCGCTTGTTAATGGTTAAATTATAGGCCAAACCGAAGATGTTTGACATTGAAACAAAACACGAAACTTGCGTCAGCACCAACTGTTTAAAAGGATAATAGCTAAGAAATCACCCGTTAGTTATAATAGTCTACAGGATCACTGACTGAAGGTCTTATTTCAATATGGCATCCATCTGAAGTTAATTAAACTTATATGAGATCTTTGAGCATTAAGTAAAATATATACGCTTACCGACATCACCCAAACATTGTGGAAATCCATTTTTCTCAAATCCCTTAACACACTCTTCAATTTTCTCATGGGTAAGAAATCTGCTGGGTAAATACTTAGGAGCGAGCTTATCCCAGACAGCTGAACAAATATCCTGTAAAATATTGCATACGCTTCCTTTTGATACTCCGAACAGTCGTCCTGTATTCAGCTGAAGAAGCAAGCGCATATAAAGCAATCGCGACACGTTTGCCTAAAGGGATGCATTTCCTATACGTTGTATCAGTTTTTGTAATGGACATGACGTCGTTACATAAAAAGGCAAAGGAGTCCCGGCTCATCCTAAAGCACTTCTTGAAAAACTGGTCGGTGCTGCAAGGAATGTCTAGCTCCCAGAACTTGCCATGCCTCACCTAGAGAACACGGACAGGCGTTACTTATTATATTCACTAATAAAAACAAAAACAAACACAATTACTTACGTGTGTCCATAAACGCTTTGACCTGTTCCTGCTTATTATCCAATGTAATATTGAATTTCGCATGCGTATTGCTGCCATAATTTTTTGAAACCTCAGTAAACGTCGCATACGGATTTCCTTCAACTATTTATTATTAGCGTCCAATTGCGGAATTAAATTAGCTATTCCTTCTCCTTGTATTTTCTTCATATAGGTTATAATAATGAGAGAAACCAAAAACACCGAAATATTCCAAAAAAATAATTTATATGAAGAAAAACCTCTCAAAGCAGTATTAACAGCTGATTGTCAATTTAGCAGTTAATCAGCCATATGTGAACGGGTAGATTATTTCGGTAGATTTATAGGTGATTAATGCATATGTGAACGTATTATTAGGCTCTATATTTGGATTGAAGGCTGATGATGACACATTTTTTTATCGAACACAACTAATATAAACGGTGTGAGAGAAAACTATCGAAAGTGTCGAGTTGCATGATCGTGGCGACCAACTGAAGAATGCTCACAGTGAGATTATCGAGTCGACAAATTTTTCTCTCAGAACTTTGACTGTTGCGTCGCCTGTATGCATGTAGCGCCATCTTGTGGCAACCGCAGTTCGGATACAGCAATGTTGCCAATCCCTGGTCACAGAAAGTCGAGGAGTTCGGCCAAGCACCCAACAAAGTGTACGCGCCAATTATTTATTTTTATCTGTCCCCTATTTTTTAAATCAACTACCTATGCCCAAATATGATCTATGCAAGCTAGAATTTCGTCTTCTGTCCCAGGAGTAGAAGTATCGTCCTACATCCTCCGAATAAATGGCATTGTTTTCTCAAATTGATCGCAATCAAAACGCAATACTTGGAGAATTCTTCCAAGCATTCGATGTAAAGAAAGATGCCGCGATTATATGGCCCCACCGCATTAGCACTTCTATTGCTTAAATTTGCGGCAGAATAAACAGCCGGAAGGTGAATAAAGGACGAGGGCGAAGTAAAAAGCCAGGCAAGTAACAAAGGAGTTGAAAGAAGAACAATAACGTGCCATGTATCCAAAACCTTCAAGTGGCTAAGACTTGTTTGCTTCTTTTGGGCCATCCTATTACCTCCTTAAATATTTTACATTCTATCTTATTTTTACCACCCTGTATATTAGTCGCTCTTAGTGACTGCCGAGCAATCCCAATATAAAACTAAAGTTTCCCCTTTCAGAATCCTTCTTCAGACCCACCTCGTGTATTGAATACTTTTATATTAATTATGAAGCTTTTTTTCTAACTGGCTTTCTGAGTGAGATACTGTGAATTTAAATTCTTGCACATCCCTACAGAGTAAGTGGCACACAAATTTCGAAAAATATACAGTAACTATTTTCATATCGGAATTCATAATCTCTTGAGGAGCTGTACAAGGTGGCGCAAAATTAATGACCCTATCAAAAGATTTATAATTTTTGCAAATAGTATCTTACGTCCATCGTGTTTGAGCCTTGCGAACTAGGCAGCCGCAGTGTACAAAAATACAAGCCACAGAGAGCGTAAAAATCTAAATTATTATTTTTTATTTAGTAAAAAATATATAAAAACAAAATTCGATTATTAATTTTGTGCCTCTTTGTATTAAAAAATAAAATTACTATCAACGAATATTCAAAATTTGTAGACTTGAATGGCCGTCTCAGCCTAATACTCCTAAACATATACATATTTACAATGCCGTACCGTAACCGACTGCGTTGAGAAGTCGAAAAGAAGTCTGCATGGAATATTTTCTGTGACACATTTTTTCTACACTTCCATGTACATAGATACCTTTTCACACGATTACTGAGTTTACGAGGTCAAGTTTACTAGATTTTGACAGATTTACTACAAAGTGAGTGAAAAGGGCGCGTTAGGCATGAACGTTGTAAATATTTTTTTAAAACTTGTTTGCATATTTTGAGTTTAGTTTCTTACATAAACTAGAATAAATTATGAGCTTATTTATTTCTTCTAATTGTCCATTTAAGATTTTTTTAAATATGTGTAAGTTTGTATTAATGTGAGGAAGCAATGTTGACTTGAGAAGAATTCGCGCATACTAGTACGCATGGGGACCAAATTTCTTAACTAATGTCATGCATATATTATACCATATACCTTCTGCTAAAATATGAACGAGACGTTATCAATAAAACGGTCCGCGGATGACATATGGCAAAAATAAATTTTTTGTTTTTTGGTAGGACTGTTATAAGCTTACATGGCAAATTTCAGCGTGATATGTCACATAGTTTGTTTTCTGTGCTACTGTAAACAAGTCAAGTTCAAGTGTGTTCTTCGAATTTAACGATGGAAATTCAAGTTGAACAAAGAATTTGTTTGAAATTTTGTTATTCCAACAAAATTTCGGCTTCAGACGCCTTAAAAATGTTGCAGACAACCTATGTAGACTCTGCTCTATCGTTCAGTGGTACAAATCGTTCAAAGAGGGCCGTACATCGGTTGAAAACTTGCCTCATGAACGTCGTCCAGCAACATCAGTAAACGACGAAAACATCGGAAAAGTAAAGGAAAATGTGCTTGAAAATCGCACAAATCGCAAAATCGGTTAACGCTGAATATTATTTAGACGTTTTAAAGCGTTTGCGCGAGAACTTTCGTCTTAAAAGGAAGGAATTGTGGGACAACAAGTCATGGTTCTTGCATCACGATAATGCACCAGCTCACACATCACGCCTTGTTCGCGATTATTTGAAAAAAAATAATGTTAATATCGTTCCGCAAGCACCGTATTCGCCTGATATGGCTCCATGTGACTTTTTCCTGTTTCCCAAGCTCAAGTTGCCGCTCCGTGGAAAACATTTTGAGACAATTGAA
The DNA here is from genome assembly GCF_028408465.1 of Anastrepha ludens. NCBI lineage: Eukaryota > Metazoa > Arthropoda > Insecta > Diptera > Tephritidae > Anastrepha > Anastrepha ludens. The sequence goes on from NC_071501.1 coordinate 73,482,407, forward strand.
GTCATAAAAGAGAATTGGAAGAACACACTCGAGCTTGACTTGTTTACAGTAACACAGAAAACAAACTATGTGACATATCACGCTGAAATTTGCCATGTAAGCTTATAACAGTCCTACCAAAAAACAAAAAATTTATTTTTGCCATATGTCATCCGCGGACCGTTTTATTGATAACGTCTCGTTCATATTTGAGCAGAAGGTATGTAATTACATGTATGCAGTATATTTGACTTTTAGAGTATTTTTGGCTTTTAGAGTATCTTTGAGTCTTTCGCAAAAAAATGTTGATTTTCTAAAACCTATAGACTATGTGTTTGCAAAGTAACTTAAGCGGTTGGGTCCCAGTAGTGTGGGAAAACATATACATATTTTGGGAACTTTTTTCCGAACAATGAAATAAATCTGAATTCAGTAACATTTGTACACATGTCGTAAACCGCATGAATTGGTTGGTTGGTTGGTTCCGCACGATTTTGTTGACACATCCCCGTTACCAACTTGTTTAACGGTTATTTTTCAGCATGACTGTATCCAGTCTGTGCGGTTTAAGTACCTTATTAGGTTGTTAACGTCTAAGCCAGATAGTTGTTCGAGATTCTCGAACAGCGGTTGGCCCAGGGTTAACATTCTGTCCTTCCATAGGGCAGAGCATTCACAGAGGAAATGGTAGATTGTTTCCTTTTTCTCCGGTTGTTTACAATTGCGACAGTATGTATTGTGAAGGATACCCATTTTGGCTGCTTTTTCTCCGACAGACCAAAAGCCAGTTCTGACTGCCGTTAGTCTCCAGGCGTCCCATCGTTTCATGCTTATTAATGCCGACGATTGCTTGGGGTTGTAGGTGGGCCATAGCGTTCTGCTAATTTTGCATTTCGTGTGGTCTTTCCTCCTACAATCGGCGATTCGGAGGTATTTTTAGGAAATTATACTCTTGACTGCAACTAGTGGTGTGAATACCGATTCTGCAAGAGCGTTATTCATGGCAGATCCCCCTCTTGCCAGTTGATCTGCTTTTTCGTTATCTTCAATGTTCCGATACCCCGGGACCCAGATTAAGGTAACTTTATGGTTTTCCCTCAAGGTGGTGTGGCTATTCCTACTTTGTTCCAAAGGTACTTTAAAGGTTGAATTACTCGAATATCTTTTTTTTTTTCAAAGTATAATAAAAACTCCCGCACATAGCTATTCTTAGAAGCCTTTTTTGAAGGCCGTTTAACAAAACTTTTTTTTCAAAGTAAAAGCTTTAAAACATAGTAAATTCTTTGATATTTGGATTAAAAAAGAATTTTCAAAAACTTCATTCTAAAATTGTTTAAAAAATTCTCATTGAAAAAAACTGTTCTTGACTGTAGGATGTAACACTGAATACACCAACAGGGAAAATTTTAGCATAATTAAAGTTTGTTCGAAGTATAAGTTCGGTCGTCTTGAAAAATGTAGTTTCGAGAAAAACACGAAACCTTGAAATAAATGAAAATCCTGAAGCATGACATGTCAAAAACTGTGTAAATTATTGTAAAATTTTTTTGTTTCTCTAAGTATTACATAAAAAAACCTCTGCAGAGCTTTTCTTGAAGGAAACCTTCTTTGGAAGGCCATTGAACATTTTTTTTTTTTTATTATATGCAATTTTTTATATTTGTGGGGGGTTGGGCAAGACTAAGTACTCAGTCGGGAAGATCGTTGTACTACCCTAGAGGTGTAACTTAAAATTATAACTGTCCATATGACATTCAGCATCACAGCATATCGGCTACTGGTCTTTTACTTGTATGCCGCAGCTATAGAAAACTACATCCTCACATAATATTCTTAATTCCAGAACCGTTTAGAATAGCCAACCCATTTAGACCATGAAGGTCCGTTGTGGTACCACTATGTAACACAGGAATCTTAGTGTTTATTTATCATGGAACCATTTAGGCGCTGTTATGAAGCGTAGGACAGGTTTTATCCAAACACCGGATAATTCCGTTAAATCGTTGTCTCGGCCCATTATCTCTGCGACTCTATTCTCCCTCCCCCTACGAGGGAGTTTATCGAAGTTGTAAGATACGCTGATTCCATGGGATTAGGTATTATTGTGGAAAGTGGGGCAAATTCACAGAACATACTCAGGGCGAAGCACGAAATGTAACTGCAGGCGACATAAGCCCATGAATTTCTTCTGTCATCTCACTTGGCTATACAGAACTTTGGCACCAACCCGACTTTCGCAACCCGCAGAAGGCAGGAAGTGATTGATATGAAATTATCTAACTATAAAATATCAAATCATATCACTGGTTGGAGGGTACTCGATAAAGATTCCCTGGCGAACCATCGTTATGAAAAGTTTTGGCTTGCGGCCGAGACACCCTCGCCGCCAGCAGGCCGGAATCCTCGAAAAGTGGATTGAACACAGTGCATGTGAAAGTAATATTTTTTTCTTATAAAGTAGATACGTTTCGTTTTTTAATTCTAAGTTTCTATTCAAAAAAATCCATTCGTACTCCGATGCAGAATATTTACAATTATATTTGAGTATTCATAGAATTCAAGTTTCAAGTTAATCGTTGAAGATTTCCTCGTATGAGTTCGGTGGATTTGAAAAATGTTGTTTCGAGAAAAACACGCTAAGGGTTTACGATAGGGTACGCATTGAACTGCGAGTGACCGCGTAAAAATTCAATAAAGAAGTATTTTGACATTTTTAATCATTTTATTTTGCCCTTTTCAAGAAATAAAATCAATCCAATTTAATAAAAAAATCAGAAAAATCTGATCAAAAAATCATTTTTTTTATTTTTGCAAAAGTCTAACCCCTAAGTAGTTATCAGACCCAACTCAGACACTAAACATGAAAATGGCAGAAAAAAATTTGTCTCCCATCTGCGGAGTGCACCCCGGTTTTGCATAAAAACCATCTACAATTTCAAGGTGACATAAAACTGTAGCGCCCTCAATTGGAACAATGTTAAGGAACAAGCTATATATATGGGATAGAACTATTGATTAATACTGTCAACTGAAAATCATTTATTACAAGAGCGTATAATTACTGGCAAATGCCGATGATATTGATGTCAATGACTGCATTCCATTAGGCGTCCCACGGGGTATTTGAGAGTAAGATCCTATGAAAGATTTTTGGACCCTTTCTCGTTGAGCAACATAGACATAGGGCAGCGAATAAAGTTCCAGCGGCTCCGCTGGCTAAGTCATCTCGTCCTGGATACAATCGAATACAAACGCTCTGGCTCTGAGAGTATTCGATGCGGTACTAGTTAGTGTTAGCAGAAGAAGATGAGGGCTTCCTTTGAGTTAGACAGATCAGGTGAAGAAAGACTTGACTGCATTTGGCGTATCCAACTGGCGCCGGTTAGAACGAGAAATAAGCGACTGGCGCGCTTTGTTAACCTCGGCTAAAATCGCTTAGGCGGTTATTGCGTCAATCAAGAAAAAGAAGAGTTTGGATACAAGTACGTGAGCTTCTTCAATTTACTTCTCTCGGAATTTCTTGTTGTGAGTCTGTTTTCAAAACGAAAACGTGGAGTATCATTGCGCAGCTTCTCGAAATCTGTCGGAATCGCGTTTACACACTGAAGTCTCGTCAAACCGGAATTGCGTGCGATGTAATTGCATTGCAATAAGTCTAACGGGGGCGACAATCATACGGTATATTTTAAAGTTTCTTCCAATAATCAGTTTTTTACCCTATGCTGGCCACCAGACAATGGCTCTATAGAAAGTACATGAAAGGTACTAAAAGCCGCTGTGTACAACTGGTGCACTTCTTGCCGCTCAAGCCCCTTATTTCCCTTGTAACCTCAAAAGGGAAGTGGTAACAAATAGCAACAAAAGCAAAACACATCGTTGAGTATTTAGATGTTTAGAGTTAGTACAGTACTCTTTTATTGTTGTTTTTAACGCAAATACGATTATTGTACATTCGGATATACTGATAAACGAATCATAAATCAATGCTGCTGACGCCGATGTAGCTATTTTCAGTGACTTGGAAATTTCATTTCTAACATTTAGCGCAAATATTTGCGTCACAAAATACCCCAGTCATACAATGGCAAAGAGATGGCAGCGATAGTGTTTATTTGGATAGAGAAAAGAAGAAGAGTCAGTTGCGGTAAGCGCAATGAAGTTTCTTAATCCTCTACTGTATCGCTTGAAAGTATTTATTTTATTCTATATTTATTTTTATAGGTACTATATGCAATTAATTTAAATAAATACGGATCAAATACGCAGAAGGAATTTTAATTAAATATTCACCGAATGAACACTAGTCTACAGTCAAAATATAAAAGAAGTACTATTTATTTTAACACAGACTAAAAATTCGTTTACATCTTCCTATGCTTAGGACTTAGGTTTTCCTAGGTTTTCTTCCAATTTGTGATGTTCCCCTTAAAGTTTTGTTCTAAATGCAGAGACTTACAGGGGTAAGGGATGGTCCGAGGCCCGCAAAAATGTTGATTTTCAATCATTTACAAAAATAAAAACTTAGCATGACTTTATCAAAATTAAAAATAATAATAATAATTGTAAAAGTTATTGCTGTTTGTATGGAGCTCCTTTCTCCAGAAGTATCTTGCGCTGATCATTACAAGTCCTAGAGATTCCACTAAAATCAATCGGACAAGAGAAATTAAGTTTATCAATAGATAATGTTGTGTCTGGTCGAGGCTTTTTTCAAAATTAACAATATGGCGGCCTCAGGAAATATTTTTCAGATTTTCGAGAAAAAAAACGACAAAAAATTGTGTAACAAAAATCCAAATTTTAAAAAACAAAATCCTTCGCTCAGGCACGAATTTTTTATGTTTTTCAAAAGCAGTATAAATTTTATTGAAATCTACCAGGCGGTTTTTAAATTACAGTTATCACCAGTTCAAAAAACATAGTTTTGAGAAAAAGGCATTTAAAGTTTTGCTATTGATTTATGTAGAGCCCGAGCGCACTTTGTTAATTGTTGAATAACTCAAAAAGTATTTGTCGGATTCGCTTCAAATTTGCACACAATATTTTTAAGATATTGTTCTTTGAGAAAATACAAAAAAATACAATTTTTTTTAATTCTGACTGCCCCTAGCTCCTTCAAACACTTATAATTTCCTTGCCTTCCTTTCATTCTATAATTTGTTAGTTCCTGTCCGCACAAACCCAATCAGTTGCAATGGCCGGCATGCAAAATGGCTTTCTCAATAAGCCAAAATAAAAAATTACCCTTATTCCATGCTACCGCAGCTTGTAATTCAGTCCCCATTCGTAATTTGCTCTCTCATTCGTGATTCACTTCCCAATTACTTCCGAATTACGTAACTCGCAATACAAAATTTTTAAAGCAATTCCTCATTTGGAATTCGAACAAATTCAGTGCGAATTACGAACAAATTGTTATCCCCTAATTTCCATCGGAAATTTATCGAAATTTTTTGTCAAAGAAAAAGTAAACCAACAAAAAAAAATTAAGAAACGTGAAATAAAAACCAAAAGTTAAGTTTAACAATGGAAGCGAAAAAAAAAAAAATATTGTAAAAAATTATATCAAGAAGGTTGCTGTACACCTCAGGAATCGTAGATCATTCCAAATTGTGTTCTGAGGAACTGTTCCACCTCCATAAGGAGCAGTTGCAGCTAATCATGGCAACCCTATTCAAAAGTTTGTACCTTTTCTTAAATCTTGTCGTCATAATGGAGTTTTAATCATTAAATGTCACGCAGCTTAAAGAACATTTTCGTTAAAAATTTTAAGTAGGTGGTAACCCTATTAAAAATTGTTACTGGATTAAAGTTTACATAATACCTTTCTTTTATTGGTAGATGCCAAACCTCTTCAAAATTATCTTCTTCATCTTCTTGATTGACGCGATAACTGCTTGAGCGATTTTGGTCGAGTTTAGAAAGCGCACCAGTTCTTTCCTTTTGGTGCTAACCGGCGCCCGTTGGACACACCAACCGAAGACAAGTCCTTCTCCACCTGATCTTTCCAATGCATCAGCTAGTACCGCATCGAATACTTTCAAAGCCGGAGTGTTTGTATCTCTTTAAGCGACATGACGAAGCCAACAAAGCCGAGGGATCTTCAATCGTTACCCTATATCTAAGTCGTCGTATAGCTCATACAGCTCATCGTTCCATCGCCTGCGATACTCACCCACGTGCAAAGGTCCAAAAATCTTCCGCAGAATCTTTTTCTTAAACACTTCAAAAGACGCCTCATCAGATGTTGTCCTCGTCCAAGCTTCAGCGCCAAATTTTTCGCGGATTACGCCACCGTATTCTCTCGACCATGGGAGAAAGGTGTGCATTTAAATTTTTTTGTATAAATGAATTCTTGATGAATGCATAATGTCTCAAAAATATTATACCAAAAATTCTAGTCAATTGGAGCAAAATTAACGAAGTTATGAATATTTGAGTGTAAGTTGCACCAGACCGGATTTTTTTGTATACTTTATCCTTAAGGCGTTTTTCTAGGCCCCGTTATTTTTTATGTCCATGCATGCCGCAATTCAAAATTAACTGAATCAAATTGGAAATTTTGAACATTTCGTTTTTTCATAATTTACCAGGTGTTTCTGGGACCTTTTTTGTTTTTTTAATAACTATTAATCTTGCAATAATAAATTATCTTATTTTTAATTATATATAATTATAATTGTAGAAATTTATTTTGAAAACATAAAAAAAAACTGTTCACGAAGTTCATCATGTGTCCTAATTTCTTTCGAAGGAACTGCCGTTATGGTGAATGGCGAGCGCTATCGACTCATGCTGACTGAATTTTTGTTTACAGCATCGACGACTTTTATTTCCAACAAGACGGCTCAACTTGTCATACAGCGCCGCGGCGGACATATGCATAGTATGCATACATGATGCAAAGAATAATGAGATGGCGCCCATCGTGGTCCCGTTACTTTGCGCTCAGCGAATTTGACAACTAGTTACGTGATTTTAGCTCCAGTATGGCCAGATTACCATTTTCGTAACTTGATTTATGATTTTTTTTTTGTTATTTTTATTATTTTGTGTCTCGGAGTTTTAGTTCTTTCTTCATGACATTTTTCTAGTTGTTCTAATTAAAATGTCATGTTTATAATTTTGTAAAATATGCATTTTTTAATAATTATTTAAATAATTCACTCAGTTTTATTTAGCTTTACTTTTTTTTAACATCTGGTGGCATTGCCCGCGAGTGCAGGTGTTGTTGGTGTTCTTCTGCTTTCGGCAGTCAAATCTCTCTCTCGCTACTGCAGTGTTGCCTAGCTTTGGATATAAAAAAGCATTAAAATGCCCATTCAAAGAAAATAACCCAACAAATTTTTATTGAATCACTTAAAGAACTTTGTATGCGTGACAAATTGTCTTTAAAATGTGGGTTTTTTTAAATAAATATGTCATGCTTATGTACAATTTAATTTATGAGGTTTTTCTTAAACGAGACTCTTTTGTTAAGGGAACGGCTTTTTTGCTATATTTGAAGTTATGTAACTAGATAAGGTACTCTTTTTGTAAAAATGTCAGTATGGTTTCTTTAGTATTTTCTAGTAGTTTGTGGCTTATTTTTACAATGAATACAACTCTTAATGTCCTATGTCTCACTAAAGATTTATGACCGGAAGAAACAATTACACCTCTAAGGTTTTAATTCGCATTCAATAAATTCAAAGGCTTTTTAAAATGTGTAAAAAGGTTTTCAATCTTAAGAAGAGTTGGGAGCGGGGCAAATAATATTTTTGCATAACCTTAAATGGAGCCAAAAATTAAATTTGCACTTTCAAATTATCAAATTTTATAAGAGTAAAAAAATTTTCATTAGCACTAAAATCTTCTCAGAGATCTGGTCACATTGCCCATGATTGCGGTTATTGTTGATGTTTATGAATATTCGTTTCTTATTTGAAATGTGCGTTAATAAGAACAAACGGTAACAAACGTTTTAGTGAATATTTACGCAAAAATAAGATATTTCGTGAAAGTGTACTCGTATAAGTGAAAAATAAGAAAACATGAAATGTGCAGTGAAAAATTGTGCTAGTAAGAACCTCAATAAAGCGTGTGATATAAGCTTTTTTATATTATATTTCCAAAGGATGAGGCGCTCTGCAGTGGATGCATTTCTGCCGGCGAGGAAATGCCTTCAATCGAAAAACGAGCTTTATATGTATGAAGCATTTTACTAGTGATAGCATTGAAGCATTCGGTAGCTTTAAATTAAACGCAAAAAGAAACAAACACGAAACTTCAAAATTTTCGCATTTTCGGTATAAAAAAGCACTAAATTTATTGCGAAGAGCAAATGGTTGGCAATACTGCACAACTCAGCAAACGTGACGACACGTACGCTCTGATGGGCGCAATCTTGTTTATATCATTCTTGGTATGCATATACATAGTAAACAAAATCATTCCGACAATATTTCTGTTTTGTATTATCATTTTAATCTTAGGCTTTTAAAAAAATAGCCGATATATTGCCGACGGTTGACGGAACATGGCAAGCCTTAAAAATCGGTTGATATTCTTTCACCTTCAAAAAAATCCATAACCTCACTCGATCAGCATCTATATGTCGATACAGAGGGTAAAATAGTAAAATTTTCCCAAGGAAAATCATTTCCAAGATTTATATAGGGCATTCTGGCATTTTTGAAACATTTTAAATTAAACAGAGCTCTACTTATAACTACAAGGAATCTTAATACGAGTACCTTTTGTAATTTATGACTTCCGTTACTACAAATAGAAAACTTTGTGGTTCATAAATTTTACAGAAAAAAATTTACTTTGCATACATATTTATGTACTTATGTGTCTATGTACTTGTACATATATGTGGGTATGTATGTATGTGCATACATGTATTGTTTTCGTTTTGACGGGATGTTGTTGATCTTCTATCTTATCACCGACAAACCAGTCGAAAAGTTCACAGATAAAACCATCAACGCCATCAACGGGAGCAATGAAAAATAAAACTCTGCTTATCGCAATTTTTTATGAACTTCTTTCTGTATAGTAAGTAACTATTTATTTGCAGTTGAGAGTATGTTTTGAGTAATGCCTAAAGATAATATGGGAGTGTGGCGCTAATGAATGCGAAAGTTCTATTTTGACTGCTGAAAAAATGAGAAAGGCAATGTTTAGGCAAGCGGTAGGAGCCAAGGAAGAAAACCTGATCCTAAGTATTAACTTAGAGAAAAATGGTGTCTTAAAGAAAGGAGTAGGAAGTCAGAGCAGTTTAAGTTACCGGCAAAATATTAAAAAAAAAAAAATATTGTATATTCGCTCGGATGCGACGCAATGGGCGGTTTGAACTGTGGGCCTCCACGGTCGCTCCGATGAAATATTTTATATAAAAAAAACAGAAAGCACAGCGTGTCAGTATATATTCTTTTAAAGTTTATTGGTAATATATGTATATGGATATATGCAAGATGTGCATAGAAATAGATATGCAATACCGTAATGCTACGTATTATTGTACATATGTATATGTATTATCGTATTAGATATAATTATTAGTGTAATTTATAATTTACAACATATTACCTGTTGGCTGACACGTCTGGTGGGTCCTGATTGTACAATCGAAGTGAAAGTTTTAGTTAACGTTAAAGTGAAAGTAACCTCGCCGAACAACGTTTAACACGGTAAACGTTTTAACTGTTCGGCGGGGAAATGCCAGGGTTAACGGCCTTCATGTTGCAGCGACTGGAAACGGTGGTTAGCAACAGTCGGAACGCTAGGCGCAGTTCCCATTAGGGTGGCTAAAAATTTATATTTAATATTAGGGTGCGGCCTAAACAAATATAAACTCATTCATTGCACAAATCTGCAATCACAATGATTGAAGCTCGGACATCAGTAACAGTGGGACCGGGTATTGAAATTACTATGCAACTCTGTTAATTAGCAGCAGCAGCTCTTACAAGAATATACCATAAATTGCGGTATGAAGTATAAATCCAACTTTGTCGCGAGTTTCACACCAAATCGAGAAAATAGTAGGAATGATGAGCGATGCTCTGTCGCCGTAAGTCCTCTGGCAAATTGAAACATTTTCAAACACGACAATGCCTGCTAGCAGGGACAAGTTAATGCAATTGATTGTACTGATGTCTGGGCTTACTAGCTTAAAACGCAGGTAGAAGAAGCTAAGGCATTTGTCAGACTTAGAAGATATTATTTACGACAACACCATAAGACCCAGGCCAAAAGACAAACCGCAGAAATGGCAGATGGCCATATACCAATCCGGCAGTGGTCTATGACCACATAACTTCGAACTAATGGCCGCCTAACTCCCCAGATCTCAATCCCCTGGATTCCTACGTATCGGGCCTAGTTAAGTGTGAAACCAATAAGTATCCTCATAGCACCACTTCTTCTCTGAAGGCTGCAATTAATACCGTTATGATCAAAATGAGTAAGGAGTATTTGATTCGGGCACGCAATCGTTTCCAGACCTGGATCGAGAGGCAAAGCAGTATTCACGACTTGTAGCCTCACAGCTAAACCTACGTACTAAACACCTCTCCCCGCGGAACTGTCCAAAAAGGAATTACCTCACGAGGCTGGTTAGCTCATAGGCTACTAGTTATTTCGTCTACGAACCTCCGCGCGTCTGATTGTGGATATGTTTTACATTCGCGCATATTCGCTTCGAGTTATCACCCGATTTTAGTATAAAATCTATAATGTTCTCTCCGTTTAATATACTACAGGTTTCGGGAGCATAGCATGGGCTTTGAAACAAGACGTGATCAGCGTCTTCTTCCCTCTCCGTGCAGATTGGGCAGTTTGGTAAACTATCATGGCCGAATCTATGGAGGTATTTTCGAAACACCCCGTGCCCTGAAAGGAATTGGGTTAGCTGGACGTTTGTTTCCCATGGTTCCTTTGTAACCACGTCATAAGAATGGGTATTAGCCCATGCGTCCATCTACCTTTCGGTGATCTGTTCCACGGGTCTTGCCAGTGGGCGATCGAAGACGCCTTTCTTCTGCAATATTTTTACGACTTCCTCTACCGTCGGGCTCGGATAGCCTTCTGCAATATTTTTACGACTTCCTCTACCGTCGGGCTCGGATAGCCTTAAATACACTCTCTGCATTTCTTTTGCCAAAATGTCTACGGGGACTAGACCGGCTATAACGAAGGAAGCGTCGTCCGAAATTGTACGAAAGCCGCGGATAGTCCGCAAAGCGCTTAGCCGATAGACGGCTATCAGTTTTTTTGTGTAGCTACTTATGTTCAGTGCGTCAGCCCAGATCGGTGCGGCATATAAGATAATCGGGGTGACTACCCTGCTATATAGGGTTATTTTGCTGTGGCTAGATCCGCCGTTGTTTGGCATTATTCGCGACTGACAGGACTGCACACTCGATGCCTTCTTCGCAGAACATTCCAAATGCGTTTTGAAGTTTAAGCGGCTGTCAATCATCACTCCTAGGTATTTAATAGCGGGTTTTGAACTAATCGTTACAGTCTCAATATTTACATTTATAGTTTCTACTATCTTTCTGCTGCTTATTAGGACTACATCGTTCTTATGCTCAGCTAATTCCAACTTCATAGACCTTAGCCAAGCCTTAGGCTTACCTGCTTACTGATTCGTAGGCGAACCTCTCAATTTCGTGGATTTGCTTTGCCACCATTACCACCGCGATGTCATCCGCGAATCCAATGACTTTAGTTCTAGGGGCATATCCAGTCTTAGGAGCCCGTCATACATTAAGTTCCATAGCAGTGGACCCAGAACGGATCCCTGAGGGACCCCTGCTGTCACGATATACTCCCCAGCGCCTTTGTCACTTCTAAACCGCAGTTAACGGTCCGTGAAATAGCTCTCAATTATTCGGATAATATAACTAGGCGACCCTATTTTTGCAAAGATTTTCAGTATACGCTGCCAGATAGCTGTATTAAAAGCGTTTCTAAAGTCTAGGGCTACCACAGCGCAGTACGCTTTCCGCTGCACCATCTCTTGCCTTCAATGGCTTCTGTTGCTAAATCTACCACGCATTTGATGGCATCCACTGTTGAGCGGGATTTCCTGAAGCCAAACTGGTATGTGGATGTGACGTAAGCCATCTGTACCTTTCCATATGTAGAAGTACACGCAAGTGAGGAAAGTTACTGATCGCTATTCACTTGGGAGGGGTCAGGGCGATTCTTCTGCACACGGTTCAAGTAGTTCACAACTTTCCGGATTAGCCCAAGTATCCTCCGCGTAGCTTCCGAACACCCGTACGAGATCGAGCCAACGTGAGGAGGGGAAGCATCCCAGAATAGCTGGTTGTGCGCTTGGTATAGGACTCGCAACGTTTGTTGTGAAAGAGATACTTAGGCACCAAGTACTGTCGTTTACTTCCGTGGACGAACGTCTCACAATAATTCGTATCAAAGCACGATTTTTCAACATATCGCTCGTTTGCGTCCACGCCTAGACGAAAGAGAACGTCGATGCGACCAAAGATTCATTCTATAAGCGCCTGGAACGTTCCTGTAAGGGCTGCCCCCGCCACGACATAAAAATCATGCTTGGCGACTTCAACGCCAAGGTGGGTTCAAAAAAAAAAGCGAGGCCGAAATACAGGAGTGTGATGAGCTTGAGATGCTGGCCAACAGGAACAACGCCCGAAAATTCTACCAGATAGTTCGGTAGCTTGCAGAAGGTTTTAAGACCGGGGCGGTTTCCTGTAAGAACAAAGACGACTATCGGTGACTGACGTCCAGAACATACATACTTAAATTATGGAGGGAAGACTTCTCAAACCTGTTAAATAGTGGCAGCTGGGCATGTCACAGATAATGTGAAGATCCCGATACTCCAACCGTTCACGACGGATTTGTCGTTCCGCTACCCGACCATGACGAGGTGAGAATAGCGATGGCGTGGCTAAAGAACTACAAAGCCGCGGGCACCGATGGACTGGCGGCTGAGCCATTCAAACATGACGGCGAGGAGCTGGTAAGTTGCATGCATCAGCTTCTATGCAAAATATGGTCAGATGAAAGCATGTCTGCCGATTGGAATTTAAGTGTGCTCTGCCCAATCCATAAGAAGGGTATAAAATCCTAGAGAGCGTATTGTGTGAAAAGCTGAAACCGACCGTCAACCAACTGATTGCCCTTATCAGTGTGGCTTTACACCTGGAAAGTCCACCATTTGACCAGATATTCACAATACGCCAAGTCTTGGAAACGACTCTTTACTTTTGCCACACGGCAAGTCTAGCACAACAACAATGTATGCAGCATACAATACTGATTTGTTTGTAAATGGCAATACTTTCATTGTGGCATCCATCTACGTTTTTTGCGGTGTGTCAATCGAACTCTTTGCCACGACAGACACAACGCACTCATTCTGGCAGGCCTATAAGGGGCATTAACACTGTGTTATCGATTATTTTTCAACTATGTAGAGGAGAATCGTCAAAAGGAAAAATTAAGCTGAAATATGCGCCGTCCAGTAGAAGAGGTGAGTAAATATTAGGCGGTTTTTATTTGCCCATCACAAGCTATTAATTTGCTTTAGTTATAATGCGTTCACATACTTTTTCGCGCTTAACTCAAAATCCGTAATTAAAAAGTGCGATTTACCATACAAAATTTCTCTCCCAAAATCTCAGATTATAAAAAAATTCTAGATAATAACAAGACTTTTCGACATACAACCCTGTGTTTTCTGTGTTATCGATAATTATTATTACGAATGTAAGGAGAAACATCAAAATAAAAACTAAATAAAATGGATGCCGGCAAAGATAACAGGTCTGTAAACATAATTCTAATAAAATTTTTGATAAATATTATTAATTATGGATTCATTTTACAGAAAAAAGCGTGTGTCCATAAACGTTTTGTCCTCTTATTACTTATTATAAAATGTAATATATGGGGGGTGCATTGCTGCCATAATTTTTTGCAACCGCAGTAAACGTCGCATACGGATTTCCTCCAACTGTTTATTATTAGCAGGCAATTAATTGCGCAATTAAATCAGCTATTCCTTCTCCTTGTATTTTCTTCATATCGTTAGTAATAATCAAAGAAACCAAATACACCGAAATATTCCACCAAAATAATTTCTATGAAGAAAAACCTCTCAAAGCAGTATTGACAGCTGATTGTCAATTTTCCAGGTAATCTGCCATATGTGAACGAGTAGATTAATTTGGTGCATTTATAGGTGATTAAGGCATATGTGAACATATTTTTAGTCAAATAAAACGAATTTAGCTTCATATTTTCTCTCTTGGCTCAAATGTCATTTTGTTGGCAATGCCGTTAAGAACTGCAAATGCATATATAAGTGTTGATAATACAGTCACATCAATTAAATAACATAGAGAAAAATGCCAAACCAGTTTAAAGTGTCGGCAATGCAGTGAATATGAACAATTTCGATTATTTTTGAGCATACATTTCAACCTAAATTAAACTGTCAACTCTGTTAGAGCGAGCGTTAAGCAGTGGCGTAAAATTTATAATAATGCGAAATAGCCTCAAAGCCAACACAAATTTATTCATTTTATATTTGTATATTTGATAATAGCAAACAAATTTAAACTTGAAAACAGACAACTTAGGTTGCCAAACGAACCTGCTATCGCCACTTTAGCTGCTATTTTCCTAAATTGATGCAGTGCTGGAGCTTTCAATGGAATATTAATTGGGGTACTAAAAATTAGGGGAGCTCGCACACACCCTTAGAGTTTATTAAAATATATCTTAATCATTTACAGCAAAATAAATGTATGGAGGAGGAAGAACAATGTCTGTTCACCATTTCCCCGCTCGCTATCTTTAGGCTCGATTAACTTGACGATAAATTTGCATGCGAAAGCAACAACAAAGTTATTGATTGAGATTCACCGCTGCGGGTATGCCTATAGCGCATTAGGCCGCACTGCCTTACAAGCATATGTAATTTAAGGCGGCTCTCTTCCCGCGCTGCCGACATATGTCCGTTTGTACCAGTTGCTTCATTTATTCGCCACTTGCTAACTCTTGGCGAAAAGAAGAGGCACAATATTTATCCCATCTTTTATTAAGGGAGTATGCAAGTTCGACTAAATTGCTATCTAAATGATGAAATAACCTAAAGCACTGGAGAGAGTCGGCAATGCAGTAACAGGAACCATTTGGATTATAGTTCTGTTCACGTACGCGAAAATTCATAACAATTGTTACAACAACTTGCAACGAAGGGGAAATTGAGAGAACGACCTGACAGTTTACTTCTAGCGGAGATTGCAAATTTTTACTGTATATGTGAATTTTTATTTGTAAGAATTTACCAGGCACACCTTCATACAATAAACAAATAAAAAGGTGAATTTTGGAAAATCTGTAGTGAAAAAGTTTATTTAGCGAGATTTAATGTAAGATAGATAATATTAGAAAAGTATGCAGCAATACTTAGATCGTAGTATAATTTGCAATTTTCTAGCTAAGCTTTTTTGAATTGCGTACCTTGAATATTTTCAACTCTGAGTGTGAAAATTTTCAGATACCTAGAAAATTAGCTGCTGGCAAGTTACTGGATAATTCTTACTGAAGCATACTTTGCAAGCTTAATTGAACTTACAACTTTGTTAAGTGTCAACTTACTAAGTGAACAACGATTTTTTAACAGTTTTTTATAATATTCGAATTGTAATGGCATGAAGGAGGATGGTTCCATGTGTAGAAGTCCACGCAAGTGGGGAAAGTTACTGATCGCCATTCACTTGGGAGTGGCCAGGACGATTCTTCTACATATGGTTCAAGCAGCTCACAACGGCCGGGATTAGCCCACGTATCCTCTGGGTAGCTTCCGAACACCCGTTCGGGAGTGAGCTAAAGTGAGAAGGCGAAACATTCCAGGATAGCTGGTTGTGCGTTGGGTTTGGGACCCGCCACTTAAAAATCGCCCCCAATGAAAACTTTAAAAAAGCCTCGGATGAGACCTCCCTATACTGATGACGACCCCTGCAAACGAACTAAGGACTATGATTTGAGGGCATGCACCTGGAATGTCCGGTCCCTTAATGGGGAGGGTGCCTCTGCCCGGCTGGTTGATGTCCTCGTGAGAGTAAAGGCTGACATCACTGCCATCCAAGAGATGCGATGGACGGGGCAAGGAAAGAAAACCATAGGACCTTGCGACGTCTACTACAGCTGCCATGTAAAGGAGCGCAAATTTGGTGTCGGATTTGTTGTGGGAGAGAGACTTCGTCGCCAAGTACTGTCGTTCACTCCGGTGGACGAGCGTCTCGCAACAATCCGCATCAAAGCCCGTTTTTTTAACATATCGCTAATTTGCGCCCACGCCCCGACGGAAGAGAAGGACGATGCGACCAAAGATTCTTTCTATGAGCGCCTGGAACGTTCTTATGAGCGCTGCCCCCGCCACGACATAAAAATCGTGCTTGGCGACTTCAACGCCAGGGTGGGCAAGGAGGGAATTTTTGGTCCCACAGTCGGAAAATTCAGCCTACACAACGAAACATCCGGTAACGGACAGAGGCTGATCGACTTCGCCGGGGCCCGAAACATGGTAGTCTGCAGCACCAGATTCCAGCATAAAAAGATACACCAAGCTACCTGGCTGTCCCCTGATCGAAAAACACGAAACCAGATCGATCATGTTGTGATAGATGGAAGACACGCTTCTAGTGTATTAGATGTACGTACGATCCGAGGACCCAACATTGACTCGGATCACTACCTTGTTGCAGCCAAACTGCGCACGCGCCTCTGTGCAGCAAAAAACGTGCATCTACCTACGCAAAGAATGTTCGACCTCGAAAAGCTGTAATCACAACAGACAGCCAGAAGATTCGCCACTCGACTCTCACTCCTGCTCTCAGAGAGTACTGCCCAACAAACCGGCATCCACGAACAATGGAGCAACATTTCTCGTTCTCTACGTACCGCCGCCGAAGAAGAAATCGGATTCCGGCGAGCCCGAAAAAACAATTGGTACGACGAGGAATGTCATGCTGCCGCAGAAAGAAAGGATGCCGCCTATAGAGCTACGCTGCGATCGGGCGCAACGCGAGCCATGTGGGATCGCTACAGAGAGCTGAAAAAGGAAGAGAGACGTATTATCCGACAGAAGAAACGAGAGGCCGAAATACGTGAGTGCGAAGAGCTTGAGATGCTGGCCAACAGGAACAACGCCCGAAAATTCTACCAGAAAGTTCGGCGGCTTACAGAAGGTTTTAAGACCGGGGCGTTTTCCTGTAAGAACAAAGACGGCGAACTGGTGACCGACGTACAGAGCAATCTTAAATTATGGAGGGAACACTTCTCGAACCTATTAAACAGTGACAGCTGCGCATGTCACCGAGAAAGTGAAGATCCCGATACCCCAATCGTTGACGACGGAATTGTCGTTCCGCTACCCGATCATGACGAGGTGAGAATAGCGATAACGCGGCTAAAGAACAACAAAGCCGCGGGCGCCGACGGACTGCCGGCTGAGCTATTCAAACATGGCGGCGAGGAGCTGGTAAGGTGCATGCATCAGCTCCTATGCAAAATATGGTCGGATGAAAGCATGCCTGCCGATTGGAATTTAAGTGTGCTCTGCCCAATCCATAAGAAGGGCGATCCTGCAATTTGTGCCAATTACCGCGGGATTAGTCTTCTAAATATCGCCTATAAGGTTCTAGCGAGCGTATTGTGTGAAAGGCTGAAGCCCACCGTCAACCAACTGATTGGACCTTATCAGTGTGGCTTCAGACCTGGAAAGTCTACCATCGACCAAATATTCTCAATACGCCAAATCTTGGAAAAGACCCATGAAAGGAGAATCGACACACACCATCTTTTCGTCGACTTCAAAGCTGCATTCGACAGTACGGAAAGGAGTTACCTGTATGCCGCGATTTCTGAATTTGGTATCCCCGCAAAACTAATACGGCTATGTAAGATGACGTTGCTCAACACCAACAGCGCCGTCAGAATTGGAAAGGACCTCTCCGAGCCGTTTGATACCAAACGAGGTTTCAGACAGGGTGACTCCCTGTCGTGTGACTTCTTTAACCTGATGTTGGAGAGCATCGTGCGAGCCGCAGAACTTAATCGCTCAGGCACAATTTTTTATAAGAGCGTACAATTGCTGGCGTATGCCGATGATATTGACATCATCGGCCTTAACAACCGCGCTGTTAGTTCTGCCTTCTCCAAACTGGATAAAGAGGCAAAGCGAATGGGTCTGGTGGTGAACGAGGACAAAACGAAGTACCTCCTGTCTTCAAACAAACAGTCGGCGCACTCGCGTATCGGCACCCACGTCACTGTTGACAGTTATAATTTTGAGGTTGTAAAAGACTTCGTCTATTTAGGAACCAGCATTAACACCGATAACAATGTCAGCCTTGAAATCCAACGTAGAATCTCTCTTGCCAACAAGTGCTACTTTTGACTAAGTAGGCAATTGAGTAGTAAAGTCCTCTCTCGACGAACAAAACTAACACTCTACAAGACTCTCATCATGCCCGTCCTAACGTATGGCGCAGAAGCTTGGACGATGACAACATCCGATGAAGCGACGCTTGGAGTGCTCGAGAGAAAGATTCTGCGTAAGATTTTTGGACCTTTGCACGTTGGCAACAGCGAATATCGCAGACGATGGAACGATGAGCTGTATGAGCTTTACGACGACATAGACATAGCGCAGCGAATAAAGATCCAGCGGCTACGTTGGCTGGGTCATGTCGTCCGAATGGATACAAACGCTCCGGCTTTGAAAGTATTCGATGCGGTACCAGCTGGTGGTAGCAGAGGAAGAGGGCGGCCTCCTCTGCGTTGGAAAGATCAGGTGGAGAAGGACTTGGCTTCACTTGGTGTGTCCAACTGGCTCCGGTTAGCACGAGAAAGAAACGACTGGCGCGCTTTGTTAAACTCGGCCAAAATCGCGTAAGCGGTTATAGCGCCAATTAAGAAGAAGAAGAATGGCATGAAATTTATTATATGTTTTTCTAAATAGTCCCAAAGCCACCATAAATATATTTATTTTTATACAATTTTGAAAAAAAAAATTTGTCAAACGAACTCACACAATTTAGCAGCTATTTTTCTAAATTCTAACAGTGGAATCCTCTATGTTGTTGAACCTCTATCTTGTTTTTTTTTTGTTTTCTTTTCTTTCAGCTGTCAAAATCTATCCACTATGAATCCATTGTGAACATATTCTAATTTTTCTTTGGCAAATTGGTGCCACTTTTAATAGAAACACCTTTGGAACTGACGATACTCCTAGTTTTATATACAAGCCGAGAAGTCTTTCACAAGCCAATATAAAAGCTTAGGATGATGGTCAAATAAAACGCGTTGAATATAAGCTGTATCTTTTGCATGCAGACTGCAAAAGAATTTTAAGAAATTAGGGGGCAAGCAGACACAAAAAATGGCCTTATTGAAAGCCCTTTACTACATGTAAAAGATCTAATTAATATCATAGCATCGTAATAGCATATACAGATAGTTTCGTTAATCGGGGTTAACGACTTAATTTAAAATTATCTCAGGAATTAAGTGCAATCTAGGCACTGTCGACAAACGACAGTTAATATCTATTGTGAATAAAAGGATCAAAACTGGATGCAATGCAAGTTTACACTAACACGTTCGAAATTGCATTGATTGTTTTGATATTTCGGAGCAGTTCAAGATTATTTTTTTAATAAATAATAATTTTTCAGTATGAGGTAATACCGATATTTGTTGCCTGCGGCCCATATTTTACTGACAAACTTTCTAATGAAGCATAAGCTATCCAATATCACTAACAACCATCTGTCACACTACAATTTTAATCAGATTAACTGCCCCAGCGTCCGGATTAACGGCACCGTCTGTCAATGCCACAAGATAAAAAGTATATACTTTTGTGAATGGGCCCTTGGCTAATCGTCAAACTATTGGATGCACAATTAAAATGAAACTCAATTGAGCAACTGTTTATATAACCGATTTCGAGTATTTTTTGGAGGTTGGATGCTAAGAAGTACGGCTGTAATTAATTACGATTAATTGATCTATCGGATTTCTGCCAACTGCCCATTATTTGCGGCCAGCTGTACTATTAATTGAATTACTGATTTGGTAAATAAAAATTTACCGACATTAATCTAAAACAAATAAAAATGTAAATAAACTTTATACACATCTAATTATCAAGGTTGCATTTAGTCGAACTTACTTCAACAGGGCAAACGGATAGGTTAATTTTAGTATTCTATTTCGACGGCCGCCGCAGCCGAGTGGGTTGGTGCGTGATTACCATTCGGAATTCACAGAGAGAACTTAGGTTCGAATCTCGGTAAAAGCCCAAAATGAGGAAAAACATTTTTCTAATAGCGGTCGCCCCTCGGCAGGCAATGGCAAACCTCCGAGTGTATTTCTGCCATGAAGAAGCTCCTCATAAAAATATCTTCCGTTCGGAGTCGGTTTGAAACTGTAGGTCTCCCCATTTGTGGAACAACAACAAGACGCAGACCACAAATAGGAGGAGGAGCTCGGCCGAACTCCCAAAAAGGGTGCACGCGCCAAATATATGTATGTTTATATATATATTATGAATTCTTTCTAGGAAATACTTTTGAAGTAGCAAACAATTTTGACGGCTTAATTATGCAGCAGAGTTTCAAACCTTTAACATTTATCCATTTCGAACGTCACAAGCACTACTTTAACAACATTATTTATTGATGATGTATGATCAGTGCCATCTACTGGATCAACCGCGAAACAAGATCCCTCAATAATCTGAAATACTCTAATCTTTCCGTTCCTTCTCATATTCATTTGCCTTGTGTATGCTTTTTGACGTTCGTACATTAGTTCGTTCGTTCGCAGTCGTCAGTTATGTTCGTTGTTAAAAGAGTTTTTGCAAATGGTTGTGGATTTACGCATCGCTGAAACAACATTAATTGTGCAAAATAAAGTACGGAAATACGATACGATAAGTAAATACTAATCCACGCTTTCGAAATTGTGTAAAAAGTTTATAATTAAATGTGGTTATCATAGTTTTGCTACGTTTTGCTAGAGCAAAGTGTGTTCCGTTGTGTGTGTGTGCGCATAGCCGCTGCTGCTGAGACGCTGCTGTATGCGCTCTTCGTCCGTTTCGCGCGCTGTTCGTAGATCGCTCGTTCAGCTCGTCTCTACTGCCTCGCTGTGCTCGCTGTCTATTTTACGCTTCCTCTTCATGCCACTATTCGTTGGTTATCCGTTTGTGGCGACTACAGCGAAAACGACGATTACGCAGCGCTGCAGCAACTGTCACAATTTTTTTTTCGTGTGTCATTTCCACTTCGTTGTCGATTCGATTGGCAAAAATGAAATTTTCGCGAAAAATTTCGCTAAATTGCGGTTCAAATATGTGGTGTATAATGGCGTTAATAGCTAAAAAGTATTTAGCATTGTACCAATTAGAGTATGGAAATGTTTTCTAAGTGTATGTCGTGTTTGTAAATGCGTAAAATGTTAAGAAAATTAGTGCAACTAATCGATGTGAATGTGTGTTGCCTGCTGTCTTTGATTATGAACCGAGAAAAGTTCGAAGCTGACAACAGCAGTACTAGTGCTGCGGTAAACGCTGCTGTTTTCTGTTTCGGCTTCTGTTTTTTTTGATTATTTCCGTGCTCATTTCAGCTATTGGAATATGAAAAATGTAGAAAAGTGAAGAAATAAGTAGAAATATCATAAAAAAATGCAATTTTTGCACAACACCGAGTGCACAGCCGTTAAAGTCGCTGCGAGTATATATACAATTTACTACAGATATATCTGTTTACCACAACCAAAAGTACGAGTAGTTATCGTCTTTCATGCGGCTTTTGTTTTGTAAACGAAAAAAGTTGTGAAATTAGTGTTTACCGACAAATATGTGCAAATTACAATTGGAAAACCATTTGGAATTGTCAAAAAGTTGCGTCGATGCCCTTTTTTGTGTTGTTGCCTTACCTTTCGTTTGACGTAAAAGCGAAATGTGAAATAAGGAATAAGTAGAAACGGTAACTTCGGCAATACTTCAACTACAATACCATGCACAGAGCCGTTGAGAAAACTTCAATAGTTCAAGGGTATACTTTTCCGATTTTGAATGAATCAAGCAAATGAAAGCTGAATCTGAATTTATTTTTTATTTACATAATTTTGTGATAAACTGCTGCTATTGATGCGCTGCAGAGGTGATACGCAGCTTCTTATTTCGTTACGAACTTTTGTTTGCCAATAAGTAGGTATACATATAGATTAAAACTAGAGAGTATCAGTAGTTAAAACGAGTGAGATATCTAGCTAAGATGTAATTCGATCGACCATGACCGTCTTTGATATGTATACGCATGCATATGTGCTCAAGACTCGATAGCATGATCTCAATCATTGCACAAATCGAACCATTTTTCAACATAATTGCCAACAAATGTGCCTGCATTCGAACCCTACGAGGATACACCTTAAACCAAAATAATTTCGCATTCCATTCCACTATACTTTTCTCCAGTGTCTTTGTCATCGTAAAATTACAGTGTAAAGGAGCGCCCACTGCAACAGCATTTTTCCGACATCCAAAAAAGAATAAAAAAACATATTTTTCTCCCATTTACTTTTATCACATCTGCGCTTCGCATATTCATTTCTGGTTCGACCTCTATGTTTGGTCGGCTGCTTCGTTGTCATCGTCGCTGTCGTTGTGGTCGTGGTGGCTGCAGTTAAAATGTTGATTCATTTTTTCACTTTCCTTTTGCTTGTTTCACAACTGCCATCAGCAATCATCCTTTCCGGCATGCGGCTCTTTTCGCTGGGAAGTTGCACTACCTCGGCTACTGAGAAGACAATTCCACCATCAATCGTAGCGCCCTGAAATACTAATGTATCTACTTTAAAAAAAATATCATAATGATGAAAATGAAGTTGAATAAATGTAAAAATCTGCAAGTGTTTCCTCTTTTAGTGCATTGTGCACAACAAACTGGAATAATTCTACATTTGCTGTAAATGTCAACAGCCGCTTTACTCTCAGTGCTACCAGATGCTCTGGAATTCGTTAACACTTTGTTATCGATAAATCGTTATCTTGTTTTAGGTGTCGGTTGTTTGTGTTGTTTTATTTTAAATTCAACATCATGATTCATTACTATAATTGTTCCGCTTGACTCATCCCATATTTTAATAATTTCTCGTTTGTGCGCCTGAAATGCCATGCCAAAGCTATTCTTTCAGACAATAATTCTGCTTAAGACTGCACAACAGCTGGAAAATAGCAATGGAAAATTATTTTACAGATATGTATATGAATCTACATAAATAAATGCACAATTTAATTTATTATACAAATAATATTATTTCTACGCTCATATATCAGTTTCCGTTTACACTCATTTCCCCATTTTAAACTGCTTGCACTTACAAGAGTATGTGTGTATGTGCATACAAGTATACAGTCATTAATGCTGAAGACATTTGATTCGAAATCGAAAGTATTTCATGCGATTGCTGCAATGGGAGAGAAAGAATTCCCCTCACACTTCAGTTGCTTTGCAATAAAAAAACAATACTCTTTATATGCACGTACATATATGCCTATATACATATGTATAGTGTGTTCGATGAAAAACGTGGTGTCTATAGTACATATTTGTAAGAATTGTTTGATTGCTTTCGGAAATATGTTTTTTTTTCACAGCCCACATACATATGTACATATTGCATTTAAAACAGCGCTATTTTCCTCGGAGGCACATTATATCCTCTCACCTTTCGAGCTGCCCGTTAAGTCTTTTTTGAACACCCAAATTTGGGGTGTTTTATTAGCAAGGCTGCTTCGAAACGTTTTAGTGGCAAAAATGCCAGTGACTAAAGCAAAAATGATTTTCCCTCAAATAATTTTATTACTTGTTGAACAGACTGTATGATCCACTACTTATACTTATTTTAGTCAGATGTGAGGTTTGTGTGTTATCATCATATTTCTTACTCCTCCGCATTCTTGGACCATTCCGATACAAAGTCATAGAGAAAGTTTAACTGTCATTTATCAGAGTCGTGCACATACTTACTATTCTTATATGCGTAATGCACATTTTAGTGCACATAAGCTGACTTCGGGCTATTTATGTATATTTGAAGTGCATCCATTGAATAGAAAAATAATGTAAAGAAGAAAATTAAGCTTGAACTCGTTAGCCAGTCAGCTGTCTGTGTCCTTTGTAGAAAGTCATGATAGAGAATTTTCAAGATTTCATTTCTCTGACAACAATCCAGGGGGCAATATTATCAAATGATTTTCTACAATGTTCAATTCGTAGGAGAACCGGATTTATTTTAAAAAAAATTTAAGTATCCCTACTCGCAAATACACGATTTTACTTTTTCAGTACAGGGGCACCAGTTTAATTGTAAGCCTTTTATGCGAATTACTTTTAAGTAAATATATGAAATAGAAACTAAAGTCACTTCTGTGAAGATCTCTGAAGTTAGAAAAATAAAGGAAGTTTCAAAATTTAGGCGTCTGGAAAGAAATTTCCGAGCAGCCAATAAATATGTGTTAGCACACTACATCGTTTCTGAATAATGCGCTAGTCATTTGAGTTGTACTAGTTCTGTAGTAGGAACCGGATTCGCCCTAATTTACTTTACTTTGTTCAAAAGTAACTGGTTTGATCGCAAACTAGTTCGTTTCATAGCTCAAGTAGCTATTTATCTAATTTTAGTGTTAGTAACTGGACCCACGAAATATGAAGTGCTAGCTTTAGTAGATCAAAAATCAAGCTCAATTTGGATCGAGAATAAAAAATTCGGATGAGTTGGAAAAGAACTAGAACATAATTATATAACGTGTAAAACATTTTTTTGTCAACGAAAGAGCAAAACCGATTTTTGTCTTTGGTAAAAAGAGCAAGAGTAAACAAAATACCAAATGTAAACATATAAATGATATAAAATAATATTGCATTATAATTGTCTTTTGGTTAATAAATATAGTAAAATGAGTATAATTCAGGAAAAGCATTATTAGCATAATTAATTTATTTATTTAAAGAAGTAAAGAAAACATAATTTCAAGTTGATCACTAAATCTATAAATAATAATAAAAATATATGGAAATTCAATTACAAACTTACATCTAATTAAAATATACAAGCTTACCTCTAACTAACTAAAAGATAAGAGTTCATTAGTACAGAAAATTCTTTCTCAGAAAATGAGAAATCTAGCACGTTAGAGGTAGAGATCTCATTAAAATCACCTATTGGGCACTCGCATCTGGCCAGACTCGCCTTTTCATTTTTAGCATATTTCTGAATTGAATTTAACAGCTTTAGCTTTAGCTTTCTAAAATTTAAGTTTCTACCGATTTATGGATATAACCTTTTAAAAAGGATCCTCGAACAGGACGAAAAAGTGGCCAGACACGGGCGCTCCAACAAAGGTTTTAAGATGTCCAACGGGTTAAATAATAAAAAAATTAATCACCAAAACAAATTTTTGTCAGATCCCTAGTTTCTGTGACTGTTCGTATTTTCAGAAATGGTATTTAAATGCTAAAATAATCTCCGCTTAAATTCATATTTTTAAACACGTCTTCAAAACTTTTTTAAGAATATTTCTATTCTTCTTACTTTTTAAAGGCAGCACTTCCAAAATTGTTTAGTTGCCTTACTCACCTGTTGCAACGCACAGATATTTCGGTCTATTTGTTGTACTCGTATGGGTATATAACTAAACAACAAAGCAGTCATGAATCATTTTATCTTGAAGGGGGAAAAGTGGCAGCAAATCAGTTTTCGGATCGCAGATGAGGGTAAGGTGTAGTGAAGATTGCCAATCACGCAGCCTTTTAGTGTGCATGTTCACACAGCTACGGCCAACTAATTAACAACGACGTGCTGGTGGTTACTTCTGTTATTCAGTTCAAGTGCTACACATACAAAAAAAGTATCTGTTAGTCTTTTTTGGATGTATTTATATAAAAGATGATGTGCGTTTGTGTGTTTCGTAAGAAATCTGAAGCGATTGATGAAATTTTGGTGCATTATTTCTGGCATACGGAATGTTTTATAGATTTACTTGAGTCCGCTAGGTGGAGTTGGGGTCGAAATATTTGTAACAAACGTGTTTATAGTCCGATTTGGATCATATTCAAAACGCATGTCACTTCTACAGTGTTGTGAATAATTTTAAACTCAATGAATTCTTTTTAGTCTTAAAGCATTTACATGTATAGATTTTTTTGATAAATAATTGATATGCCTGTAAAGGATATTTACACTGATTAGGAGTTGTTATTCAATAGCAATTTTCCGGTATTTAAGCAAAACAGTGAATTTGCAAATGTCTCGAATAATTATAAATTCAAGCAGTAGTTGCACTCAGTACCGGTAATGTTTTTTTTTTTGTGAGGTGTGTTTTTTATTGATATTGTTAATCATATATTAATCATTCCCTTATAATAAATGAAAAGCTTAATACCATCAGCTAGTTTTTTTTTCTGGTTACCAATTTCAAATTTCCAATTTAGTTCAGTCTGTATTGTTAGTTTTACACTTTTTCGGCACGGTGGTCTGAAACATGTATCATGCCATGTAGAAAGTAATTGATAGACATTAAAAACTGTTTGAAAAATATTGCGAAATTAATAACTCACAGTGCTCGTTTAAGAACTTTTGAGTCAGGCGTGAAAACTACATTCAGACTAGAAACACAGAACGCTCTTCCAAAATTTCTCTGACATAAAAACGTGCTGCATTTAGAGAATTGTATGCCACTGGAGCTTCTTCATCTAAAGCAATAAGCAGAATTCCTAAGAGCCTAAGAGAAAGAGCAGTGTCTTCTGGAAACCCTACATACATATATAAAAAGTGCATTTCTAACCTACCTTTAAAATCAAAACATCAAGTCATAAATTTGAAAAACCCTTTGGAACATACGTGACCTGAAATCATCAGCAATGAAATAAACCCAATTTGGATGGCCCAGATGGATATCGGTACTACTGGCAAGATCTACAGAAAGAGAAGCAGAAAACGAACAACGGGGCGAACAACGTTTTTGAAGGAAACCGAACCACTGTATTATTATTAATAATAATACTGCAACAATTAATAATAATACTGATGCGAAAAATGTCCGCAATTTCCGTTTGTGAGAAAACCGACTGATTGAAAGCATTTTTCGAGAAAGCCTCTGACCAGAATGAAATTGATAAAAACGATTAGTGTTCACAAGAAAACACCGTCAGTAATATTAAAAAATGGAAAAGAGTGCTCTTCGGCTGAAGCGACTGATAATATTACGTTTAAAGGTGCTTAACTATGGCCTATCAACTCGTTATTCTTAACACCCGTCCCTCGCTGGGTCGCCCAGTGATGATAGTGGCCGAAGGAAATATCAAAAAGTCGAAAATTTATCAGTGAGACAAAATCAAATATTTTAATTACGGAACAATTGCGGATAAACGAAAAACGAATTGAAGAAATTTTAATAAAAAATTTAACAGTACAAAATTGGCGCTCACACCCTTTTTTGGTGCTTGACCGAGCCCCTTTTCCTATTTGTGGAGTGCGTATTGATGTTAGTGCGCAAATTGAGGAACCTTCACTTTTAAGTCGACTCTAAACGGCAGACATTTTTTATGAGGAGCTTTTTCATGGCAAGGAAACTTGAGCCTACGCACTTCCTCACGCAATAACTTTTTCGACAACGGCAGCTGTATATACTGGTCAAATAATGCTCCATTATTATAAAGATAACAGCATTATAATGACCCGAAATAAACAAAAAATGTATGGAAGAAAGTAGTCCCGGCTTGAACGCCATTGAGTCTCTTTTGGAGCGTTTGAAGTGAAAAGAATCAGAGGAAGAGGGAGAACGGCTGTAAAAAAATTAATTGTGTCGACATTCCACAGGTGTACAGCAGTGTTTCAGAATAATGGGCGAGCAACAAAATGTTAACTCTATAAAAAAAAAAAATTGCTTTTGTTTAATAAAATCATAGCGTTGTTAGTCGAAAGTATAAAGTAGTAGAAAAAGCAGTACAAATTTAAATATATTCACAAAGCGTAGGAAATCGTCAAATTTCTTCGAAAGAGCAACACTCAAAAACTACTCCACCATTTCACATTTCTTACCCCCCCCCCTATGGAAAGCCTATGGGCCGTGGAAGGTTGGGGTGTATTTTGGCTGGATTCACCACCTGTTTTTATTAAAAAATAAATATATTAATTATATTAAAAAATAGACATAAGTATTAAGACATGAGTGTCAAGACAAACATTTTTGAAGAAAAGTTTATTCAAAAAACAGCGCTGTCACCTGAATTTTATTGCAAAGTAGCAATTTATCACAAATCTGAGTTGAATAGTAGAATTTAGTTATCAAATAAAAGGATTTTGAACACATTTCAATAGAAAATATATTTTTTGCTGGTGTTGCCACCTGGTTTTTTGTGTGGATATTAAGAAATTGATTGGAAAAATTCATAAATTGTAAAAAAATATTTATATATACAGGCATTAAAAAATACTTAAGAACAATACGCAGTTCCCTCCATTTGAAATTTTTTTTAAATAAAATTAGTTAAATGATTTAGGTTTTATTTTATAAAATTTAAAATGTTTTCAATCTGTTTGTCTTTTTGTCTAAGACAAGCATACATTTTTTTAATTCATGTGCAAAAGTTACTACAATGCGAAACTACTTTGAGAAAAATACTTAAGAACGAAGCAAAATAATAGTCAAATTAAAAAAAAAAAAAAGAAAATTTTACATTATCATTTTGTTGGAAAACCTTTTTGATTTATTACTGCTGGTCAGCGCCTTTGCATTGATAAACCACTACAACGTTCAACAGGAATGGATTCCCATGCTGCCTTGGCCTTTTCAAATAACTGATTCAAATTGCGATATTCTGCGCACAGAATGCATGTTTTACGTTGGTTCAAAAGTTGTTCTATTGGATTCCGGCACTCAACGATGCCCAACCCAAAACAGTGATCGAATTGTCTTCAAACAACTTTTTTGCAACACAAAAAATGTGTTTCGAATCATTGTTTTATTGAAATTTCCAAATCAGCGTTAAATTTGCCTTCATGTAAGGTAGCATTACATTAGATTTTGAAGTATCTGAACGTACTTGACCGCATCCATATTACCCTCGATACGATAAATTGGCCCAACACCATACCACGAAAAGCAGCCCCACACCATTATTCAGCCTTCCCCGTGCTTTATGATTGGTAAAATGAACTTGGGATCGAATGCTGGACGGTTTGGCCTCCGCACGTACTTCCTACAATCTGAACTAACTATATTTATTTTCGTTTCATCGCTGAATAAAATATAACGTCACTGATTTTGAGTTCCGGATTTGTTCTCTCGAGCAAACTCAACTCGGCGATGCTGTTACCAATGGGATCTTCCGTGCCAGTTGGCCGTGAAGACCTGCATCGATGTGCAACTGTTCTTTTCGTTATTGGATTTTCCAGATTAACAAAAATTACTCGATTGATGTCAGCTACACTGTTCATGGAATCTTGTTTTGACAATCTAACGATCACTTTATCAATCTGGGAACGATTTCTGCTATTTTATACTTTCAAAAGAGTGAAACAAAAAACCACGTTTTTTGAACGTTTAATTGGGTTGAAATAGCACTGTAGGATAATCCGATCTTTTGTAACTCTATGATTGCTTTTCGTAGATCTGCTATGCAATTTTTCCCTTTCGATATTATTTAATCGTTTCAACATTAGCTATAGCCATGGTGAAAAAATGTTTAGATGTGTGATCTTAAATAAACCGATATTCGGCTTTGAGCGAATTCGACAAAATCATCTGATGGGATCATCTTGGGATCTGTTTACAAAAAACTGAGATTGTGTTGGTAATATACGAAAAAATCAACCAATGACCTTCGTTGGGATGAATACAAGTGAAATTATCGTGCAGAACTCGGCTCCCGGATCTCCCAAGGGACGTGGTAGCCGAAGTTCCCCACACGATGTTCGTTATCACCATAGTTACAGAGCAAACCTTGGCTATAACGCATCAATATGTTTAAAGTATGTTGCCATCTAATTTAAAACAAAAACTTAAAAAATGTAGTTATTAACATAATTTTATTAGAAGTTAGGATGTGGGTATCAAAAATTAATTAAATTATTTGTGTATGGCGTCGCCACATAATTCTTAAGACGAAAATAGTAAATAACAGTGCAGATGAATTAAGTATTAGGATGGGGGTATCACACAAATTATGGTAGAGAACGTGTCAATTAAAAGGAGTTTTTCGAATGGCATTACCACTTAGTTTTCAATTCAGAAAGTATTGGGATTGCTTTATAAAACATGCCAGAAATGTAGAGTTATTATGAAACAAGTTTCTATACTGCTGCGTTCTAATTAGTTGGCTGAAGCTGTATGTGTATAAATATCTACATATGTAGGTGCACTTACACAGGTATGCACAAATTTTTTCTCAAAAAGGGTTCCGCAGTGTTACTTGCTCCATATGATTGCAATTAATGCAAATAAACCAATCGCAGATTTATTTTTGTTTAGAAATTTGAAGCAACTTGAAATAATTGTCGTTTTTGTTCTTTTATTTTATTTATTGTATTATTTTTTGTATTTCGCATTTTGCTATTTCTATGTTTTCCATTTTCACTCTTATATCGCCTACATGCCACGATTCTCATATTTGTTTGCCGCAGCAGAAAAATGAGGAGGAAGTGCATATGCGCGTATATTTAAAGCGAAGCAACAACTAAAAATATACGAATAGTTGTTGTACATCCTATACGATTTCTCGTATGCAGAGAATTTATTAGTTTTGCAATGTTTATGTCTGCACATTTGCTAGAAACGTGTGACAACTCTAAAAGTTTGCCAACGACAAAATTCGACTATAAACACAAAGAAACACAAGCCCAACTACAAGTACAAAAGTACGAGTAGTGGGGAGACGAATGTGAGTACATATTATTTTTGAGATAAATGACGGCAAGTCGGCGGCTGTTGGCCATAGCGGCAACTACCCAAGGCAAAGACTGCGTTAACGCCGCACAGCATAGATGTTACATAGTATGCAGTAGGAAAAAAAGCCAAAAAGCAATTTCTATTCAAACATTACTTGCTCGTATTTTCTCGCTGCCGGCTGCCCACCACCGCTTGACAACAGAGAGCGCATACTAAAGCCTCGCTGCTGTCAGCAGCAGTGGCAGAGACAATAGCGGCGCGTGAGCAATATTGTTTGTCGTTTTTCTACATGGAGTGCTCGTCCGTCGCCTTGCATATGTATGTCTACATATACACTCTCTCCATATCAGCTGGTAGGCCTTTGTCAACCATCGGGTATCGGTGGAACGGCTGTATTTACGGACAGCAGCGGCAGCAGTTTCGATCTATATTATGTTTAGCAGACGTCACAAACGTCACGTCGGCACGAAGGAGTTGGTTTGGAGGGCTTGCCTGTTGGCTGTACAATTTTCGGCAGTGTTCCTTGTTATTTGTGGCTCTGTAGCAAATGTTGGTGGACTCAATTGCTTTAAGTTATATTCAATGTCTATTTCATTTTCGTTTTGTTTGAGTTTTGTTAAAATATTTGTGTGCGAAAGTATCTAAATTTTTACCTCTCTAAACCATTGCTGTATTTTCGACTTTATCGACTTTCTTTCCACTTTTCGCACTTAACATTTTTTACGTGCATTTGCTGTTCAACTATTTGGCATTCTTCTTATCGCGTTTTATTCTGCTGGCTGTGCTACTGATTTCGTTTTATCTACACTTCTCTTGTGTTCGGTATTTCCAACCGAAATTAATTAATTGACGATTTCGCAGAACCAACAATTTATGCAAGAAACTTTTCTTCCTTTCGTTAAATTTTTTTTGTTAGAATTTCTTTTACTACGCTGCTATCGCCTCCTTTTTCCAATTTGCAACATTTTCAAATTATTCGCTGAAATAAACAATCCGAAATCAACTTATTATTCTAGTGCTTTGTCACTATGTTGTTATTTGTTCTTTCTTCTCTTCTTCTGATTTATACTTGGCCATTGCACTCTATGTCATTGGTGACAAGACACAGAAATAATCCGAAAGAGTAAATTAAAAATTGTCAAAAAATAACCAAATCAAAAGCAAAAAAAAGCAAAACAAAACCAAAAACGTTACAAAAGCAAAACTGGCAATTGTTATTAAGTGACTCATTTCCGAAGGTGTAGTTACAACAAATGAGTGATTACAATTCACTTGCCCATTAGGGTAACACATTTCTGTAAGCAAAACATTTTTTAAAAATAATGTTACGTTTCCTTGAGTCAAAGGCGCATTTGATCAAAAACCCCAAAACTGGAAAAAGTTTTTAACCCTTCGCGTAAATTTGACGTATCGAACGTCATTTATATAATCAGATTCGCACATGACGTTTGAATACGTCATTGAAATGGAGGGAATATTTAGAGTAATTTGTATCAATTGCAACAGAACGAATAATTTCAGTGTAGTGAGAAAAATTGGGCGTATTTTCCCTGAATATATTCCATCAACTGTATCAATGCAACGCCCTCAGAAAAGGTGCCGCGTTTGTGTTAAAGACAAAATTGGGAAGCACACTACCTGACAATGCAAATACTGCAACGTACCGCTGCATTTACCTACCTGTTTTGAAAAATGTCACACGCTTCAAAATTATTAATAATTTTCAGAATTTCCAAAGGATTAAGGGAATATCCTAAATATGGTGGTTCTAATATAATACCATGAGCATATGTCCTGCCTCGATGTATTTCTTAAGAGGATCCCTTCAAATCGATTTTTTCACTACTGACAGCTAGGCGTCACATCTTTGAAAATAATCATCCGAATGAGCCGGGAATTCAAAGATCGGTGAAAAAAATTTAAGAAATACAAAAAATGTTGGCAGACAAAAACTATACCTTCTGTTGAGAATATTACTGCTTTAACGCGAAGTGTCGCTGAACAATCTTCAACGTCGATATCTCGACGTTCTAAGCAATTAGACGGATGGCTGACCGATTGTTTTGGCATCTAAATGTTGTCATTTCTCACCTATAATTGTTAAGAACCGTATTTTTTGGAATCTGGAAGAATCTACATTTTTACGTTTTACAACTAGGCGTGTATTTTTAAAATACCCTTTGTATGAGAGAATATACACAGAAAGTTAGATAGTAATTCTCTGTTTCCATAGATGCAAAGCTAAAAGCAGACGAGCGTCAAGTAGTTGCGATGCGATCGAAAACTTTAAAGTTCGTTTTCTCGCCTTTCATTTTCATGATTTTTCTGTGTTGGAAGGCGTAATTAACTTCTTGCGCTAGAAAGACGTGCAATGCACGTCGACTCATCTGCTCTAGACTGGCAATGACGTACAATATATACCTGCTACATTAACTGAAAAAAGTATGTTGTTTATTTCGGAAAGCAAAACAAATTCCAAATTTTAGGAAATATTCATTTGCAAAATTTTTGGCTGGACATTACAGAAGAAATTCTACAAAATATTAATATTCATAGATATCACCACGTGGAAGGGTTTCTTTAGATAACAAACCATTGCGTTTGCAGGCAAAATAGTGGGGAAATTTCGCAAGAAAAATTCTCCCTACTCCCTCAACGAAGATGTCAGGTATGCGAAATAGAAAAACGCAGTGAAACTGTATGGGATTGTAAGAGACGCCTTGTTGCACTGCACATTCCTGGTTGTTTTGTACAAAATTATTAATAGAATTCTGTAAAATCGTTTGTTCTGTACAAAATTATTAATAAAATTCTATAAAATATTATTAATTTTATTTATATTCATTCAAATATTGTGACTATATTCATTCTGTTTAACATACTCTGCCAAAAGCTTTAATAGAAATCATTTTAAGCAAGAGCTCGTCATAAACTGATTTTCACGATACAATCACCGGCTTTTAGAAATTAATTTGCAGCGCCAAAGTTTAGGAAAAAAGTTATGCATCTTTTGGCAATCCAGCGCTGCCACTTTCTACAAATTTACATACAAACTAAATGTTATGAGATATTTTAACTGATTTTTTTTTTAACTTTCAAATATAAATTTAAATTAGAGCTCCAGAAACCCGGTTATCGAATTTTATTTATCAGCATTTATTTAGTTTTTCAACGACTGTATAAATAATTTGAAAAATCTCGATATACTCCAGCGCTCGCTCGAAAGTTTTCGCGTAATGCGTTTCGAATAGAATTCTGCTGGCGGGTCGTGGCAGCCGAAGTTACTTTCAAAGTTTTGCTGCGGGCCAAACGTGTTAATCTATCATCCTTGGGTGTGAGCACTCGTTGCTCATCAGTACCAAATCAATGTTTTTCAAGACCGGTTTTTAAAAAATGCTATGTACTATATACTACTAATGTACTTCTAATAGTGTAAAAAACTAAATTTGGAGAGGGGAAAATTTTCTGTTGGAGGGAGCAAGACCCTGCAATTGGAGACATTGCTTCAAATTTAAAAAGAAGCAAAATTGGGGTTGTGCATTATCTCCATTGGAAAGAAAATTACAAGCAAGAAAAACGAAAAAAAATAAAACTTAATGCTAGCAATAGTTCTGGTGAAATTAAACACCCGCTTAACCTAGAAGTGACAAAGCGCCGTGTGGAATACATATTGAAAGCGGATTCTAATCAAGAACGCCAAATAGAATACGAGTACCCAAACCTAAGATAAACACACGACAGAAATAGGCCACATATACATTTGCAGAGAAGTATACCAATTGCGGAAAAATTAATGGAAAAGAGTTAGAAAACCCTGTTCCATATTTAATGACAATTGAACCCAGAACTCACTGCTACGTACTAGATTAACACGGGCACTGTTATTTCACATTTTATTGTGCTAACTTAATTTAAATGACTGACATCGAAAATGGTGGGTCCACCCTAATATAATTCAACTAATCGCCTTCATGATTTAATTCCGTTTTTTTGTGCTTGCTTGGCATTTATCTGTTTACGCGCTATTATCATGCCAAAAAAATTGCATACAAATTATGCGAGTGTTTCTGTTATATTTCCCCCCCCTCGGTTGTTATCTTCCTCTGCGCAATCTTTTTTATTTCTTTATTTTTATCATAGTCTTTTTCGAGTTAGTAGCCGAGAAGAATGCCAATTTGTACAGACAACAATTATTGCTCATTGCTCATCACTTGGCAAGACAACGTTCGCTCACAAACACCCAAACATTCATACCAAATGACAACGCACTGCAACCGCATCATCAGGAAGCAACAACACTTTAGCACCGTCACCACCTTCAACTTGCTGTTGCTACTTGCCACCTTAGAATAGTTGGCTCACCGAGTTGCAAACTCCATACACCACACCACCCCACTCGCAAGTTGGTATTCTACACTTTGTTCGTTCATGTGGGTTTGTGTTTATATTCAGCAACAGCAACAGGAAATCGCAAACTTTTTCTTTTGCTTTCTATCGATTTTCTCTCGTTACTTTATTGGTTGTGAAAACCGCACTGCTGCACTACTGTTGTGTTCATCCATTGCCTCCATTCGTTGTTTTCTGCTCTTCCTTTCTTAACTGGTATCTCTTCGTAGTGTTGATGTACCGCAATGGTCGATTGCTCTTGTTCTTTTTACTTTTTCCACTTGTTGTTTTTATTATTTATGGATCTTTCTTAGTGCAATATTCATATGTACATATGTATGTAAATTGATTTAGTTGGTTTTTCTTCGGCCGTTGCAATGTCAAAATGCATTGCTTTCATAGTCTGTATATATTAGACTAGCCAACAAAAAAAAATTGATGCGCCCCTTAAATTTTTTGTTTTATTGCTAAAAAATGAGACGCCTAGTAACAGTATCTTTTTATGCTACTCCATATGAAAAAAATTATAAGGCACAATTTCTTAAGGCCGGCGGGCCAATTAGATGTCCTAAATTCAGTAGTTTTCGCGAAGCGTTGTAGGATGAGAAAAAAAACAATTAGCCAAATGAAGTTTTGGGGATAGTTTAATATATATTTGAACTAAAAAAAAAAATGTGTACAATCTCCAACAATCTATTGTAAGCCGAGTTATCAATAGATTCCCAGAGCGCCTTGCCACTGAAGTATCCAACTTCTGTACAAGATACAACTTGCAATTTTCATCTGAAAAAAAAAAAAAAGATTATTAATTTTGATGTAATTATCTTCGAAGTGAACTAAGAAAATTGGGAGAAACACGTAAAATTCGAATTTTTGGGGAAGGTAGAAAAAAAAGTGGTTTTTCAAGGAAAAAAAACTCTTCAACTGGGTAAAAAAGTCGCTTAAAAAAAGTTTTTGGATGTTTTTTTTAGTTCACATAGAAGAGAAAACAACAATGCGTTATCATTTTGAATGAAATGGATAGCTCGTTTAGTTTTTTTGCAATCGTGTACATAAATTAGGTAAAATCGTGAAAATGAAAAGCCGAGAAAACGCGTTTCAAACTACAACAATAAGCGCACGGTTGCTCGACGCCGCACTACGCTCGGCTCTGTAGCTCTGCAAATACTTGGAATTTAACTCTGAAAATTTGTGTCTCATGTTCTTGAATATCTAAGCTATTGATTTCAGGAAAAATCGATTTTTTTGACCTTTTAATTGGCCCGCCGGCCTTAACAACAAACTCATAACCCTCTCCAAGCATAATCTGAGAGACTGCGAAGTCACCTGCACATGATCGGAGTTTGGGCGGACTCTTACCGTTTCTGCGACCAATCCCAGGAGACTCCAATGTACCTTCTCCTGGAATGCAGCGCTATAGCGCGGAGAAGGTTGAAACATCTTGGCCAACTGCTGCCAGAGGAAAGGCACATACACTCAATTCAACCCAGCTCTATGCTGAGTTTAATAAGGGAACTGGGCTTGGATGAGGTACTGTGATGAGTAGAGGGCGTA
This sequence comes from Anastrepha ludens, assembly GCF_028408465.1. NCBI lineage: Eukaryota > Metazoa > Arthropoda > Insecta > Diptera > Tephritidae > Anastrepha > Anastrepha ludens. The sequence continues at coordinate 73,519,341 of NC_071501.1, forward strand.
AAAGACGCATGAGGTCGAAGTGCAAACCTCATTCATATATGTATCTATCTAACAACACCCCTGTTAGTTCTGCCTAAGTTTTGCTTCTAAAGAACAAAAGCGAATGGATCTGGTGGTGAACGAGGACAAGACGAAGTACCTCTCATATTAAACAAACTGTCAGTACATTCGCGGAACGGCACCTACTTCACAGTTACGATTTTAATGTAGTAAGAGACTTAATTTGTTAAGGAACGATAATAATGTCAGCCTTGAAATCCAACGTAGAATCTCTCTTACCAACAAGTGCTACTTTGAACTAAGTGGGCAGTTGTGTAGTACAGTCCTTTTTCGACGAACAAAGCTAACACTATAAATCTCTCATCATGCCCGTTCTATTGTAAGCCACAGAAACTTGGACGATGATAATATCCGATGCGGTGAATAAAGATCCAGGGGCCTCGTTGGCTCTGTAAATATTCGATAGGGTACCAGTTGGTGGCAGAAAAGGAAGAGGGCGACCTTTGCATGGGAAAGGTCAGTTGGAGAAGGCCGTGGCTTCATATGCCCAACTTGCGCCGATTAGTTCAAGAAAGAAACGTCTGGCGAGATTTGTTAAACTCGGTCAAAATCGCTTAGGCGGTTATAGCGCCAATTAGTAAGAAGAAGATATATATGCATACATACAGTCTTGTGCAAAAAAAGCCGGACAGCTAATTCAGTTGAACAGTTGAACAGTTTTGAATTAATTTGTATCACAATTTAACCAATAAGTGAAATAGTTGATACGTGGCAAGTGTTAATATCAAAAATATGCCAAAATGGAAGCAAATGGGAGCTGTCGTTAAGGGGCAAATTATTGCACTATCACAGCAAAAATTGTCCGTACGTCAAATTGCTGCTAAAGTAGGCTTCAGCAAATCATCTGTTGCCGATTTTTTAAAGAAATTTGCAGAAACGGCTTCAACGGAGCGAAAGAAAGGATCTGGACGACGAAAAAAGACGTCGCCTGCTGAAAACCGGATGATTAAGCGGATGTGTATCCAGGACCGTTTCAAATCTTCGGCAGACAGCAGGAAGGAGTTCTTGAAATAGATTCATCTACTGTGCGTAGGAGATTGATAAATGCCGGTTTTGTAGGAAGACATCCCGCAAAAAAGCCGTTTTTGAACGAAAAAATGCGTCAACAACGATACCGATAGGCCAAAACTCATGAAAACTGGACTGTCGAGCACTGGAAGAATGTGATTTTTTCGGATGAATCCAAGTTTAACCTCTTTGGATCGGATGGTATCCACCATGTGAGGCACAGATCTGGCGAAAGATATAAAACTGGATGCATACTGCCTACTGTAAGACAGTCAGTTGGTAGAATGGTATGGGGCTGCTTCAGCTATGGCGGAACGAAAGCACTGACTCTTATTGATGGTCGGGTGAACGGAGATGCTTACATTTCAATTTTAAATAGGCATTTAATACCTGTCGTTGAGGAGCAGTATTCTCTAAGAACGGACGTTATATTTCAGGATGATTTTGCGCCATGCCACCGATCTCACAAAGTAAGTTATGATTTTTGTTAAATCTCCCGAGTGTTTTGTTTAAATGTCGAATCAAAAAACCAATGATTTATTCCTTATTTGTTGCAGGTAAAAGAATTTATGGAAAAAAACGGAATTGTCCAATTGGAATGGCCGGGTAACAGTCCCGACCTAAACCCAATTGAGAACCTCTGGGCCATTGTAAAGAAGCAGGCAGCTGAAAAAAAAGCCGAAGAACAAAACTGACCTGGATAACATTATAATGGACACTTGGCACAACGATATTTCGGAGGAATTGTTGCAAACCCTGGTTACATCAACGCTGAGACGTATTAAAGCGGTAATTAAGGCGAAAGGCGGTGCGACCAAGTATTAAAACTTCAAATTATAACATTTATAATGAAATAATTAATTTTGTTTTGAATTGTTTAGCTGTAAGATTATATAATAAGGATAAACTAATAATAAAACATTCGTTATTGACTATGCTAAAACAAATAAAGTATGAAAAATTAAAAACACGTATGAAATTTATTGATTTTATTTCATACTTTTGTATTAAAAACACAATGGAATATAACCACATTCAAATATATTTGATAAAATCCATACTACTTCAAAAAATGGAGTTTTCAGACTGTCCGATTTTTTTTTGCACAGGACTGTATATATAAATATATACAATTGCTGCTGATAGTTCATAATTTTAAATATGGTACTTGGTGTTAGATCCTCTTTTAAGGTGGCGCAAATTAATCACCCTATCCGAAGATTTATAATTTTTGCAAATTGCGTCATACGTCAATCACACTTGTGAACTGGACATCTTCAGTGGAGCGCATAGAAGTAAAAATATAGACTTTCATCATTCAAAATCATTTAGTAAAAAAGTACAACAATAAATATCGGTGATTAATTTTGCGCCACCTTATATAATTTGTTGAAGTCGTCGTTTTGATCAATTGTTGACCGCTTAGCATTATTGAATTTCTAAGACTTTAAGCGTAAACAAACTGCATTTCTTTTTTAAAATCGAGAATTGAGAAATTAGTGCCCATTCGTTTTCGATTCCGTTTAGGTCGTGGCTGCAGATAGGCCATTCTCAAATTAATAATCTTTCTCTGCCAAAAGCTTTGGTCTCTTTGGAAACATAAACGGCTGCGCTGTTGGGCTCAAAAATGCACACCTTATCGGAAAAATGCTTTATGAAATTTATAAGTACTTCATCAAGAAATTCTATATACTGATATTATTTCTGTCGCTACATAACATGTACCCACAAAGGTGTTCTACCTTTGACCCTAATCGCTGTCCAAAGCATACCAGTACCAACTCCAATATTACTAGCAATTTTTTCCACTTTTATCTTCCGTTTGGCACATTTGACAACCATCTGGTCCGTCAAGATTGAAATTCTTTTCATCGGAAAAATTTACTTTTTCCCTTCATTTTTCCGAATTAATCTGCATTTTTGTAAATATCTACCTCTGTGCCGTGTGATTAGCTAAGGTTTGAGTATTTGTGTTGCATATACCAAACGAAATTATGTAACAGTATTATTGTATTGACGCTTTGGCAGATAACCATATTGGTCTCAACATTTTTTCGTGTGGTGTAAATGATTACATTATTTTGCAATTATTTTAATTTCTAAAAAGAGTGATACAATCAAATTTCAAATGCCCTCAATCGATTTGCAACTAAACTATTTTACTTCCGGAAGTCATAAAACTTTATTTTGGATTACCTCAATTGATTTTCTTTGTTGAAGTATTCTTAAAAGTAAATAAGGTAATCCAAGAATACCTTATCTTAATATTTATTTGAGCTGTTCTTAATCTAACTATTTTTGCTATATTTCTACTAAAAATAATAAAAAAAGAACTCTAATATGTTTAAACCATTTGTAATGCAGTTACATACAGTAAAATCTCTATGATACGAACTTGAAGGGGTTGGACAAATGCTTCGTTTTATCAAAACTTAAATAAAAAGAAAAATGTAAAATTTTTCAAAAAATTCATTATAAGTTTAGTTTAGTTTTTTTTTTCAGTTTTTATTCCAGGCACACTCTTGATTTTTTCAACTAGGGAAATCGTTATTAAAAGTTTTCAATTGCAAATTGTTATTGTATTTTAGTTTGTTTACGCTCATTTTGAATAAAAAAATATCAATCGACTTTGCTACAGATGCCTAAGTCTCAAATATTTGGCGCAAAATCATGATGGCGAAAAATTAATCACCCTATCAGATTATTATAATATCGGAAGATTATAATTTTGCAAATGACGTCGTACGTCAATCATATTTGCGGCACCTTATACAAAGGCTTTTGCTAGCAGGAAAGGCAAGGTTTTCATGCTCAAAAGTTCTGGGTTATATCAATGGATAATTTTGTCACAAATAGGTTGTTTCAGACGACTCAGCGAAAAATTCGTTATATTGAGTTGTTCATTTAAAAAGGTTCGTTATATCGAGGTTACACTATACCTATATACCTTATTTCTAGGTCTAATACATATATAATAGGTCTATTTATAAGTTCGTGCGGTTTTACAACAGATGGCGTAACTTGATTATTATTTCATCGATCCACATTTCCAAACATTCATTGGAGAGCTACTGTCGTAAGGCACAAACGTCAGTATAAGTTTTTTATTTGAAGCGTACACAACAATATTTTTACCACACTTGAAAATGTCGAATTTCGTGCCAAATAATGTGTTTTTGCGGGGAATTCTTCTTCATTATTTTAATATGAAGAAAAAAGCAGCCGAAAGTCATCGTATCTTGGTGGAAGTTTATGGTGAGCATGCTCTATCTGAGCGAACGTGCCAGAAGTGGTTTGCACGCTTTAAAAGTGGTGATTTTGGCTTGGAAGACGAAGAACGCGAGGGTGCGCCGCCAAAGTTCATGGATACCGAATTGGAGGAATTGCTCGATCAAGATCCGGCTCAAACGCAAGAAGAGGTTGCAAAAACTTTGGGAGTTGATCAATCAACCATTTCCAAACGTTTAAAAGCCATGGGAATGATCCGAAAGGTAGGCCATTGGGTGCCGTATGAATTGAAGCCAAGAGACGTTGAACGCCGTTTTATGGCATGCGAACAACTGCTTCAACGGCACAAAAGAAAGGGTTTTTTGCATCGAATTGTGACTGGCGATGAAAAGTGGGTCCATTACGACAATCCAAAACGTCGGGCAACGTATGGATACCCTGGCCATGCTTCAACATCGACGTCGGCGCAGAATATTCATGGCCTGAAGGTTATGCTGTGTATCTGGTGGGACCAGCTGGGTGTTGTGTATTATGAGCTACTGAAACCGAATGAAACGATTACGGGGGATGTCTACCGACGACAATTGATGCGTTTGAGCCGAGCACTGCGAGAAAAACGGCCGCAATACGCCGATAGACACGACAAAGTTATTTTGCAACATGACAATGCTCGGCCACATGTTGCACAAGTGGTCAAAACATACTTAGAAACGCTCAAATGGGATGTCCTACCCCACCCGCTGTATAGTCCAGACCTTGCGCCATCCGATTACTATCTCTTCCGATCGATGCAACATGGCCTGGCTGACCAGCACTTCCGTAATTACGATGAAGTCAAAAAATGGATCGATTCGTGGATTGCGGCAAAACCGACCGAATTTTTCACAAAGGGAATCCGTGAATTGCCAGAAAGATGGGAAAAAGTAGTAGTAAGCGATGGACAATATTTTGAATATTAAATTTGTAACCATTTTACGTCAATAAAGTTTCAAATTTCGAAAAAAAAACCGCACGAACTTATTCATAGTCCTATTATATATTATTATATCTCAAATTGAGGAAAAACTACAACTTTCTAGGAAAGAAATAAACAATAAAACATTTTTTAAACAATTAAAAAATTAAACAAAAAAACACCTTTTGTTTTATTCTTTGTTTTTAATTTGGAGTTTGCCAGAGTCCCTTTTAAAGATAACTTAAATATTTTTTTGAGAGAAGATTTAATAATATCGACCTGAAAACATTTTATAATAAATTTACAGAAAAATTCATTTTTCCAATGGGAATTGAATGGAAATTTTCAAATCCTGAACCCGTGCCTCTCCATAAAAACAAATTTAGCGAGTAGGATCAGAAACAAAAACTTTTTTTTTAGTCAGCGGAATTATAAAATCACCATTTTTTGACAAGTTTTGACTATTTAATTTTTATTTTTAATTTAAAATTATTATTGAAATACAGCTTCATGTTTGCAAACTTACAAGTTTCAAAATGATGAAAGTTTTTTTCAAAAATATTTTCAAATGTTCTTATATTTTTGAAAATTCGACATATTTTCATCAAAGTGTTAATCAGCATTAAAATCAAAAAAATTAGCACGCAGTGATTGAAGTGGTACAAAATTCTAATTGACTTTTAATAACTTATTCTCCTTACGGTGTTATGGTGTTTTCTCCATATAAGGAACGGATAATAAGTTCGCAGCATAAGCTATCTAATGAATGAAAAGAATGGCATTTTATTTCATATTTTCCACTACAGGACCTCACTTTTCACATCACTTTAATGTCACTGAAAAAATACTCTTTGGGGTTTTCTTCAAAATGATTTCTTACCTGTTCCGGACGGTAGCAGTATGAACAGGCGCGTTCATTTTGACACGTCTTCTTCTCACGCAATAAATTAATAGAATTTTCTCCCTATCCCAAAATATGAGACATATATTTTTTCGGCGGCAAATTTTAATTTTGAATTTCTTTGGTGGCATTTCTTCGCTTTTATCAACTCCATCGACTCTTGCTTGAATTCCGGATCATACTGGTGAATCAATGTTTAAATTCAATATTTTAATGGAATCTTCTGTCTTACTTGCTTTTGTCATCTTAAGTGCACAGTTATTTAGTTGGTTTGAGTAAGCATTTCAACATTTCTTACGTTGTCTTAGCATTATTTTAGCAATGAGGCAGTTCTAAATGCATACAGACATATGTACATAGCTGCAGGGTGGTCCATTTGACAGTGACATCTCTTTCCCGCTGGAAATATTGACAGGAAGTCAGTAAAATATCTCCACGGAACGCAATGCATCGCTTTATGCTTGAAATTATGCAATTGAAATCATTGAAGTCAATGTTGTATATCGCAAACAGTTAGGAAGCTAAATTGTGGACTCACAATTGAAGATAGAGTACGCAAAGTAATGACAGCTTTGTACTCCTGCAGAATGTAATTTGTGAAGAAATGAGGAATGACCCCGGAATCATACATTGGCTCTACACAGCTGTAGTTAGGCCAATTCCCTGCTATGGTCTTGTGGTATGCACTCCTGCTTACAACTACCATCACAAAGACCCTGCTAGCCTCAAAAAAACAGTGGAGACGGTACGATGTTAAGAAATTAAATAAATACAGATAGTTCGAGGCCATCCATGCTGTGACACTGGTACCATGTGATTTCTAAATTATCACTGATAGTCAAGAGGCGATCAAATCTCTCACTAAGCGGTCAACAGCGGCCGCCGTAGCCGAATGGGCTGGTGCGTGACTACCATTCGGAATTCACAGAGAGAACGTTGGTTCGAATCTCGGTGAAAACACCAAAAATTTAGAAAAACATACAATGCGTTTATTTCAAAGCAATCAAAATCATGTTTTGAACGAAGCGCATTTTCATCTCGGCCGCTATGTTAACAAGCAAAACTGCCGCATTTGGAAACCCGGACATGATCGCCAAGAAGCTAATGCTTCCTCGGAGAGTTTCGTACGGATTTTTGAGTGCCCATTGGACCATTTTTCTCTGAAACGCCATTTACGCATGAGAAACAATTTTTCGTGGCGGAAAATTGATGACACTTCTTGTCTTGATGTTTTTTGGTTTCAGCAGTTTCTGTTAGATATTTCGTGTTTTTGTTGTAGGTGTCGATATAGACCGATGTTATGCAGCCAATCCATTAACGATTTACGCTATTAAGGCGAACATCGAGCAAACCATTCGTGAGATAGAGCCAGAAACCGTCCCCAAGGTCGTGGAAAACTTTGCTAACAGGAAGCGGTACTGCGAACGCAGCCGTGGTGGCATCATATTTTTGTTATTTTTATTTTTTAAAAGAAGCCACTACATGCACTACCCTGTGTCTCCCTTTTAACCCCCAATTTCACAACAACTTTTCACAGTCAAATGCGAGTGCATTAATGAAATTAAACACCAGAAAAACAAAAATTAAAAAAAGAATAGTTATTATTAAAGATGTGAAAAAGTCAAAGAGAATTAGCTGCGAAACAAACATATCAACATACGCATACTTGTGGATGTACGTATGTGCACGTTTTTGTAGTGATATTTGTTCACCGAGTAGTTAAGTGCAAACCACAATGAAACCAGAAATGTGCGCCCCGCATCAAATAGCATATTTTAAGCGAAGCGTGCAAACATAACTGAGTTATTTGTTTAGGTATTATTGATTAACATAAGACGCGGCGAATTTTTTAACGAATCATTGTTTAAAAAAAATAAAAATAAATGAATATACGTAACTAAGTATGTACATATGTATGTATGGAGAAGAACGAAACTACGCAGTTTACAGCAGAATCATCACAGGAGCAGTAGCAGAAACAGCGGCGCAGTGCACACACACACATAGAAAAACACTTAAACGCCTGAAAATTGTAACGACAATCTACTACCACTCAATAGCAAATGATTATTTAACTAAGTGCTTAGCTGACCTTTGCTTTATACTCTGCTCTGTTTCTTTCCAGGAATAATCGCAACTGAAACTGCATCCTCTGTGGACCACGTTTAGTGTAATAATTAGCTGGAAGATCAACTTTTCTAAAAACAACAAATAACAAATAATAATAAAACAAAATCCAACACTTAAGAAAAATAAACAAAAGGTTTATTTCTTCTGTTAGTGAAAAAAATGCTAAAATGAATCGACAAAAACATTTGAATATTTTCAAAAGCAAAAAATTGCTATGATTTTTTGATTTTTGAACTTCCGATTCGTTCCATAACTAATTAAGACAGCCAATTAGTTAATCAGTGCATAGAGTGAGGTGCGTAAATCCCGAAACGAGCCGGGTTGTGGGCCGTGAGCCACGCAACATTGCCAACTGTGTTTTATAACAAAAAAAAAAAAAAAAAAACAACAACAACACATTCAACCCATTCACGCGTATAACGCTATACAAAAAATATTAATGGAAAGTTGCAAATAACTTTTAAATAATGCAAATTTGCGGTGATTGAAAAGTAAGAAATTAATTAGTGAAAATGTGGCAAATGGCAAGAATAGATTAATCAAAATTGAATAGTTTAAGCGCTTAGTGTTCAGTGAATGAGCGATAGAGAGAGAGAGAGCGGTAGAGTGTGTATGTGTGTGGGTGATAAACGACGTGGTCAATTTTGATGCGACAAGTATGTGCAACACAGTTAAACTAACGGTTTTTGGTTGCAGCAAGTTTCGCAACCCTGTCAACGCTTGTGCAATTAAACATCTATAAAACAACCTTTCAACTCCACTCTTAAAACAACCCAAATATAATTAAAAGGCAAGAGAAAATAAATCATGAAGTGACCTAAAATTTGCACTGCAATCCTACTCACTTCCTACTTTTTTTCTGGTTTGACATTGGTCGGTCGATTTGCTTGCACGTTCGTTCATATTGTTATGCAAAATTCCGTGTCAAGTAATTGTGTCGGCTTAGCAACAATAACAAGAACAATAGAAAAGCAACAGTAAACGTGGTTTAAGCGCAATTTGCGCCTCATCCCACATGAATGCCGTGAATGTATGGTGGTGGACAATATGCATCGCCGCCGGCGTGTAGATAACATCGCTGTTGTCTTTGATGTGAACAACGACAACCCCAACAACGTTACCCCCAAAAAAATTCTAGCCAAATCCAACAATAAGCAAAACAACAATAATAGAGTCCAATTTTACACTACCAGCAACAGCTCGCCTGTAGTAGAAACAAGAACAACAAATATCACTGTCATCGTTAGCGCCGCCGTCAACGCCAATCGTGACGCTAGTTACGTTCGCGTCGCCGTCACCATCGCCGTGGTCAAAGTGAAACGGGAACAATCGCGAGCCAAATCAGTCGTCGTCGTCGTCGTCGCGAACAATTGGCTATTAGCCTTGTTGTGCACCTCGTTATTGTCCAAGTCAACGCTGTCGTTGTCGCATTTGTCGACCTAAGTGTGTACGTCGGTTAACCAAGTCTCTCTATTATTCACTAACTTATAAAAGATCGGACTTAAGCTTCAGATATTGCGTTTCATAATTATAGGTCCAAGACTCGATGAAAGTATGAGTCATGAGAGCACTAAAATGCTTCAAATGATCAAACAGAAGATTTATCCGCTTATGTTTTTTTTTTTTTTGAAATTCATGAAGTATAAGTAATTTGAAAGA